>NC_046223.1:7041245-7359851 GCF_009819885.2 Catharus ustulatus
TGTCATGGAAGCATATGTGATAGCAGAATAACTGTGCCAGAGTATACACACACAGTTCACAATCCACACTTATCCTGAAGTGTGGAAGAACTTCAGGTCAAATGTGAGTCAGTTCTAGCTTACTGAAGCTGTCTACTTGCTCCTGGGGAGACTGGATGTAAGGCATGCAGGTGACAGAGGATGCAGAGTTATGCACAGAGAGCCTGCAGATCCCTAGAGAAGCACATGGCTAAATACTCTAGGACCAAAGGGGTCAGGTCAAATGGAGTTCTGAAAGGAGGCTTGGAGCAGCCCAAGGAAGATAAGCAGGACTGTGACAACACTTGGCCTAGACACCTCAGCAGTGGCATTTTCAAGTGGAGATGTCTTAAGCTTGAGGTATTCAACCTGTCCCCTCCCTTCGCCAAGCTTCCTGCTGCAGCTCACAGCTCTCTTCCCAAGGTAATGGACACTGCTTTTCTCCCTCTCTCCCTATACCAGGTGCTGATGCAAAGAAGTTCAGCAGCTGCCACATGAGACACTGAGTCAATCCAGCAAGGCAGACAGCAGTGGGGTAGAATTCCCAACCAAAATGTTAGGACTCCTTGCTTGCAAATAGGCTGTGTTGGATACACTGCAGTTGGTGGAGGACCAGAAGCACACACTGCTGAAGGAGAGGAATCCATAGGCTGCAAATATGGGGGTACAAGCAGTTCTTATTTCACAACTGAGCATCTCTTGAAGCCAAGTTAGGGCCTGGGAACTCAGCTGAGGCTCCAAAAGGCTTGGAGGTTTACCAGCAGCAGAGCACAGCCAGAACCAGCTCTGAGGAAAAGCAACTCAGACAGTTGCTGGTGTTGCTTGACTGGGTGACCCTAAGAAGCAGCCCAGGTCACCTGGGCTGTCTTCACAGCCATTAAATTCCACTTCCATAAAGCCAGCAGCACCACAGTTAACCAGCACAGAGAGGCAGGTAGTGGAAAGGATAATTTATTTCTGCTTACATGAATTTCCACTGTGCTGTGTAGCCAAATGTAAGTTTTGTAGAATAAATGCTACTATCAAGGAGAGGCAGAGCTTGCAAGGAAGGGATAGGTTCATGTTCCCACCCATTCGAACAAAGAGCCCATAAAAATGATAGGAATTGAAACTTTGATAATTTACAGTAATTTCACGAATACAAGCCGCACCAATTTGACCAAAATTTTGGTGGAAACCCGGAAGTGCGGCTAATATTCCGGGGCGGCTAATCTATTAACAAAATTCTAAAAGCTGCCAACACGGAAGTGAGAGCCCGCGGCAGCCCCAAGCCAAGCTGGAGCCCGGCCGGCCCCGGCAGAGGTGGGAAAGCCTGGCAGAGGCGGGGCCAGCAGTGTGGGGGCGGGCGGCAGAGCCTGAGCCAGCAGGGCGGGGCAGGGAGGGCGGCAGAGCCTGAGCCAGCAGGGCGGGGGAGCCCGGGAGAACTGGGGCTAGCAGTGCAGGGGAGCATGGCAGAAGCAGGAAGGCCGGCGGGTGGGGCTGCCTGGCAGCGGGGGAAGCCCAGCATAATCGGGGCCAGCAGCGTGGGGGAGCCCGGCGGTGCGGGGGCCTGCAGTGCCGGCCACGGCGAGGAAACGCGGCGGCGGTGCAGACGGGAGGGGGCGGCCGGCGAGCCTGGTGGCGGCGGCGGCAGCCCTGCCGGCGGGGCGAGCGAAAGCGGCGCTCGCGAAGCGCGCGCCGCCGCTCGCGGAAGCGCCGCCGCTCGCGAAAGCGCCGCCGCCGCTCGCGAAGCGCCGCCGCCGCGAGCGAAGCGCCGCCGCCGCTCGCGGAAGCGCCGCCGCTCGCGAAAGCGCCGCCGCCGCGAGCGAAGCGCCGCCGCTGCTCGCGGAAGCGCCGCCGCTCGCGAAAGCGCCGCCGCTGCTCGCGAAGCGCCGCCGCCGCTCGCGGAAGCGCCGCCGCCGCGAGCGAAGCGCCGCCGCCGCGAGCGAAAGCGCCGCCGCGAGCGAAAGCGCTGCGGGGCGGTCGCGGCGCTCGCGAGGCGCGGCGCTCGCGAGGCGCGGCGCAGGGCGAGCGAAAGCGGCAGCGGGGCGGGCGGCGAGCCTGGCGGCGGCAGCCCTGCCAGCCGGGCGAGCGAACGCGGCAGCGGGGCGGTGCTGACGGGAGAGGGGGGCCAGCGAGCCCGGCGGCGGCGGCAGCACCAGCCGGCCAGCCCCGCCGAGCCGTGGCGCTGAGCTGGGCCACCCGGCCCCGTCGGCAACCATGAGCGGGCCGAGCCTTCCTGGCCCCGCCCCGAGCCAGTAAAGCCCGCTATGCCGCGATCCTGTTACTAATTGGCCAATTTGTGAAAGCTGCGCACGGATTCTCGCGACGAACGAAAGTGCGGCTAATATTCGGGGTGCGGCTTATCTATTGACAAAGACAGCAACATTGTCGAGCCACCGGGGGTGCGGCTTATAATCCGTGCGGCTTGTATTCGTGAAACTACTGTAAGTAATTATGCAATTGCCAGACTGTTTTCCTGCAATCTCTGCCAAATACCATTTACTGGCTAGAAGCGGCATTAGGCTGAATTTTGGACAGGGAAGATGGAGTAAAATATAAAAGAAATTAGAAGTTACCAGCATATGAGGCTAAAGAAATTATGCACTTTTACGTGTTGCTTTTCAAGTGCACAAATTCTGATTGCTCTCTCCTGGAAGTAAAATATATGCTAAGGGGTGCATCAGTGTATGTGCACACCTATAACATTTGAACACTCAGGTCTTCCTCATATCCATGTGCTCATAGTGATCTTTCAGAGCACTAAGATACACAGAATATGTATCACCTGCTGCATGAGACCTGTTTTACTACATGTGACTTTGGGGACTTACTGCTCTCATCAAGCAGAAGCATCAAAACAGTGGAGAGCAACATATAGTCAGCAGCAATTTCATGGGTAATTGAGCTATTCAGGTAATTTGATTTCTATTTTTTAATGCTATAAAGCATTAACCTATGCTTTAAAGAACCTGCCTGTGCTATGTCTTTCTGCCACTAAATTAACGCTCTTTCCAAGAACTGTGAAACAGGTTGTTGCTGAAATTTCTTGGCCATCACCATGGAGAGTATAATGCTCACAGAAGAAATTTTGAAGTGGCAGCTGGAAAAGTTCAATGCCTGACAGTGTTACGTCCCAGCAGCAGTGACTTCTTAACCCACAGTTTGAAACAGCTTCCAGGAACAGAGGTAGCTCTTATATACTGATTTTAAACTCTGTTACTACTCATGTAGCTGAAGCTAACCTTTTGGTGAAATATTTTTCTGTGTTTCTATTGGTTTCTTGCATTGTTTGGCAAATTATTCATTGTAAAAATAAGGAGTGCTATATAAGATTTTGAGACTCCAGGTACTTCAAATGTTCATTTTTATGTTTACATACATGACAAGTTCCTGACTTTTTTTCTTGGCAAGAAAAGTTGACTTTAACTTGAGAAAGGGGACAAAGCCAACCTCTAGCTTTTTGCTTTAATTGCTGTGCAGAGAATCAGAGTGTGTTAAACTTGCAATAACCTGGCCAAAACCTCTTTCCTATAATGACTGTGACAGCAGCTAGATAAAGAAACTCAGTTTTAACCCTTGACTTAAAAGCTTATTATGAGTGTTAGGGGGAAAAATGATTCAGTTTTATTTTATTTGATTATGCTCATGGTCAAGCACAACCTGATCTTCTAAGGACCCTTTTTCCTACATTTACAGAGGTGAGCACTTCCAGGAAGTATTTTATCCTATAGTAGGGTGGAGGTCATCATTCTGTCTGTGTAAATCAGTTTAAACTAGCTCCTGACTTTGGGATTGGAAAACCAAAGTAAAATGAATATCACATATGTTTTCATATTCCACATATAGACCATACTTTGCTGGAAAATTAACAGCTAAAATCACAGGATGTGGTGAGACAACCTCATTGGTCATGACTGCTAAATATTTCAGTCCTAAAAACCATGTTAAGGGAAATTTCATATGGGTGAGCAGATTAAGAGAACTTGAGATAAACTCTCAGTGAGATATTGATTCTAATAGATATAAATTTAAAATAATGTCAATCATCCTTGTAAAATGCTTGGGGGCTTTTGGTTGTTTTTTTGTTGGTGGTTTTTGCTTGTTTGTTTTGGGTTTTTTATTGTTGGTTGGTTGGTTTGGGTTTTTTTTATGGTTCATCCAATCCTCTGTAAACTGCTAAAAATTTCTCCTAATTTAAGGTGCATAAAAGCTTCAGTTGATTATCCTTATTGCTCTTAGTTTAAAGGAAATATTACACAAAGTGTGAATATTTTCAGTGTAACTAAAAAAGTTTGGGGTAGCAACACTGCCCAACAAAGAGTTTACAGTAAATTCTTTGGGAAAAAATCCATTTAACACCACTAAAGGCATTGTAGACATTCCAGGGACAGATGTTCCCTGAACCACAGGGTATCCTAGGAGGCTGTTGTTAGCTAAGGAGAGTAGGCATAATTTTTACTGTTTCAGGAGAAAGCAGTGAGTACTTTACATATAGGCACTTTGGAAATGTGCCTGAGTGACACACAAGAAGACCAACTCAAGTCCCAGAAGAAAGGGAAAATTAAATGTGAACAGATGGGCTAATTCAGCATTTTCAAGAGTGAAATTCAAACATGAAAGAAACCTAGCCAGCTACAGATGACAAGGCCTGTCTCAGTTCAATCTTCAAGCTATAATAGCAGACTCTTGATTTATTTTTTTTTCCTCCATCAAATTAATCTTGAGGAAGCTGGCATTTCAGTGGGTTTGAAGCAGTCAAATAACTTTCCCACTCCTGGGTATTCAGTTTCCAATCAAAATTCAAGGTACCACTCACTAGACTTGTTGCTCTCAGTTTATTCAGGAAAAACCAAGCCCATCTGCACAGTTTGCTATTTAGGTGTGCCAGCATCATCTGTTTGGAAAAGGTCAGGGTAGAAGAAAAAGTTTTCATAGGTCAGCCTGTGAGTGCCCTACCAGAGCTACACACAGACAATGAAACAACTCATTTCAATTTTGCCAGTTTCCAAGCTGATGATCTACTACTTTTCTGAGCAGTACATTTGGATAAACAATTAAAAATGCCTAACTGAAAAAAACAAAAGAAAAGGAGAAAGAACATCCTCCAAGCTCAATCTCACTTGTCAAAGTTCCCAGGCATCCAAAACTTAATTACTTGTAACCTACCAGTGGCACAGTGAACCATATAAGGTGGATTGTGACACTGGATAACAGTAAGAAGGTGGAGGGGAAAAAATATTTATTTATTTATTTTACAACGGGAGTAACAATTTGAGTTTTTTAATAACACGGGAAAAAGAATTTTGGGGAATCTAAAGCACCTTGCTATTTCTACTTGACATGAGCTGGGAAGTTAAAAAATGTAATAAAAACCCCTTTTTTCAGTATTATGACTTGTAATATTTTGAAATATATAATTTAAATTCTTATAATTTAAAATTTCAGTAGCTGTTTTTTAGATAAATTGGCTTAGTCACCCTCAAATAGATAGCAATTCCCCTGTTTAATTTTTAGTTCTCTTAAAAATGCAAAGCACTGTGAATTTTGAGATAAAACAATTTTTTTTTCTTCCAGCTTTCAGCTCTGTGACTAAACTAAAACCTGCAAGTATTTCCACAAAAAGTTTTTTTTTTTTTAATTGAGGAAAGTCAGGTGGGCAAAGCAGGACAGGAAGAACGTGAAGTAGAGGTAGCAACACTTTAAGGCTGTGACAGGACTCAAACATATTATCTGAATTCCACCAAGCATCTTGAAGCTTACTGTCTTTTCAGAAAGAAAAATTAATTCTTAATGTCATGTCATTATATTTCACCTGAAGTTTATAATCTATTCATATGGGCTCTGCTGCCATTATAGATTATTAACACAAACCTAAAAACCAAAAAGATCCATACTTGTTTACCCATAATGTAGTTATTCATTATTTATATCTATTACCAAGGATATATTTGGTTCTGTGCTTCTTCCTTGGTTTGGATTGTTTATGGAAGCAACAGAGATTGTTCTGCTGCTAGAATAATAGAGATCAGCAGGGGATCAGTGAACAGGCTGAGAGCAGCTCAGTCTCTAGACAGAAAATTGTTCAAGAACCCTCTTCTATAGACCCTGGTCTGCAATGACCAGTGCCAGATGCAATTAGGGATCCCATTTATTGTCCTCATTTGAGCTCTGTGTTTACCTAGTGGCTATTGGAAGAAATTTTTAATTGACCTGAAACAGGAATCTGTGATAAATGACAGTGGGAGACTGATCTGTGCTCCAGATTCCATCATTCAACAGCATGTGCATGCAAGCTGATCATATTTAAGAGAAAGAAAGTGAACTGGTTTTGAAGCTAAAGGGAGCAGAGTAGCTGGTGAATTCTTGTGATCCTACTTGCTATGTGCAGACTGGGTAAGTTTCACTAAAATGTCATTCTTTCCCAGTGATTTTCCATTATACACTAGGGAGAGAAGCTGAACTCCTTCCAGGAGAGTAAGTATACTGATATAGCAAGGGATAAAAAAGTAAATCTGGGAACCTGTGGCAACATTGCAGACATAAAACTAAATTTTTGAGCAGAACAAGTATATGAAATAAAAAAATGTGAGGCAGAACAGCAATAAAATAGAAGATGCTGATAGGAGTCAAAACACACCTGTACTAGGAAATGCAAAATATATAAGGGAATCAGAGCTATACTGTAACAGGATGTAATTACCTTTATTGTCAAGTGCATCCCAATCTAGCAACTGCATTGTAACTCTTTCCAATAAAATTTATATTGAATCATGGAAAATGAGACATTGGTTGATAACTAAATCAAAGTATCATAAATGGGGAAATGCCACAGTAATATCTCATAAATTTGGTCAAATATCTCTAGTCAAAGAGCTCTGTAGGATCACACTGCAGCTCTCCCCAGCTCAAGTTCTCAATTTCAGAGTAATAGAATTAATCCTAGAGAATTGCCAGTTTAGCTGCATAAATAAAACCACAATTCATCATCATCCACAAGCTTGCAGTGCCTTGAAAATTTGGAAATATAGGAAAAAAGTAAGAAGTCCCAAAAGTAAAAAAAAGAAAACAACTCAAAACCTTATACATCTGATCATTATTTCAGATATTTTTCAGTTAAACTGGTTTTCAGGCAAGCAATGCAAAGGGAATCAAAGCAAGTATGTGCTGTTTAGATGAGCAGTCTTCAAAGTCCTCTCACTCTGGTTTTTCTCTTTGAAAACTTTCCTGTATCACTGGAGTTTGTGATACCTCACTTATCCAACAGGGGCAAGCCCCTTCCTCTGACAGCCTTTACAGCACAAAAGGTTTCACTACAGCAGGGAGGGAATTTTTCTCCAAAGAAACCTTCAAATTGGCTTCAGTCAGGTTATTACAATTTAGCAATAATAATACAGACTTTTGGAAGCCAGGGTGGGGATGGGCTTTGCTTGTTTCCTTAGCCCTTGATTACCACATCACAGTGGGATCATTCTCCCTCACATTCTGCCCTCAGCTGTTCACAGTTTCCTATAAGAAACATGGTTGAGTAGAATAAAAAAACATAGGACAGTGAAGTGACTCCTTTTAGTAATAATCTCCAAAGAAAGGAGACATGGACTAGCTAAAATAAATTTTGACTTAGCTTTCCAAACCAGGAGCACATATGCTTTCAGCAACCTTTCAATTTTATTGATTCAGGTCTGCTTATCTTAGAGCCCTCTTTTTTTTCTAATCACATGCTGACAAGAGTTCTGTTTATCTTTAATAAATATTAGTAGGAGCAAAAGTAAAAAGTGGAAAAGGGGGAAGAGTATGCCCATTCTTTGTTGGAGCCCTGCAGTAATTGTATTTGCTTTCATTAATTTTGATTATATAGCAATGAGTGTAGCAGCAAGATAAATTCCCTTTGCAGGCAGAAAAGTAAATCCAGCATTGAGGTCTACAGTAAAGGTAGGACCAAATCCGTCCACAGGTAAAATGGGCTCAGGTATTCTATTGAGACTGGTGGCCTTAGCCTTCACTTAACTGTTTCTGCAAATGAAAATCACATTGATTAAGGTAGATTAAATTGAAAGATGGTGCATTTTTGTTGTGAGCTGCGTGTTTGTTTAGAAGCAATAGTATGGAGGGGTAAAAAAATCTGAGTAAGAAAATGATGTTACACAGACATTACTCTTCCACAAATTGAAAAGGAAGCAGTTGCGTGTTTTTCTGTTAGTGTTCATTAGACTACTGGTCCATACATTATGAATTAAAGACCCCCTGAAGATTAGGAAGGGAGACAGAAGATGGAGTCTGTGCATGTGCACAGAGATAACTTACACTGAAGCTGTCACTGACTGAGGCTTCCGTGAGCCTTTAGCAGAGCTGATGGTGTAAATAGAAGGACAACTAGGCTAAACTCAAAGGCCTTCCACATTATGTAAAAGGTATTTAGCTGCGACAAATGAAGGCTGAGTTGTAACACTGGATCAGACTGGGAAGTGTCATGAATGTGTTTGTCACCTCCATGGTGCAGTGATTACAGAATTAATCACAGTCAATTGTTAATCCTGAACAGTTTTGCAGTACTGATTGATAAGCCTACCTGACAATCTCTGGGCTTTGATGAGCAGATGGGTAGAGTTTTGTGATGAAGAATTAATTGATTTGTCAAAAAATACTTCAGCTTACTGAGCACAGAAGGACAGACAAAATCCAATTTACCTAACACAAAGCAAAAACTGTTCCAGTGATAAGCAAAAGGAAAATTTGCAAAATTAGATTGAAATAAATATTAATTCTAAATGGAGCACCTCATTACAATTCTGAACTCCTTACTGTGTTAAAGAATATCTTTGAAAAATTTAAAATAAACTCAAGCATTATTTGGAAAACAAAAAATAAAGCATTGGCTATTCAGACTATTTATGCACTCTTCTTTCCTTTCTGCCTTCCCTAAAATAGAGACCAGTTCAATAACAATTACATTTTTCAAAAGCAATGCTGTTGTCACATTAGGTCCTTTGAGAAATTCTGATCAAAAATATCCCAAATCATTAATTTGCTTTGTTCTAGTCACTGCCACCTTTCACCAGGCTCAGAAACTCCTGCTGCCTGGAACATGCCAGCCACATTCACTCAGCTATTTATGCTTTCATTAGGAACATATCACTACAGATATATTTTCAACCCTACTACCAGCAAAGTAGTTAAAGATAAATCAGTAGAGCTATAAAACCCAAGGGAGTTAAAATTCCTAAGCTCACAAATAGTAGATTACATTCCCCAAAATCACAATCAAACATCCCTGTGCTCCTGATTTCAAACAGTCCTGTTCCAGCTGTGCTCATTACTCACTATTCATCCCTTCCTTCTTTCAAAGACTTTAGGGCCTGAAATTCTCACATTGGTATTTATAACATCCGTAAGGAATACTAAGAACAGTTCCCAAGTACTGTTAGGCCAAAATCCACCTAGACAAAGCATTTCTTCTCACACATTATGCTGTTAATCTGTTATTGAAGAGACCACAAAATAACTTTCAAAGCTCCAGAGCTTCCAATCCCTAAGCATCACCTCCTAATACCCTAGATCATGATCAATAATCTTCTGTATTGCCTCCAAAATAAACCTGCACCATACCTAACCACAGCTGAAGTGCCAAAAATACTGCCTAAGTTCTTTGGCTCAGGCTCATGACAAACACCCAGGAAAACTCAGGATACAAGCTGAGGAAGAAGGGCTTGCTGGTAGCTGCCTAAGCTATCTAATAAACTGAAAAAGAAGTGAGTGTTTACAACTCAATGACATTTTCCTCCCTACACCCCAAGCCTGCTGTCCTTAGAAGAAGACACATATTGAATAGGACCCACAGATCCTTTTTGCACTTAATGGCTCCTGCCAGCTCTTTCTCTCTTTTAAGCAGCACTACTGCACTGCACTCAGATTTTGGGAGAGCAATGCTGTGTTTACTTCTAGCCTTTCCATCTCCAAATCTGTCTCTGACCACGTGGTTATGACCTGAAGGGGTTATTGATCCAAGACTCTTAATTCATGATCACCAGGTACACTGATCTGATATTACACACAGGGTGGGTGGCCTGTCCTTTACCCCAACAGCCATTCCCCTCCTGAAGGAAATCACTATTCCACCATTCAGGGCAGAGGAACAGCTAACTTTGAGGCTATCAAACTAGTCAGAATGCAATATGTTTAACCCAGCCATGCTGCCTGTGCATTTTTACAGGCTTCAAAGTTAGGTACAAAGCACAGCAGGAAATAATATTTTTACCTAAACTACACTATCATAACCTTCTTCTTTATCACCTTAATCCTTTCAAACAAACAAACAAACTCCAAATTGCAGGCCTACAAAATCTTATTTCTGACTCTCAGCTGGACTTAAAATTATCTTATAGAAAATTAGGCTGATGGATACTAGCCATTAGTCCTTTTTAGCATAGAAAGTACTTTTCTCATGCTGTCATGAAAAATTAACCATATTCTTTGAAAGAAGTAAGGACTTGAATAACAATCTGCTGTCAATCAGTCAGGCATTAAGGAACAGCAGCTGCTACTCCTTGTGCTTGAGCTCTGTTCACTGGACATTTTCCCCAGTACCTGCACTGACAGATCTTCACTGGATAATTTATTATCAGAGACTGTATTAGCAGCCTTTCACTTCTATTTTTGGATTGTCTGATCCAGGGCACTGTTAATTATGACAAAATAATCATCTATGTAAAAAACCTCATTACCAAAAAAAAAAAGTGGATGTGATAGAATGAGAATAGATATGATAGAAGTATCTTCATATGCAATCATAACTTGTGGAAAAGGGCAAAGGAACTAAAAAAAAAAAACAGCAGAGGAACTAAACACCAAACAGGAGCTTGCTCCTCAATGTTTCATCTTGTGAAGATGACTTTTGTTGAGTGCTTTCAGGTGGATGTTATAACCAGTGACAGTCTAGAGCATTAAAGATTTTGCCAGCAGAACCTTCACAAAAAAATAGGCATCACTGTCTAATTAGGATCATCCAGTTCCAGTTCAGACTTCTGTGATGGGATTTTAGAAGGAATCTGATAACTCAATTCACCAGGGCTCCTGTGAGCCTGGGTACTGCTTATCTATCAGGGAATATGAGTGAAGAATCCATGATTCACCACAAAACAGCCAATCTTTGCCCTTGGAGAAATTTAAAAAGTAACAGCATGATCAATGAGAGAACTTTTTAAATCCTGTCTCTGGGCAGAGGATGCAACAAATGACCTTCTGAGGCCCTAATAATCATATTTCTTATGAAAAAATTGGTCATTTTCTGACCTGGCCAATAGACAAAATTCATGCTTTCCCTTCCCAGCTCTCTTTCAGCCAGAGCAGATTGCTGTTTTGATAAATATACTTGGAAAAACTGACCCTGGATAGAGAGATTGCCATCTAGAGAGAGCTGAGGATAGGAAGTATTACTTTCTCCGTTTTGTAGACTGCCTGTTAGATGGGAAGAAGCCTCAGGGAGGAAAAAGTTAAAGTTCTTATTCACAGCTGAAGCCTTTGATACCCTCTTGACCCTACCTGCCTGAAGGTAGGTACTGGCTTAAATGCATTCTTAAATCAGGAACTGACAGAACAAATGACTCATTTAACTCAAGGGAATGCTACAGCTAGAATTGGAATCCATGTACACAAGTTGTTGGACTATGATTCAGTGACAAATTTATCCTTTGCCTCTCTGTAGTACTGCAAGAGGGAAAAACTTGATGTTTATCTGATTTAACACAAGGCATGCTAAATACTGTACCTAAAATGGAAAATATAAATGGTGGATGGAGAAGAGGGGGCAGAGAAATAGGCTGGGAGGGAGAAGAATTAGGGATGACATTTTATGTCTTTTAAAAGACTGACCTTTTGGAAGTATCACTGTGTACATTTTAAATATTAATAAAGGCAGTAGCTGTTAGGAGGCACAGGGCTGTTGTGAGGGGGTGACCTTTTATTGAAGTAAAAGAAAATTGACAGTTTTATTAGCCATAGACAACTGCAAACAGAAGCTACAGGAAAAAAAAGCAAGCAAGAAAGCTGTCATTGTAATTAGCTACATTCTGTAAACTAATCTGAGGATGTCTCTGTGCCCAAACATTGCTGCAGGTTCCTCTGTATCTTAGCCTAGGCTTACCAAAAAGCTTGAGAGTTAAATAGAATAACATATTCCATTTCAGTTCATTAAACAGATATTGTTCCTAGGGAAAACAACCATGACACTGGGATTCTCATGACTGTGATCACTTCTGTGTACCACTCTGTGCCTCCCCCTCAGCTCTGAGCAAAGTGAGAGTCCTTTTCAAGCATCACCAACAGGCACTAGATCAAGGATCAGACAGAAATTAACCCAGACCTATTTTTGATTTTCAGGACTATATTATTAAAACTTGCTTCTTCAAATTACCTAGATTTACATAGACTAGAATTTCGATGCTACATGACTAGGAAAGAAACAATTACTCTGATTCTTCATCCCAAATCGTTGGGGTTTTTTACTAGAAGTAAGCTGAATTACTGTATTCATTTTGCTAGCAATAATCTCAAGGGTTCAGCTGTGTGTAATCCAAGGCCAGCTAATACAGCACAACTGTGTAACCTTGACTCCAACTTGTGAGAAAATTGCTAAGTTGTGAGAACAAATCAAGTAGACCTGTCCAAGGTAAGAAAAGTAAAATTGTAGGCAAAGGTAAGATTATTCAGATAGGTGAGTTGCAAGCTCAAGGATTTGAGAGTAAAAAAAAAATCCCACCAACATGAAAATGTTTAAAACCCTGCAGGGAAAAAAACCACACCCAAAAGAGACCTGGAAGTTGATGGTACATCATCAAGGATCCCTGCTCCCAAGGGGAACCTTTGGAATCCTCCCCCACATGACTGCTGACTGCCTAGCCACTTCATTTATCCAGGCAAGGACAACAGGTTTATGAAGAGTTAATTCAGACTTTTCAACTCCTAGTGGGAATGAGGGATCAGAGAAGCAATGAAAAACAAAGGAGAGCCGTTGCTTGTCCTTGGGATATCCTTCAGTGACAAACCAGGTGCTACATAACATTTTTGCACTTCACCACCATTTTCTTAATGTGATAAGGTCTTTCACATGTTTCAGCTCCATTCAGTGGCTTTTTATTGTTACTTACAGTTCACATCACAGAAAAGGCTGGTTGATCAACTACATCTAGTGTAGTAATAGAAGGCAAAATCTGCCCTCCTTTATGTCTCATTCTGCAGAAGGCATTTCAAGGCATAAGATTTAGAGTTGATGTGCACCCCACAAAGCCAGCTGAATCTCTTCTTGATCATGGGCACACCGCTAAGGTTAGTGGGAATGAGGAGGACTCAGAAAGAGTGACCAGCATGGGATTCACTCCAGAGGGAAAATAGTCAGCTTGCCAGCACATTTCAGCACAAAAAGGACATGGAACTGCTTTAATGACTCCAGAGAAGGCCACCAAGTTAATCAGAGGGATGGAGCACCTCTGCTGTTGGGGTTGTTAAGCCTGGGGAAGAGAAGGCTGAGGAGTGACCCAGTTGTGACCCAGGACCATTGTATAAGACCATGGGGAGGAACTATTTAAAAGGGCAGGGCAAGAGGTGATGACTTTAAACTGGCAGAGGGCAGGTTTAAGTAGGATATTAGGAAAAAATTCTTCCCTATGAGGGTGATGAGGACTGGCACTGGGTGCCCAGAGATGTGGCTGTCCCATCTCTGGAAGTGTTCAAGGCCAGGCTGGATGGAGCTCTGAGCTACCTGGGATAGGGGAAGGTGTCACTGCCCAATACAGAGGGGTTGGAATTAGATGATCTTTAAGGTCCCTTCCAACCCAAACCATTTTATGGTGATTCATCTCTGTGTATCCCAAGGACAAGCATACTTACCATAAACCAGTCTTGATGGTATAAGCAGCATTTGCTGGCTAATCTGTAGATCCTGGGTTCCTGGAGGTATAATTTAATTTCAATTATTTTTTTTTCTTGTGGAGTTATGTTCTTTAGCTGACAAGACACAGGCTGCATTTGTTTGTAAAAACTGGCAGGATGGGAAAAGGTAAGCCTAAACCAAATATTTATTTTGAATGACAGACTTTCATCAGTTAATTCATATGGAGAGATCAATGTGAGCTCGAGAACAAGGTAAAAATATTGTCAGGAAGTCATGGGTAAATCAAATAGGAGAGAAAAAAGGTGAAGTTATTATAAAGGAGATTTACAAGTCTATTGCCTGGAAAAAATATTCCAGGTGCTGCTATTCTTTAAAGTAGAGGAAGGCATTTTAGACATAGAGAATGACAACAGTAACACAGAAACACTGAAAGCATCTCCATCTCTTACTGTTTAGTTCTATTTAGAGGAGCCAAATTTCTCCTTCCTCTTTTCTCTTAGTATTGACAAATTTTAGGATGCCTTGAGGGCATATTAGTGTTGCAATGTTGTGGAACAGCCAGGAAAGAGAGACAAGTCAGTCCGTTGGTACTGAGGGACAACCAGTCCATGCCAGGGAAGGTAGACCTGGCACCCAGCACTGCAATGCAGCTGTTTAACAGCACACAGAAGGTCACACACCCCTCTGGGACAAAAGCTTCAGCTGAAAGCACAGTTAATGGAAGTAATGCCTTCTGACATCAGTGGAAACCATTCCCTTTGAGTTTATTACCCCTTCCTCTTCACACCGCCACCAGTACCCACACCCAAACATCAAAAATCTGAGTTGACAGCATTTATATATCTTATATAAGAGAATAGAAATATGTATTATAAAAAAGACTAATTGCCAGCTAGAAGTTATGTCATTTTGTGGTGGTGTTACTAAACTTCTTCTGTTGAAATCTTTGTCTTCTCCCAAGGCAGAACAGTAAATACTCAAAGTTACCGAGTTTGCAAAACTCCAATGTGAATGACAGAGTTATTTAGGGATGTAAGGGGAAAACAGACTAAAGAGGAAACTGCCACAATACATTTTGCAACAACAGGAATGAAAACCTTTACAAAAACAAGTTGTTAGTGCAAGTTTCCTTGATTAACTTACGGGACCTAAAAAAGAAGGATACCTCACCCTTAGAGGTCTTGAAGACACTGAATAGGCTGGAATCCCTTTTGCAGAAGGGACTAAACTTATTTGAAATTATAGAAATGTATCTGTTCTGAATTAACAAAATTTAGTCTGCCAGTAACTAAGACGCTACTCTTAGCTATGGGTATCTTCTGAGCACCTTCCATCCCAATCTGGTGTAACAATAAACAAAAGTAACAATAGCAGAACACAAAATAATGCTCTCTGATACTGCATTTTCCCTTGGTATCAGGAAAATGATTCAGTTTTGTGGCTTCCAGTCACAGAGATGCAGGCAATGACCAGAGGACAGAAGAGTAATGGGTAAATCAATTTTTCTCCTTTGCTTTTCAGAAATATTTTGCTTCTTCCCAGTCCCTGGCATTTATAGCTGTCTTGAAGTTGAAAAGCAGATTTCTGCCAAGCCACAGCCTAAGGAAACTCCTCAGTGGACATGAAAAGTGAGTTACTCTCCAGGGAAATGACAAGAGATTTCAGCTTTTTGTCCAGAGATCTGAAGAGATGAAACATCAAAAAGATAAGAAACATTCAGGTACAAAGCAAAGAGTAAGAAACCCTTATAACCCAGTCTATGAGTAGTACCTTTTTAATGCTCTCTTGTCTACAAAATCACTTCCTGCAAATCTATTCATGCCTGTGCAGATACACTGCATTAGACTTGTAAACCTCCAAATTACTTAGATGACCCAAAGTCAGAAAATTTTACTTCTGTGGTGTTTAGCAGCTGGTATAAATCAGAATTGCAATTTCAATCAAAGGGGAAGTGTAGACCAAAACACATCATCCATCAAAACCATACCTGGGATACCTAAAGTGTGTGACAGGAAAATATGCACATGCCAAATATACATAATTATCTGCAACAAGATTTTCTTTTGGAAAAAGAATGACTGCTACATATTCACACATCTATTTGTGTTGGCAGGTCAGCACACCAAAAGGCAAAATAGGGCAAAGGTCTGGGTGGGTATTTTTTCCTCCCCTGGTTCTTCCTCACAGTAGAAGAAAGTTTATTTTCTGTAAAAAGTAGTATTAAAATAGATTTGCATCATAAAGATTTTTTTCACGCTGCTGTTACAGCTAAAATATTATCTGGTCTCAGCAGAAGTGCTAATATTTGAATTATCCTTTTTTTTTCCTTCTGAACTGCAAGGAAGTTACATGATACCAAACGACTGTGGCAGGGAAAAGAAGCAGTGCAGATAAACAGGAAGAGAGTAGAAAGCTTGAAGATGTGAGAAAGGGAAGGATAAGTCTTTTTAGTTCTTTTTAAAGAAATAACACAGTTATATTTACAGAGCATTTGCATCTGGAGGGATGCACAGGTGTTTTGGCATATTCTGGAGATACCAGAAATATCCAAGCCAACATTCTGAAGTCAACACAGACATTTTAATCAACAGTCTGTTCTGTCTTTGCACATACATTTCCTGAGGATGTCTCCTACCTCTACCAAAGTATGGCACAAGCAGCTTGTGTTTGCACCAGGGAGATGAGTGGGGAAAATGACTTCTTAAAGTCATGGTAAGTTGGGCTGGCTCCATGACACGTAAATGGTATGTTATCCACTAATGGATGCAGAAGAAACAGAGAAGATGCTCAGGTCTGTTGGCTCAAAAAGTTATTGTCAGCTTTACCAACCAGAGTTTATCTATTTAACATTAAATTTGCTGCAATTCTATGTCCAGTGAATAAATGCCTTAAATCCCCAACACTTTCAGTATAGCACCTTTGATGATAATGAAAATTCCCAGTTCTAGCATGTTAACAGTTTCTCCTCCCCTAAAACACCGGTCTCCACTGAGGTTAACAGGCCTCCCAATACCCAGCAGAACTCATTTTCCTTCAGCAGTAGATGGTCCTTTCATTTTCTATTGTTTTTTATGCAGCACCATCATGTAGTAGTGCTTATATCACAATTCACTTTGATTAAGTGGAAGAGAGAAAGTCCAGTGACTTGAGCTAGAGATTTTCTGTATGATTGATGCAATTAGAGTCTGAGGCCCTGGGTTTTTTTCTTCATTTTTCTTTAAGATAACCACAGGCATACCTCAGCTAGGTCTGTAATTCTTCAAGGCTCCTTATATGCAATCGAGAACAGGCTAAACTGTTTTAAGGTAGTGGTCTCCTTCCCTGACAATTCTGAAAACCGACTAGTACCTTTAAAGTTAAATGAGCAGCTGATGCTTCAGCTCCCAGGGTATAAATAGTACTTCCTATCCTTGAGAATATTACTTTAGAGACCACAACATATCCAGACCCCACGGTCTTACAGGAACATTGATAATTTTGAAACAATCCTTATAAAGACCATTAATTAAGACCTACATGAAAGTCTGTACTTAATTGCAAGTATGCTAATTTGGAAATCTTTTTGAGTAGGAGCACCCTAGAAAAATGGAGCTCCTTCTGACTGAAAGCTGTTAGGCAAATTCACCAGTTTTACCCCTGCAGTGACCTAAACCTCTGCAGAGACAGAATTCTCATTTAAAGATTTTTTGCAGCCAGTCTCTTTAGGCATCTTAGCAGCTTCAACTTCAAATATCCCAGTTGTGGGCTTGTTTATGTGTAGATGTCTATAGCTCAATTTGATAAAGTGCAGAGAGTCAGAAAAACAATCAGAGACCTAGAAAACACAAGCTACAGAATTGAACTTGATGACCCTCAAGGAAAAAAAATGGTAGTACTTCCAAAGCATTCAGAGGAAAGGAGTCCAGAACAGTGGATCATTGAAGGAAGAGATTTGAATTGTAGCAGAGAAGATTCCTGTCCAAAGTTCAAGAGCACATTCCTCCTATCCATTCAGAAACACATTTTTCTTCTTTCTCATTCTTCCACTATTCAACCATTATAAAAGTACATAGATCTTTCATTATTTTAGCTTTTGTATTTCACTGAAACTATTTTTATTGTGGCATGGATGTGATCAGAGAGATAGTTACAAACTCAAACCTTTGTGTCCAGTAATGATACTGAGAAATCAGGTTTTCCTAGAGGGCAAGAAGCAATTTCAAAGCAAATTTAGAGGAGTGAGCTATAATGGGAGGCCTTTACTAAGGTAGTTGGGAGGCTCTCATAATTTTTCTTAATTCAAGAAAAGATTAAACAAGACTGAAAAAGTAAAATCATCCCCAAAGTATTTTTCAAGTATTTGAAGGACATTAACAGTGTTTCCTGCCTAGATATTTCTCTGTGGGAGCCTAAGCCACTGTTTTTAGTTCAGCTTTTTTTCCCCTTATATCTGCTTTCTTTTATCACCCCCATCAAGTGCTTACCTGGAGCAATATATGCCCAAAACACACGTGTCTGTGCGACCACAGGCAATCCTGGACTGAAAGTTGCACGTGCGTGCAGAAGCAGTGGCCTGAGACTTTTCCACCCCATTTGAACTGAGCACCTCCAAAAAGGAAGAAGAGGTGTACAAGCACTGACTTTGGTTGTAAATTCAATTGTGAATTACTGGTCTTCAAGGAAGAGGCCTTTCTCTTACACCAGTCCCAAGCCATTGCTTAATGTGCTATACTCAGACTTTCCCCAATGCTGCAAATTCCAGCAGCCATTCAAATGTAAAATTGATCTGTTTGCTAAAATGTCAAAGGAATGGGGGTAGGAAAAAGCAGACACCTATGAGGCTTTTTACTTGATCTCTAGAGCTCCTTCATGGTTTTCTCAAAGCAGTATTTCCAGAAACTGATTTTAAAAAAGCTGTGAGTTTATGGAGAGTCATTTGTATAAAGATGCAACTTTTCATTCTTTGTCCATATATAAGCCGCACCTGATTATAAGCCGCACTTCCGGGTTCAGACCAAAATTTTAGTCAAAATGGTGCGGCTTATAATTGTGAAATTACTGTACCTGGTCTACTAGAACAGAGGGAATAGGGCATACTTCAGGGAAATCTTGAGGACAGCACTGCATCTATGGAGAGCTGATATACTGACAAAGCCCAGGAGGAGGTAATGGATGTTTGGTTCCCAATTCAATAACATAGTTAATTGGTCATATGCAGCAATGGTAGATTCCAGACAGTTTCAAATCAGTGGGTGCAGGACAAACAGAAACCTGGGCTAGAGCAGAGCTGCTCTCTGTACACAGCCCCTACTGAAAGGTATGGGAACATGCATTTGGATTTGGATTTTGGGTCAATGGATAAAGCATGCATCTGCCATGTGATACATGGGTATTTCCTCCTCCCACAGAGCCCTTTGCCATTCTTTACAAAACAATGAAAATGCTTTTGCCAATTTTGTTGACTTCTTTGGGCAGTAAACATCATAAATATGTTCCACAATTAGTCACAATCTAATTGCACCTATGCATTAGGTTCCAGTTTTAGTTGCACCACCACAAACTGTAGTATAATTATTAACACTTCTGACAAAACTGATTTCTGGAGCTTTATTTACATGAGTGCTGTAGCACCCAAAATTCTCTATGCCTGCTCTCTGTCAGAGTACTGCATTTGGAAATCATGAGTGGGAGTTTAAAATAGGTTCAGCATGCAGCTCACACTGTTCTCATCTCTGACATCCATATGTGGTTTGGACAATCTGGAGTTTTCTTTGAAAGGCCTCGCTCTATTTTGCAAAATAATGTTCTACATTTGCTGTTGTTAAGGCTCTGCAAGTTGCAGAGCTTTAAGATGTCACTAACACAATAAACAATGATGTTTATAAACAGCCTAATGGCTAAATAGACACATACAGGATCAAATATTTGCCACACAAGCAATCAAACAAATTGATAAACACGAAGAAAATGATTATAGAACCATAAATATTATATTATTAACCAGCAATCTGCATATCTGCCTCCAATTAAAACCTAGAAAGGAGATGCGAGTCAGTTGAAACTTAATTATTGGCATAGCACTTTGTTGATTAGAAATGCAGTAACAGTCATTGCTTCTACTCCATTTATACAAGGCCCATAATAATAAGCCAAGGGATGTCAGTCACTGCTTTCCTGACAGTAGTTTCTGCTGCAGCAATAGCTGCTGGTGTAAATGCACTCCTCCACCCATGTAACTCAGCTCAGTAATTGCCTTGCCACTCACATAAAGAAAACAATTTCCAGCTTTGATGGGATTTTGTTGGCTATGTGAAACTGCTCCTGCAATCTCTGCAGCGAGGTGTTAGGTGGGTTACTTTGGTGGATCATAACACAAAACTAATCTTTAAGGAAGCAGGTGGAAAGCGAGAGAGGCTTATATGCTGGTAAGGTGCTAGGAAAAGGGTGCTTTCCACATGATCAACAAAAGGGAAGTGTTCAGTAAGGTGGAACTGAGACAAGAAGAAGGCAGAAGCAAAGGGAAGAAAATTGCATTGCTATTTTCATACCATCAAGAACATCTCTTAGTTCAGCACATCTTTCAGAAGGTCTTATAAAACCATATATCCTTATTTCATACAGCATAGGTAGCTGGCGAGCAGTCCAATTTAAGCTTGCTTCATATTTGGTCCTCCCCACAAACTGTACCCTTATCACCATCGTTCCCCCATTCCCTGAAGCTGCAGATGCTCAGAGTTTTCCTCTCAGGATGTGACATGCAGCATTCTTCTCACTCGACCGCCTCACTCCTAGAATGAGGTCACCCAGTGTTTGACATTTCATTCTGCTTCTCACCCGAGGTGAGCTCATATTCCAGCTTCAGGTTTTACTGGGACACCTGGAAATCAAGTTCTTTATGCATTCACATGCCTCTGCATGATCCCAGCTTGACTTAGGAGAAGGACATGTGCAAGGACAACCTGTAGGATGGTAAGCAACAACTCACCTTGTCTGCTTGCTATCACAGCCAGAACTTGCAGCAACAGAGACATGGCTTTCTTCTCCACTGCCCCTTGCCTCCCAGGTGGATTTATACTGAGGTTTTTATGGACAGGTATAAGAAACAATCTATTCATATCTCTCACTTATAATGATTCAAAACTTTATCAGAAATACAATTTGTGAGGAGCAAGCTGAGGACAGGGTAAATGGAAAGATTTACAGAAAAGTGTGTTTCAAGACTCCTTTTGGATGGAAAGCCATATCAAGAGCAGGATAAGGAGGTTTAAAACTGAAGGAAAAATGTAACTGTCCCACAGTATCAGCCAGAGAACATCTCTAGTGTTATAATTCAAATTTTCCCTTGCAGGCATAAGAGACAGAATGAAACAGCCAAGCTATTCATGAATAGACACAGGAGCTTTCCTTTTACATTTGCTAAGGAGCCAGAGTGAAGCATTATGTATAATTTATGCAAATTATTAGAATTTACACATTTTTTTCCAACAGAAAAATAAAGCACCATTTACTGAAGCCCCAGAAATTGAGGACACAAGAAATACCACCAGACATGCACATTCCAACAGGGGACTTGTTCTAATATCTGACAGGAAAAAACATAATGAGCAAACCCATCTATTTCAGTTGTTCCCAATGAAGTTTTGGGTTTATTTCATATCTGCCGCTTTAGTATTTGATATAGCTATCCCAAAATCCTCTGTCAGGACTAGGATTCATTGTCTTCAGTAAACTTTCTATTTCTGAGCACTCTCCTGAAAGGGATGAATCATGAAGATCCTAAATGCATCAGGCTCCTCATCCCTTCATAGCCTTGTCTATATCTTAACTGCAGCACAAACATTTAGCAAGTAAAAATATATTAAGTTAATGGAAAAAGCCCTTTCATTCTTAGCCCAAATGGTTCTACTTCAATTGCAGTATATTTCATCACCGCAATATGCTCTTGCAGTTCAAGGAGGTAAAAAAGGCTTATTTGCTTCAGGACATAAAATCTAATATTTTGATTGATTATAGCACTTTTTCATATAGGAAAACTTGGATACACACAAACCATGGATTTAAGGAAACTAAAGCTCACAGGTTGTCCTTCTACCCCAAAAGAAAGCACAATAACTATTCTTACTTTCAGAAAAGGCATGACAGCTCTTGACGCACATCTTCAGAAGTATGCAAAACCTGCAAAGCTGTCAGGATGTAAATTCACCTTTGTGAATTACAGAATAGCACAAAAGTAACATTTAAGGATTATTATTTTTTTAAAAACAACACAGAATAAAGTTCTTAATAGTATTATTCTTTCATCATTTTATGCATTTAATATTTAGGAAAAAAACCCAAACAAAACCAAATTTTAAAACAAAACCCCTCCTTGGCAGGTAGCCTGACTTTGTATTGATCACTTCTTGTTCTTCACATATGGTGAAGTGTTATTTTTAATGCTGACTACACACTAAAGAGAGATACACACAGGGTATATCCAAAATAACCCAGTGTTAGACTTTCCTGCAAATGAGACCGCCAGCAGTACCACAGAGTGGATTTGTGCCCTATTTTTGGTACTTTGGATTTCTTTAGCATAGCATTCCTTAAAACCAATAAATAAACATAAAATCTACAAGCTTAAAATACAATCTGGGCAAAACCAACTCACAAAATACAAGGAACTGCTGAGGCAGAATTTAAAGTGTGATCACAAATTTAAGACAATTTCCTACACATGTTCCTCTCTTCAAAGTTTTCAATAAATCTCTTGCACTCTATTCCCATTCTCTCCAGCTTTCTATTATTTTCCTTATATTTATTTTCCCTTCCAATCAAAAGCCGCTTTCCTATTTTCTTATTTGCAATTTGAAAAAAGAAATAAATTCTGTAGAATCACTATGTAGACAGATAAGAAACTACTGCATATTTCAAAGAGAAAGTTTCGCACTCAGTATATTGAAAACTGGAATCAAATGTACACACCACTTCTGGAAAAAGCACAAGAGGATTCCAAGCAGATTTTTCAAGCTGTAGGGATTTGTCCAGTACCTGATAAACTTGTAAAACAAAACAAAACAAAACAAAACAACATCAAAAACCAAAACAGAGAGGAACAACCATAACTGATGAGTAGCACCAGTGTGATGTTCTGCAAAACCATCTTTGCAACACTTTTGATTTCACTCAGCATGCACCTTTTTGTGCTTGTGCCTTTGAAATGCATGAAACAGAACAAGGTCTGCTCAGGAAAATAACACATTTGGAACAAAATTACAAAACCCTCATCCAAACCCTTCACACTTCTATCAGAAAAAGCAAACCATAGGGTCATGCCAGGAAGAAAACAAGGACATTTATAAAAAACAGAAAAGAAAGAAACTCTTTCATTAGCATAGCAATAAATAAAAACAATGATTACTGCAGGGACTTCAGCTTGCACATCTTTAAGCGCTTAACCCTTGCTCCCTCTTGTGAACTCAGTTAATCCCCTCCCCTTTGTGCTTTTTCCTGTTCCTGAGGTCCCTCCTTATTAATCACCTGTCTCCATTGAAGGTTGGAAAATTTAGCATTGACAGCTATTAGTCACCAGGCAACACATGGCACCAGCTTTTACACAAGTATCTGTATTTACTCATTTATCCTTTCACTTCTCTGGGGGGAGGATCATAAAGTCACCATGCTGCAGGCATGAAGAAAGGACCTCAGATAACAGAAGAGGGCACATCTCTCACACTTAATCAATATCAAATTTATGAATATTCATGCAAGTAATGCCTAGGCCAAGATGGAGAAGGGTGTTTTGGAGAGGAGAAATAAATGCAGCTGCTGATAAACTTTGTAAAGGCACACATGAAAGCTGTCAAAGCTGTGACTAATTGCAAGAAAAGGTGTTTCATGTGTCCCAAAAGCCATTCTTAAAGCAATGTAATACAAACCTGGGGATATCTGTTTGGCAAAACAAACCCTGAAATCACTAATGTGTAGCAACATGGTCACTTGTGTGGTCACTGTAAAAGTGTTATGAAGCCAAAGGACATAAATGTTGTGCAAATTGACTTGTGGGATTAATAAAACATCACATAAAGGCTTCTAAATTCAGCTCAGCTCACCTTCTAAAGACAGCAGGAAAAGCTCAGCCCTCCAGCAACCTTCTTCACCAAGCAGAGCTGTCAAGCTTCATGTTAAGATATCCCATTGGCTTATGTGAACATGCAACACACACGCCAAGGCTGCGGGAGACCCTAAGAGAGCAAAGAAACTGAGATCCTTCAAGCTTTATTTGCATTCAAGCAACAAGAAAGCCCTTGTGTGCCAAAGTTAATGGAAACACTAGGATGACAGCCTACTCAGAAACCCAGCCTCATGAAGGGGGAATTTGGCTGAATTGGCCCCTTGACTTTGATAGCTGAGAGGAAAAACCCTAAATGACAGCTAGAACAAAAGGTTGCTCTTAGAGTCACTGTAGGTTTCTGAAATATTTAGGGATTTTTTTGCTGTGCCTGTAAGCGCTTCCAAGGTTGTAATCAAGAGCTCAATCCTTTGTTGCTACACAATCAATTTGCTTTCTTGAGTTTACATTCTTGTTTGAACTTGCCTGCTATTGTGTGGTCCTGGGGTAGCTCTGGCAAGCTGAGGTGAGTAATTTCTCCTGAGGACACCAATGAAAGAAATAAAAGAAGATGAATCTGCAGAATGTCCCATCAAGAAAACTGAGTGCTCTGAAGATTGCTGTTATCAAGATACAGGACACAGCAAAACAAAGTACATTTTGAAAGACGCTTTTGAATGACTTCAGGTAGGGGAAGAGATGGTTTATGACATGAGGGAATCCTACAGTGTCTCATCCTGATGTAAGCAGAACAGAGGAGCAGCGATCTGTAAGCTTGGAAGGAAATATGAATTTCATACAGCAACCTGAATTTCAGAAAAAAATTAGGTATTCTTTAGCTCTTCAAGCTGCATTGGCAGTACTCTGTGTGTCAGTTTTAAGAGCTGCCTGATTATTAGCAGCTGTACCTGATTGTGAGCCAATTAATACAAGAGCTCCCACAGTATTAACATGAAGGGCTTCCTTTCCTTTGCTGCTCATTTTTATGAAAATTTTAAGAAAAATCTATCGATCACCCCATGCTAATACAATCATTTATTATGGTTATTAGGCTGTTGTAAATCCCAGGGAACTCTGATAGATCTTACTATTTTAGATAGCAAATTTATAAGAAACATTTGGCGAAACATTTGGCAAATCGTTTGGAGGAACAAAAATGTCCTGTCTCTAAACCATACGCCCCCTGAAGCACCAACCACTTGTGTCTCCTTCTCCAGTATGCTTTAAAAAATGTCCCCAGTCTCTCAGTTTTCCTTCATGTCCATCCTGGTGGACACTAATAATCACAGAGGGGCATGACTGTGCTGACTGGGAACCAATTCCAGAGGCAAATGGATCAGCCATAGGCAGGGAAGGCCTGGAGCTGCCTCCAGGTCACACAAGGTGTACAGAAACTGCAGCCCTTGGCAGGGCAGGACACCATTTCCAAAGCCAGGCAGCCACCATGGCCACCTCTGAGATTCACTCCAATAGTGCTTTCAGGAGACATCTTCTGCACACCCCAGCAGAAACATTTTCCTGCCTTGGAGCAAAACAAAACCAAACCCTTTGGCTGTGATTTTCCAAAAGCTCCTTATAAGAGCTTATGATTGGGTGATAGCTTAGGTCAGTCTGCTGCTTTTGGAAACTCTTCTTCTTGTCTGTGGTGTATTTTGTGTAAAACATTAATGTATAAATATTCTGAGAATTAATGCTTTCTGCCTCATAGTTACTGTGTAACACAAAGAGAAATAACACCTAGAAATTACCACTGATTTACTGCTGTAAATTATTTATTCTCAGCCAGCTGATTTGCGATGCGAGTTGCTCTGTATTTAAAAGCATAGCTTTCTCCCTTGCTTGTCTCAGTTTGGGTGGGTTTTATGGTGCCTCTTTCCAAGCTCTTTTATTAGGGCAGTGATTTGCAGTTCACATAAGCCACCAGGCTCCTGCATTATGACCTTATGTTATAGATAATACAGTTTAAGACGCTGATTATGGAATGGTTCTGTGAAATAGGATGGAAAGTTTTGCTGGTCTGTGAGGCTGGTTTGCTTCTCTTGAAGCATAAATGAGTTTATTTTGTCATCTTCTAAAGACCAGCCATATCCTCTGCAGCACACACACACAATGTATTTTCTGCTAATCCTGTGGTTATTAAATTGTCTTGCAGTGGCAGGTATAGCTCAGAACCCAATCAAAGAAAAAACAGGTTTGAACTTAATACAGTCATGTAAGGTGTTTGTTTTTACAGGTGACACAACCATGGCTGGCCATTTCCAAATGTGGCATTATCCAGTGAAGCATAGAAAACAGCCAGACTAAACAATTCAAAAATAATAACCTTTTTGCAATATGTACTATCTCTACAAGTGAATATATTAGTGTTATTAATAATAACCTCACATTAATGCAAAGCTGTGCTGTCACCTGCCACAGAACAGTGGCTGTGTGTATGACTCCATTGATTATTACATTACAAGGATGCCTGGAGCCTTATGCTGACATTAAGTGAAGCAAGCATGGAATTTAATGCATTTAACTAAGTAAAAAAAAAATAAAATTCAAATCATACCTGTAATTTAATATATGCATGTTCTTCACTGTGGCAATTACCCACAAGTCCACAAAGAACAGGCTGGGCTTGAGGCTATCAGACAGTTTATTCAGGATTATTCTTACGGATGAGAGCACTTCATGGTTTCCAAAACAAGCTTGTTCATTACATTGCTTTCTGCTAACTGTATTTCTGCAAGATGCCCCTTTCAAGTATTTCTGGGGAGGTCTTTGAACCATGAAAAATACCAGAAAACTGACACAAGATGATTTAAGAATCATAGGTAAAGCAAATATGCAAAAAGTGCATTTTGTTCTGATGATGTCTGTAGTCCTTTAATAAAGGAAAACATTTGCTCAGCCAGGAATGAATGAAAGGGAGCTGAAGGGAAAAAAAAAAGTTCAGCATTATTAACGTAATTTTCCAGCTTAATTTTTAGCACAAACTAAAAACATACAATCATCACCTCATAATAATCTGTGGACTCAGTTATTTTCACTTGGATAGGGTTGCAGAAGTTTATGCTCCCAGAAATGTATGCCTGTTGCATTTATCGGAACCTGTACCCTTGCAGAAGTCTGTTCCAGATTTCTGAATAGACTATGCACCCTGGTGTGCTGAGGCCATCCAAATGCGCCAGTTAGATCATTCTCAGCAATTGGCAAACAGATCCTTTGTCAGCATAGGCCAAGTCCCAGTTTCAGGTCACCACATTTCTGACACACAAGACATCTAAAATGCTGAGCTGAAGCACAATGTTTACCAATTTAAGATTCCAATGGCCCTTTTTTGGTTTGTTTATGTCTCAAAACCTTAAGCAGTAAGGAATTTGGCCCCTTATTCTCAGGTAAGGTCTCAGTTTCTTGAGGTCAAGACAGCTGCTTTCCAGGGGCCATGCCAACAGTTTGTCTCACTTTTATGGTTCAGTATGCTGAGGAGCTAAGGGAATGGGTCATGAGCATCATCAGAAACACCACATTTATTTAACCATATTTGTCACCAAAACCTCATTAACATTGGCTTTTCCTATGTAGTAGTGTAGAACTCATAAACCTGTTCTTAAATATTGACCAATTTTATTTGCCTAGTAATCAGCTTGGTTCATTTTATTCTGAAATAATAACACATTTATCTGGCAAAACATTTCCTCAAACATTTTCTAACCAGCTAGTATAAGATCAGTGTTGAAAAGTCTGTTTTCTTCATTACAGTTCTAAGTTATGGTTTGTTTATTCAGAAAAATCACACAGAAAAGTATGGTCATATCTAATAAGTGAGATCCTAAAAGATTGTGCTTTTTGAAATTGTAGCTGGAAGTTCTAATGGCTCAGGATCGTTCCACTGAAATACACTTATGCTGGAAAAAAAATTCTTGGAATGAAAAGCTCTGCTCTTTCAGAAATGTTTGGATTTTATTTAGGAAGTGAGATCAAAATATTTTGCCTCAGGATAAGTAAACTGGTATTGCAATATTTGGTTTGTGAGACAGAGTCAAAATATTAGCATCGTTGTGGCGATAACATGCAACTCTCTGACAAAACTGCTCAGCCGCAGAGGAATTTCCCACAGGTCACTGCAAGGATTCAGTTACACAAGCCAGGATAAAGGGTTTCAGTGTGGCTCCGAAATTAATTTTTATGTGATAAAGTTTAAATTACTTCACTTCAGCTAAAAAACCTGAAAGTTTGTATTTGGACACCGCCATTTGAAAAGTTTCTTTGAACTTTGGGTCCAGATTTAATTTTTGTTATGTTTTATGTGGTTTTATTGTCAATATTATTATTTATTTTATAATCTTCCACAGTAAAATAAATTCTAAATTTTTGGGATTTCTAGTATCTGATTATGCTTATCCTAATCCAATAAACTAAACTATCTTAAACATAAAGTAAGCTAATTTGTCTGTCCCAAATACATATTCACATGGCTTCAACAAGACTTAAGGGATGAAAGGTAATGTTTTGTTGTTAGAGGGGAAAAAAAAAAGTCTGCCCATTGTTTTACCTGGCAAGAGTCTTCCAGTTTCTAAACAACATTGTATTCTGCAAAAGCTTCATGGTGTAGTATTTATTTCCATTTCTTGCAAGATACGTGACCAGAAAGATGAACGTGTTGCTCTCCCTGCTATGCCCTCACTGAGGAGAGAGGAATTGTTCTATCAGTGCTTTGAACTTCCTTTTTGGCAGATAAGGAACCCTGCTAATAAAAATAACATGTTCAAAGCCACAGTTAAGGCCTGTGCTTAGGCTGTGTGAGAAGTTTTTGCTGAGCACCTCAGCGCTGTGAACACCTTGGGAAAGCAGGGAGAAGGAATGGCACTGCTCATTCCAAACCGCTACAAAAAACACCTCAGCAAAGCTGGTGCCATCACCTGGGATTCTTAGTTATTGAGAGCAATGATGGATTTGTCTTCACAAATAAATTGTGGGTCTGCTGGGAGATAAAACCAGCACTGAGAGATAAAAGAAACAATGGGAAGGATTCCACTGATTGATGAATGGAAATTTAAAAACTCTAGGTTTGTTGATAAATGAAACTGGATATTGAAAGATGGAAGGAGCAATGGGGAAAAACAATGAATTCTATAAGAATTAAAAATTAAAAGGGAGGGTTTTACATTAGAGGGGAATCTCAGGTATCAGGTGTTCCGGGAAGTTTGTACCTCTCAAGTACCTCAGCCAGTCGGGGAAAGAGAGAGGGAAATGTGGCTGGGGAATTAGGATAAAAAGGAGGCTGCGTCCTCCAAAAATTAGAGAGACCCTCATGGCCTCTGCCTTTATTCGAATAAAGTAAAAGGACTCCTCTGTCTCCATTTTGGACATAAACCTCTGGTGTTCGTGGATTAATTTTCCTGACAGTTACTGAACTCTAGAAAAAGCCACAGCACACAGAAGTGGAAAAAAACCTGCTGCTTTAGCATGTGGCAATATTACCTGACTGGGTGGTGAAGGCTCTGGAGAGGCCAAGGTGCCGGGAGGCTCTGTGAGGGGAGGTGGCGGCCATTTTGTGGAGGCCTTCAGGGCATGGCGGCTCCCCCATCCCTCCCTCTGCTGTCCCTGCTGCCTTCTCACCTGTAAAGGTAGTGTCTGCACCACTTCATTAGTGGCTTGCCTGCATGTTCCTTTTTCTTCACTCAGAGTGAGGATTTTCTCGTGTTCAGCCTTGGTTGTTTATTAAATCACATCTAAAGTACAGAGAGTTCTGCAACACTTCCAGCTACCAGCTAAAAGCGAGCAAAATGGAGGCCTGAATCTAGCTAGTTACGAGGTCTTTTAAAGCTAAACAGTGTAATGGAGAATTAACACCTATATTATTTATATTTTTGACCCAATAGCCAAACTCCTGTGACCTGCAGTGCAGCACTATACAACCAGAAACTACTGCCTGAAATCACGAGGAAGAAGGAGGAAGAAGGCAGGAAGAAACAACATCCAAAATCCCCCATCTTGTCCCAAATCCTAATAGTACTATATTCTAAAAAACCCAATTTTAAAACCCTTCACCATGTGAAGTCACACACTTTTATTTAAACTACACACCCATGATTTTAACTCCATCCCTCAGATTTGGAGCCTTCTCCAAGGCCTCAGGTCAAAAGCAGTGTTCTCCAGGGGGTCAGTGTCAGAAAGCCCAGGAAGCTCAAAAATCCCAGGTTTCTGGGATCCAGCACCCACTGCCAATTCCAATAGCTCAGGGGCAATGCCAGGAGCAAAAATACCTCAGACAACTGGCAAAACACTTTTCCCAGGCTGGAACCAGGGCAGCCATACTGAGGATAGCCACAGGGGGGCTGGCTGCCATCACCTCAGGCTCAGGTGGGAGTTATTTTATGTCATTCCACTCTAATTAATTTCCCAAGCTACGGCCATTGAAATGCAGAATGAAAATATGGCAAATTATAATTGATAGACAAACAATAGATCAGGGGCAGATACATTCCACAAATTAATTTTATAAATTTTGGGTTTTCTTTTTCTTTTTTTTTTTGTTTTTTTGTTTTCTTGTAAAATTTTATTTTAAACACCAGTTCAACTTCTCATTTCCATGCTTCCCAACGCATCTTTCCCTATTACTCCACTAATAAACTTTGTCCCTCTGGTTTTGTCCCCTCCATTTGCCCAGCATGATCAATGTTCCACAAGGATTTTTACCTGTCTCACATTAGTATTGCTGATACCAACATAAGTACCAATAGCAGGCAACAGCCGCATCATTTACCCTGCACTGAAAGATGGGAAAAGTTCAGTCCCGGGTAAGTTTTCTTGCACCTTGCTGTAATAACTGTGTGTTTTAGTGTGTCACTAAAACAATAAAATTTTATGTCATTTTTATCGCATCCATCCTAGGGAATTATAGGCAGACCAGTGGCTTGCAGAGCAGATGTGTGAAGCTGCAGACAGAACTGCATCTGTTTTCTTTTGCCACAAATTGTTTTGTATAGATCCCTGTTGACTAGGAAATTTAACATTCTGTCACCGTACATCACATTTGTAATAAAATCATCATTAAACAAACACATTATCCCCTTTTACTCTCCTCCCCCTTTTCTTTTTCTAATAACAAACTGACTTTATTTTCTCTCCATCTCCTTCCTTATCACTCCCCAAAATAGATTTTTCTTTTGGCTCCAGTTTTACTTGGAGCTGGACCAAGTCCAGAAGTTTGATGTCGGCTTTTACAGCAGTCCTGAAAGTACAGGGAAGGTGGGGAAATGTCAGTATGAATCTGCTGCTTCCCACTAAATCAAAACATATCTGTCACTGTATTTATTTTTTATTTTTTTTTCCACCCAAACCCTGCTTTCTATGAGCAGAAAAGAATTAAGTCCCCATCCAGATCCAGATATGGAATTGAAAAGAAAAGCTGTCTCTGAGCTGCAGAAAGATGCCTGCAGCACTTAATCTCCAGGCTGGGGTGATGCCCTCCTTTTGCTGCAGCTGTGAGTGCTTTGCAACCTCTTCCTTCCCTGGCTCACTGCAGCTACTCCAGTTTTTGGGGCTGTGGAATAAACCAGCTCCTGGTTGCTGATAAACAGAAAGCAGAGGCCTCTGAAAGCACATTGCAAGCAAAACCAATCTGATTTTGCTCATCTTCCTACAAGAGAGAGAGGGGTATATTGATGTAACATAAATCCTCCAAGGTAACACATATCTTTGGGAAATACATGTTTTCTGAAGGATGGGGCCACGCCAGCTTCAGCTGCTCTGCTTCTTGGGTCTGTGTCTCAGAAAGCAGAAAGCTGGGCCCTGCCTGTGCCATCTCACATGGAATAAAACCATACAGGATTGCTCGGAGCCGTGGCTGTACATCATTCCCCAAACCAGCCATTCTCACAGAGAGGCACTGCCATACCAAATATCTGGGTACAGTGCCAAGCTGGGAACACGGCTGACACAGACAATAACGAGGGGAAGCTGATGGGATTATGACTGAAAATCACAACAGTAATAAAAATGACAGAAGGAGTCACAAGCCCTTTAAGGGGTTCTGTCTTATTTGCATTTTCTTATGTTGCTTGCAAAACTTAATGAAGTTTATCTTCTGTCATTAAGATAAACCAGCTCTGTGGTGGTGCTGTCAGAGCTTCACTAATTAAAAGTCAGCCTCCAAGTGCTTAAAGCCTGTCTACACTTGAAAATTAATTTAGTTTGAGGTAGCGTATACATTTAATTTGCAGCAGCTATATTACCTAAATTAGGATATCTATTTTATAGTCAGGGTTCCTCTGAACTTGGCTCAAATTGAAACTGAGCATTTGCTTCTTTTCCTGAACCATCCTGAATCCTGTGTATAAGGCAGGATTCAGGGGTACCCCTTGCTAAGTATCCCCATGCACAGACAAAACTTAGGGGGGCTGATCCACAGCAGTTTCCTTTCTGAATGCTTCTCCTTGCCTTATACCCCATCAGCTGGGATAAGGCTGCAAGCAACAGATGATGCATGGCTGCAAACAATGTGCTAAACTGATATAGGTTATAGTTATCAAACTTGTCTGGACCTGTAGTGATTATGCAAGGCTGCTATTACAAAGCCTAAATAAGACAACTTAAACCTGGACTAAAACCTTCCTAAAAAACCAAAAATATTTTCTTAGTATTTTTATAAACAAGAAAGTTTGGAATAGAGAAAAAATACTATTAATATTTGGGATCATTTTTCTGTATATGCATTATATGAATACAATTATCAACCAATTTAAGAAATTAATAGAAAATGAACACTAAGTAATGTTAAAAGAATTCTGTTACCATCAAGGGTGTTTTTCCAAATAAATTCCAAGAGCTTACAGCATCCAAGACATGTGAAAGTTTCAGAATATCTGAAGAGCACAAAGAAAAGTTCTTAATCCTCCTTCCTTTCAAATTCTGCTCTCTCAGATACATGTTCAAGACTGAAAGATTTCCTAATGCTTGCTAGTGGAATAGATCCGAGACAAAGACTACAGAGCAATGCAGCATCCACAGCTTGACCCTTGTCACTTATCTGAATGATATACAAAGGGTAGAAAGGTGCTGTTTGAAAGGAAAGGCTGTACACACTCAAAGGAATGCAAGTAAGGGAAAATAAATGCTGTTTCAGGTGCTCTTTTTCAGATCTCTTTTTAGAGCTCACAGAGGATATCATAGCTCCCGGGCTGGTCTTTAGGCATCTGGCAAATCCAGACAGGAAAACAAGTGAAGTTGGGAGTTTTAATTAGGATCTTAAACGACGAATGACTCATCACCTTTGTGAGAGAAATGATCATGATGATGATCTCATCCATTTAAAGCAGAGATTTTGGAGAATGTTGAAGGAAAATGGGAGATGGGGAGCCATGTCTAGAAAAAGTGTTTGTCATATGAAAATAAACAATTTAACAGTCCTTGAAAGGCTGTCTGACCCTTCAGCTTCACCCGTCTGACCAGGTGAAAACATAATTTTCCCTCTTCTACATGGAAGGGAAAGGGAAAGGGACTTTCCTTGCTGTTAAATAACAAACTCTTTAATCATCATCTATTCTCTACATGATTTTAGCCAATTTTCTACTTGGTGCCATCTATGTTTGGTAGGAATCCTCTAGCATTCTTTGTTGGATGTCTGCAATGGATTCCCCCTGAGCAATTGACTGATGGTTCCAACAATGTCACCTTCCTATGACAAAAATGGGAAACTCTGCTCTGGTGGGACAGTGGTAAAACAAGGGCAAAATGAAAAGAAAAAAGAATTCAGTTTTTATTTTCTCCCAAATAATAAGAAATGGCCTCAAGTTGTTCAAAAGGATGTTTAGATTGGCTATCAGGAAAAATTTCTTCATTGAAAGGATTGTCAAGTATTGGAACAGGCTGCCCAGGGAAGAGGTTCTCACCATTTTGGAGATATTTAGAAGATACGTAGATGTGGCACTGATGGGTTCGTTTTGTGATAAGTTTGGCAGCGCTGAGTTTATGGTTGGACATAATAATCTTAGAGGTATTTTCCAACCTAAATGATTCTGTAATTATGGTGTGATATTCTCAAAGAGGGATATGGAATGCTAATAAACAAAGTCCTAGAAATACCACAACAAGACAACATCCATATATCTCATTACTTTCTTTTGTTCCATCCCTCCCCTCGTTTTCTTGCGTTTTTCTCATAAAAGATGTTTATTACCCTGGATGGTCTGAGGTCACTGTGACACTGCAGTACTGCTGGGCCTCTGATGAGTTGCTGCACTCCCAGGAAATTATATCATCCTTCTGTGAAGCTAAGAAATCTCAAGTGATGGTTGTCCTTCCTCAAAATATAGCCACAAAAGTTTCCCATGTTGTGAAATTACCTGGGGGGAGGAACACCACTGGTCTCCAGAGGAAAACATTCAGGATGACTCCTGCATTTGCCAGTACATGTGTGTGGGCATGTGTACATGGATACATGTGTGAATACTCAGAACAAGACCTGTTTGCACTGGTTTCCAACATAACTCGAAGGATAACAGAGGATGCAATGGGCAGTGGTCATCCAGCTGGGATGAGATATTCCTTCTGCTGGTATCCAACTGCTCGCTTGAACATTAAATGCTTGGCAGAAGAAATGCACCACAGCTGGAAAGCTTGAACGAGTCAAAGCAAATAAACAATCCTGCTGCCTTCGTTGGGGGAGAACGAAGGCAAGTGGCGACCTGGCTAGAGCGGGCCACGGCGAACACACACACATACACTTTTACAATCCCAGTCGCCGGACAAATCACTCGCTACACTGATGCAGTCGACGGTGAAATGCGTTTATTTCTTGGCAAACATGGGCTTAAGTAACTTCGATACAGCTGTGATTGGCCAACGGCATGGAGAGGGCGGGGCCTAACTCCTCGTGCATAACGACGTCTTCTGAACGAACTTTCTAGCTCACCACATTTCCCCCCTCTCCATGACCAATTAAGCCTTCACAGCTGTGCTAAACTGATGTTAGTAAGAACTCGTGAAACATATTAGTAACAACACACGAACTATTTTAAACGTCTAAATGCAATCGCAACTTGGTTATAACTTATCCAGGCTAACAATGAAAAGGGAACTGAACATTAACACGGGTACAACAACTGCAACTAGTCCCACTAGGGTGAACACATGGGTGGTGAACAGGGCTGTTGGGTAAACAGGGAAATTGAACTGATTTCATTGCCGGAGCGTTTGGCCGTGACGCTGGAACTTGTCTTCGAGTTCTTTGCTTGGCCGATGAAGCGGGTTTGGCAACGACAGAACACCGAAGCATGAAGATGGAACACAAGGCTGACAAGATGGATCACGGTGGCAAGCCTGTCAAAAGAAACTCAGAGGTCTTGTTAGTTTCATCGGTTTTGTTAAACAGCACGGGCTTTATGGATTTTAACGGGCACCACTTGATGACATCATCTTTCCTTACTGCTGCGTACCCTCTGCCCGTTACAACTAGCTTCCAACCTGTTTCCCATTCTCCCAACTCGTTCTTAATACTTACTGGTGGACCTTCCTTGGTGGCTTCTACAGCCCAGTGCTTCTGGGAAGGGGCTTGGTTTTGGTCTCCTCTGGGGAATTGATTCAAAGCGAGCAAAGTGGTCGCCAATAGGCGTGGCTGATCAGGTGGGGGAATGGCGTTGGTAAACCCTTCTGCTTTGGCTAAAGTCTCAAGCTTGGTCTTTAGGGTTTGATTTGCCCTTTCAACTATTGCTTGTCCTGTGCTGTTGTACGGGATGCCCTTTTTTAAGGTGATGTTCCATTTGCTGGCGAATTCTTGAACTGGTTTGGAGGTGAAATTTGTCCCGTTGTCCGTTTTTATTTGCTTTGGGATTCCGAGCCAGGCCATAGCCGTTAACCAATGCTGGACGGTGGCTTTAGAGTTGGTTTTCGCGTGCTGGGTTGCGACAATCATATTGCTGTAGGTGTCAACTGTTACAGCAAGCCATGCTCTGGGTTTTAACAGCTGGCATAATGTAAAGTCTGTCTGCCAGATCTCCGAGGCTTTTAGGCCTCTGGGATTAACGCCGCTGGCCCACAAGGGTGACTTTTGGCAGTATGGACAAGTAGCGACGATGTGCTTGGCGTCCATTACCGGGATGTTACACCGTTTGACGAGCGCCTTTGCTCCCACGTGAAGTGCTTCGTGCAGTTGACGTGCTTCCTCCAGGGTCCAAATGCCCTTTGCTGCTGCATCAGCCTTATTATTACCTATCTGGTAAAACCCTTTAATTGGACTGTGGCTATTAACATGTACAACTGACACGGTGCCTTGACGGGAATAAAGTGCTTCCTCAATCATTAAAGCGGCCGGTGAAGTAGAGACGCCTGGGTTGGACATTGCTTGGCAGAGCTTCGCAACAAACATGGAATCGGTGACGATGTTAAGATGATCAGTTGGGAATAGGTCGCATGCCAACACTACTGCTGAGGCTTCAAGTAACTGGACTGATAAAGATCTGTCCATCATTTTAACACATTGCCACTGATTTTGTTCTTGCCACACCACGGCTGCGGTGGAAGTTGATGAAGATGCGTCGGTGAATACGGTTAGGCCTGGCAAGGGTCGATCTCGGACCTTCGGCGGGAGGTCTATGTCCACGATGGTTAATAATTGAGCCCACGGGGGCTTCGTGGCGTAACCGAGTTCTCCTGCGAACCCGAACAGAGCTAGGGCAAGGCACTCTGAGACCGCTACAGATGATGACAAGATCTGTTTTCGGAAGGGTAAGTATATTTTCGCCGGTTCGCAACCCAGATGGCTCAAGGCGAGTTTTCTGCCCTTCATGATTAGGTTTCCGATGCATTCCACTCCTGGGGTAAAGGCTCGCGATGGTCTTCCGAGGACTACCCACTGCACTGGTTTTGCTGATTCTGGAGATCCCTGTGCTAATACTCCGACACCCCCTTCTTTTGTAAAATGCACGTATAAGTCCAATGGTAGATGCGGGTTCCATCTGGAGAGGACTGCGGTGGACAACTGTTTTTCGATGTAGTCAAGCGAGTGAGTGGCTTCCTCCGAAATGGTTTTCTGTTCCCATGGGTGTTTGCCTTTTAGGAGGTCATATAAGGGGGACATGACTTCCGGTGGAACAAGGATGATGTTACGCAGCCACTGCAACGACCCTACTACCTGCTGTGCGTCGTGGAGTGTCTTGATGTTGCGGCGGATTTTGATTGCCGGAGGCGACACGTAGGAGCTGTTGATCTTCACGCCCAAGAACGTGACTGACGGACCTCTCTTTATTTTCGCCTCTGCTATTTCGAAGCCGTTGGTTTTCAGGACTTCGGAGACTGCTGTTACGAGGTCGTCCACTTGGCTGGGTAGAGGGGCTGCTATTAAAATGTCGTCCATGTATTGTATGACGGTGGCTTGGGGGTTTGCCGATCGAACTGGCGTCAGGGCTCGACTCACCACGATTTGGCAGATGGTGGGAGAGTTTATCATGCCTTGAGGAAGGACCTTCCACTGGAATCGGAGGTTGGGTTGCTGTCCATTGGGGAACACGATGGAAAAGGCAAACCGTTCTCTATCTCGCTCGTGCAGGGGTATGGAAAAGAAGCAGTCTTTGATGTCAATTACTGCACAGGGCTGATTTGTTGGGATGAAGGAGTTGCCGGGTAGCCTTGTTTGTACAGGGCCCATTGGCTGGATTTTCTTGTTGACAGCTCGCAGATCGTGAAGCAGGCGGAAGCCCTCGCCGCTGCGCTTGGGTATAACGAACACAGGAGTGTTCCATGGGGAGACGGATGGTTCGATGTGTCCTTTCTCTAGCTCTCTTTGCACCAGTTGTAGAAGGATGGACATTCGAGGCTCGGGTATGGGCCACTGCTCGACATATACGGGATCTGATGACTTCCAAACCAGCTGGATTGGGATTGGCGGGTACGCAGCAGTGGCCCTCAGGGTAAATTTGTCACCCTGACATTCATCTGAGCTAGAGCGTCTCGCCCAAGCAGAGGTCGAACAAGCGGGTCATCGGGGAGAACGTACACATAGACTCGAACTTCTGCGTCTGTTCCGTCGTGCACGGTAATTGATATTAACTCTACGCTCCTTTTCGCAGCGGAGGCTCCTCCTACTCCTCTCACTGCAGGGGCATTTTTCAACTTCCAACTCGGGGGCCAGAGCGACTGTGGGATGGCTGTGACATCTGAACCAGTGTCGATTAGGAAGAGTATCTGAGTGGTGATGTTACTGTGTCGAGAACGATCTGCTGGGCTTCTGTATTTATACTCTCGACAGGTTCCCCAGACTACTGGTGGTTGGTCACATTGTACTGCCAGGGCCACCCAGGGGTTCCGCTCTCCGAGTCGTCTTTCGGGGGAATAAACGCCGTGGGCTGAGGTTGGGGCAATGGTTGAGGGAGTGGTTGCTGTGGAGGTAAATGATGGGTCATAGGGTCGGTGGCTCCCTGAGGGATTAACTGGTTCGGGGGCTGCCCACTCCATGTGGGGCTGATATAGCTGGGCTGCCGGGTGTTCCAGCTGGGAGGAGGCTGCTTGCGGCCCGCCTGCCCCCTCCCCTGCCCGTTTCCCTGTCTCGGGTTTGAACACTCTCGGGCGATGTGACCCCTTTTACCGCAGGCCCAGCAGGGTCCTCTTGGTTTTAGGTGTAAGGGACTTATAGGCGGTGGTTGGCCTTGGTTAGGATTGCTTCGGACAGTCATGACCTCGGCTACAGCGGCACTGACTACGGCTGGGAGTGGAGCCAGCGCGGCGCCGACCGCGGCTTGGACCGGGGCTAAGTTCTCCTCCCTCGCAACGTGCTTAATTATTGCCACCTCCTCCAGCGCGAGTCCCGTCACCCGGATCGCCCTCAGCCGCGTGTATCGGGGGTTATTCCCTCACCCGAACACCTGGGGGCGATCCCGGGTTTCGGCACCACTATGCTGCCTTCGTTGGGGGAGAACGAAGGCAAGTGGCGACCTGGCTAGAGCGGGCCACGGCGAACACACACACATACACTTTTACAATCCCAGTCGCCGGACAAATCACTCGCTACACTGATGCAGTCGACGGTGAAATGCGTTTATTTCTTGGCAAACATGGGCTTAAGTAACTTCGATACAGCTGTGATTGGCCAACGGCATGGAGAGGGCGGGGCCTAACTCCTCGTGCATAACGACGTCTTCTGAATGAACTTTCTAGCTCACCACACAATCCCAAAATTAGTTTTAAACCAGAGAATAAAAATCAAACGTCATTTGAAAGTGTACTAAAATTGGCTGGTGTCTGCGAGAGTGTTTAGTGGCACAGCACTTCTCTGCTGCACTTCAGAAATTAAAGAGACAAACAGAGAAACAGTCTTAGATGAAGCAATAAATAATGGATACTTTCAACACATAATTTGCATTTGAATTAACTAGGCTGGCTAAATTAATTCATCCATTATGAAAGGAGAATTTTACTGTCTATATATTCGGGCTCCCTAGTGTGCCAAGTTAAACAGGCATTGAGGCAGGGACTACTGGCTTCCTAGAAATTGCTACAAAATTACTCTCCTCCCAATTATTATCTAGTTCACACAATTTGGAAGCTTAATACTGATAAAAACAATTGTCCCAGGGCCTTGTCTTTTCTCTTCTCTTTGGATTGTGTGGGTGAACAGCTACAGCAGCACTTTGGGGTAATCCAGGCCTCACTCAGATTTTCGTCTGAAAAATTTTTCAGGCCTCTCATCCCAGAAGGGTTAAATCACATAACCAAAGTTATTTTGAATTCAACAAAAATTCAAAATTTTTTGAGGCTGAGGCGTGATTTCTTTGCAACGTTATTTGAATTGCTTCCCTGAGAAAATTTCAGATAACCTTGGAAAGATAGTTGCTGCAATATATGACAATAGGTTATTAATTATATACCGTAATTTCACGATTATAAGCTGCACTGAGTATAAGCCACACTTCTGGGTTTCAGCAACTTTTTGGTTTTTTGTCCATATATAAGCCGCACCTGATTATAAGCCGCATGTTACAATACAGAGTGTGATAAAAGGTATCTGTTCTATCACCATCTGTTGAGGGTGGGGACAGTGATCCTTATCTCAATGGCAGATAATCTGCTAATGGGCCATCCACTGAAACCAGGCAAGGCATTGTTCTTTATCTTTTCACAACCCATCCTTCCTCCAGGGCGTCATTGTCTGCTAATGGCCCATTGAGTCCCACTGTGCCACTGATAAAATTACTGCATCCCATTGGAAGTTGCTCCAGCCAGGGGGAAGAGCCCAACATTTCTCACCGAGATAAAAACAGAGGCTTTGGGACACTAAGGTAGCCCCTTTCTCCACTGGACTCCAGTGGAAATCCGGATTTCTCCACATCACCACTGGACCTCCAGAGGGAAACTGCACCTTGTACAGGAGCACTGCTCCAACTGAGCCACATCTGTCATTGCAGGAGAATGCAACCACCATTTAATGGGACTGCTACCAACACCCTGCCTGACAGGGTGTCAGGTTGTCCTCTGACTTTGTCAGGGTTTGGAGTTTGTTTCTTTGTAGTACTGTATTTCTATTTTAATTTCCCTAGAAAAGAACTGTTATTCCTAATTTCCATATTTTTACCTGAAAGCCCCTTGATTTCCAAATTATAATAATTTGGAGAGAGGGGGTTTACATTCTCCATTTCAAAGAGAAGTTCCTGCCTTTCTCAGCAGATACCTGTCCTCCAAACTAAAACAGCAACTTTTTGTTCTTTGTCCATATATAAGCTGCACCTGATTATAAGCTGCACTTTGGGTTGGGACCAAAATTTTAGTCAAAATGGTGTGGCTTATAATCGTGAAATTACTGTAGCTTAGAGCATCAAGAACTAAGTGGAAGAAGACATAAGCTTGGAGACATATGGAATAATCAATATATTACATTGTTCTTAATAATGCATTGTGTTTGCAACTACAAACACGAGTTATATTTTCATGAACTACACCATCAGGATTCTCAAAACCATGCTCAAAAATTCCAAAAGCATTTGAAGAAAGGGAAAGGAGAAATTCTCAGCTCCCCATTGCAAACAAACAGTGGAAGTGGGGAAAGCAGCTTGTGATTCAAACCATGTTCAGGGTAGGGTCACACCCCTCTGCCCACTCCATATCAGGAGAGATACGCCACATAATCTCCAAGTGCACCCCAGGCTTCCCAAGGGACACACCGTGGGCTAAGGAAGAGGATCTGAGCAGCAAGGCTTTGACAGGGGCACAGTTCGCCAGCAAAACCTATTTAAATTACTGACACTTCTGCCAGTGTCTGGAGAAAACTTGTTCTGGTTGGGGAACAGGAACAAGCAAGTGATGGATGGGCACCTGGCAGCACTGCCCTTTGCTAGTGAAGCTTTTAACACCTTCTCTGGAGTCAGAGAGGGGAGAGGAGCTTTACCACAGATCTCAATTCACACAGCCAGGTCAGGACAGGATGGATTTAGGCAGAATAGTGACACTCTCCCAAAAAACAGCTATGTTGCAAAGCAGAAGATGTGCCTGTTGCTCGCACTTTCCCAAGTTTTGTGTCCCACCTCCCAGTCTACCTTTCCCCAAAGAAACATAACTCATTCCAGCATCACTATTTTTTTCTTCAATTCTTTTTTGTAACGGAGGAAAAATCATAGCAGTCCTTGCTCTACCATAGTACTACTCCATCAGCCCATAAGGGTTTCCTCACTCCAAATGGACCATAACAGTGGTGTGAGGAGAAGCAAGAAAGAAAACAATAAATTTATGCTACAGTCCTTGCAATGGCACTATGATCCCCTATCCAGAGAGCTCTGGCACCAAAACCAAAGAGTTAGAGACATTTACACTCTTTCTTTAGATTGCCATGATGAAAAAAGCTGAATGAATTGTTGCCTACTAAAGGTACCCAAATATTTTCCACTCTCCTTCCATACTGTCTATTGATTTCTTCTGTGCAGAAAGCAAACCACATTGCAGCAGAAAGCTGCATTGTTACAGAGAGTCCAAAGGGACTGTCTCCTTCCTGTCTGCTTACACACTGAGAAGGTGGGACCAGGCTTTGTGACAGTCTGTCCTTGCTGCCTTTGTTACTTCAATCCCAAAGACTGCCTGTACATTTCTTCAGTGTTAAAACCAAGAGGCAAGATATACTGGCCTCTAAGTCACATCCTTCAAGATATAAATCCATTTACAGAATTGCTAAGGTTTCTTCCTTTGCTCTTAGCTCCAGAGAAGATTAAAAAATTTACATCTAAACAGAGTGAACTTGAAGACCGTAACAGGATGGGACTTCAAATACTGATTTTGTTATGAGTGTAACGTTACAGCACAAAGCATCTACTGTGTGCAGAGGGAGGATAGAAGACATCCTCTAGAGCAACTAACACCCTGGAATCTCAAAGCACAACTTTTAAAATCTTTCACTAAACAAGGAGCATAGAAATTATCTGGGTGAATACATTTAAGCCACCTGAAATTATTGGCAAATGATTGACTCTTGCAAGGGCCATCTTTAAACCAAGAGCAAACTCTGCCTGCACTTGGGTGGAAAATGAACGGAGCAGATTGCCACTAAAGGGAGAGTTGTCTTCCCAGCCAGAGGCTGAGGGTGACAAAAGGGCTGTTTAGACACATCACAGTGACAAGTCTGCATTTTAAAATTTTTGTGGGCTGACACAAATCAAGGAGTCTTGAGGGAAGCATGCAAGTACTGAGCAATTCAATATCAAAGATAAGAACAAATAAAAGTATCTCACAAATCACAATTATGAGGACAGGATTTCTCCAAGATTTATCCAAATTTTCAAAGATTCAGAATATGGTATATATTAGATATTATTTATGCATTCCTTGAGCTTTCTAATTGATGGAAGAAATCCTGCAGTTTCTAAGCTAATGTGAATAGGGTAGTTTCCTTCCACATCAGAAGCATTTCACAAAATTAATTCTGTATCTCTGAAAAGGTTATTTATTCAGGGATGAGTGACAGGTGCCATACACTTACTTGTATGTCTGTTCAGCTCAAGTGAACACAAAACAAATTAATTCAGTGTGGTCAAGTGTAATTACCTGCCAGAGCAGGATCCATCATTTGTTTTTATTATTAACAATGCCACGGACACACCAAATTCAACAGCAATTTTGATTAGTGTGAGGTCATACACTGGTCTTCACTCTCAAGTGCTTCCTTCTCCTGCAGTTTATAACATTATTACAGTAGAATAATTTTATTAGTGTTTGTACTGTGACAGAAATTAACTTCCGGTTATGAATGAACAAATTATGAGGTCCAGTGCTAGATTAGCAGGATTAAGTCTTAGTTGGAAGGGGAAAAGGCTGTGTTTTTCTAAGATGGATATTTGTTTCTAGGAGCTGGAAGTGCTCATGGGACTCTGAGGCCTCAGCTCCTCTTTCTATTGCCTCAAAATATTTTTTTAATATATAAAGAATACACACATTTCACTCTTTCACTAAGCTCTGAGCTCCTGTGGTTATAAAAGACTTCAACACTTACTGCTATGCTCTAAGTGTTGTTTCAAGGACCAAAAAGTTGCACCTCAACAATTTATGGATGAATAAATTGGTGGATGAATAAACCTTTACTTTTAAAATAAGTTTGTCCTTCTTTCATGACACTAGTTAATAGAAAATGACATTAACTTCCCAATAAGCTCCGTGCTACACTAAGAGCTCATTAATATTAATCTGGATTGGGTTTTCTCCTCCCTTTTTGGTATGATATAGTTTGGGGAATCCTGGATATTTTAACCCAGATGTTTTTTAATTTCTTCAATAAAATGAGAACAATGAATACTTGTAAAAAGTCAATTCAATATATATTTATGTTCCTATATGATGTTTATAAAACTCTGAGAAAAAAGAGAAAGGTTATAGATTATAAAATTATTGATGGAAACCAGCCAAAAAGTTCAGCCAAATTAGGCTAATATTTACAATATGCACACAATAATCAAAAGTTAGGAAGGAACTGATCATTGCAGGAGAATTCAGAGCATCATTGTACAGATAAATTGCCTCCTAGTCTTCAGCACAGCTGTGTACACAGTGATGCTTGTGTCAGTTTTATTTTTGAATGTGATGGCAAAACTGTTCTGGTGCAGTCAAATGAAAATTAAATTATGATTTAGTAAGAAGAAAACCAATTAGAAATAAAGATAACTCACAAAGACAAAAACATGACACCACCCAGTTAACAAATTAAGAAGGCTGACCTTGTTGGAATCATTGCTAAACCTCCCCAGCAGGCAAATTTAACTGTGTGCATCAGACTACAGTTTCCCTGAAGCCCTTCCAGGGCATCAGAAACTACTATGATTCCTAAGGAGTTCTCTAATCATGTAACTTGCCTGGGTGCTATTCAGCATAAGAGCTGTTTAAAGAACAAGGGATATAATTCTACACAATGCAGAACACCATTTGTCTTATTTTGTGAGGTTCCTGCTGAAGTTCTGGCTCTTGAGGTAGTGCAGTCAAAATCAATTCTCACCTCCATTCATCATGCCTTGGGGATGAATAGATGCAGTCTGTGCACCACATCCATAAGAGCTGCTTGCATTATTCTCCAATCTCCCCAAAACAAGTATAATTCAATTGATTTTCTCTACGCTTCCGAGAAGGTTACAAAGGACAAAGCTGTGCAAAATGAAAGACAGCAGCATCCTCTTGACAGAGCTCCGAAAGCAGCAGGAGTGGGGAGAAGCTTGGGTTAACAGAGGATGCTCACACACAGGGGTCTCTGGAGCATGGGGACTGTAAAGATCTGTCTCCCTAAAATTCTGCCAACTGCAACGCCAAAGGAAGGTTCTTTCAGTTTTGAAGTCTTTGCCCTGTATGCTGACTTCCTTTACTCACATGCTTTTATAATTTGACACAAGGCATGGTGGACTTCTTCAGGGATCATTTTCTTATTTTGCTCATCATGAGTTGCTCCTAAAGTACAAGGAGCTCTTGCAAGACCCCAGGATCTTCCTATTTTTACCATCTTACTGGAAGCAACATTTTCTGTAATGTAATTTTGCCATCAGATTTAATGGGTTCACCAGAAAATATCAAGCTATGTGGAAAACACCTGTATTATCTGTATTATTTATATTATTTATATTATTTTAAATTTCTATCAAGAGTACCCAAATGAAATGCTTTATTTCAAAGCCTGGATTTGAAAACATTTTGTTTTGTTCATTATTTAAAATGCAATACTACTGGTCTTTGGGGGATAAAGTCCCAAACCAAACACAACTTGCTGTTCTGAATCATGTTTTGCTTTAGATTTCAGCATTTGACACATATGGGACAAAACACCATTTTTGTTCTGATCTACATGACAGGCTGTCATCAGAATATGAATACATCCACATGGACCTAATTGACTGTATGTACAAGGACTACATGTTCCCAAAAATTCTGCTTATTCAGTCACAATATAAAAATAGAAAAGAAAGAGCCATTCCCTGCTTTTCACAGAATTCTATGTGAGCTGTTCTAAAGTTTCTGATGTTTTTCAGATAAATAAAGCATTTCATAACTATATGAGCAACAGTGAGCAACAGGAGGCAGAAATACATTGACCTAGAAATATAAAGATTGAAGAATTTCAGCAGAACAACAATATGGACTTCATGGACCATTTCTGTGATGGACCCTTTTAGCTCTTCAGTTCCAAGACCGACAAGGCTTAAGGGATTTCACCTGCAACATCTATAGGTGGACTTATTCTCATATATCTTCAACTCAAAAAAAAAAAAAAAAAAAGTCTCACATCATTTTAGGTTATATCACACGAGCTGAAGATAACACTGGCCTCCTATTTAGCTTCTTAGGTTGGACTTGATCTCCAAGGTCATTTTCTAACCTGGTTGATTCTTTGATTCTGATTCTTTCTTTAAAAGCAGCTTTATGCTGTGGCCAAAGTTTTGGTCAGGTAAGCACCTAAGGATTTAGTCTTTTCAGGTTTTGTGACCTAAGTTAGAAGCCACAACATTCCTCAATATGCAATGCTGGGTTTCCTTCTGCCCTTCTGAAAGCATAACTCATGCAGGAATGAAATTAAATGCCTTGGAATCGCTAAGAAAAAAACCCCAGCAATAACTCATCAAGCACATAGACTGATATTCCTCTGACATTTAATTCCTGGCTCCCTTTGTGACATCAGCACATTCGCAAATTAAATTAGACCTGAAAGTCTTCTAGTCTGATAAGCGAAGACAGCAAAAGTGAAGACAGTTCCAGGCTCAGGATGTCCCTCTCCTGCTGAGGAAAAGACCCAAAGAAGCATATGGAGAATATAAACTGGTTTTGGCAGCCAAAACTCAGCCTCCTCATTTCCCATATTTGTTTCAAAGCTTTTCCTAATCTCTATTTCTGCAAATATGTTTTTCCAAAAGAAACTCCAGCTTGGGGGTGTGTGTGAAAAGATGATATAACACAGGTGTTAACAAAATAATTTTACAGATGACACTGAGAAGAAACCAAATTTTTTTTGATGTTTTGATGAGTGCCTATCTCTGTATTTTTCCAGCAGAGGTAGGACTCTCATTATTTCAGTGTGACCCATCTGGATTTAAAAAAAATGAGTTAAACATTTTAAAACCTTTCAAAGGAAGAAAAAATAAAAGAGGAGTTGAAAAAAGAAAAAAGAGCCTGAGGTCCCCTATGTAAGAGCTCCAGTAACAAGTCAGAGGCACAGTCATCCAAACCATGGAGAGGGGAGAAGTGCTACCACAGGGGCTCTTCCTAAAGGCCTCCCTAAAGAATTTGAGCTCTTCAGACAAACAACAAGCAGTAAGACAAGGGCTAAGTTCACAACTACTTACATATTTTATATTGAGTCATAGTTAGCTGCAATATATACAGTAACTTCACGAATACAAGCCGCAGCAATTTGACAAAAATTTTGGTGGAAACCCGGAAGTGTGGTTAATAGTCGGGGGCGGCTAATATGTGAATAATTTTCTGACATTTACAACCCCAGACGTGCCAGCCAGAGTGCCGAGCCAAGCACCTGCCAGTAAAAGCCGGCATTTCACAATTGTTACAGTGTTACCGTGTTGCCCTGGCTCCCTGCAGGCAGCACGGGGGGCAGGGAGAGAGGCGGGAGAGCTCTCTTCTTTCCTCCTCTGCCGTAGCCCAGGGGAGGAGGGGGGGGGGCGCACCGCCATTGCCGTGGCTTGGGGAGGACGGGGGGGGGGGGGGGCGGGGGGCGGCGCCATTGCCGCGGCCCGGGGAGGAGGCGGGGTGCTTTGTCTGCGCCCGCCGCCGGCGCCACAGGCATGGGAAAGCTCCGTCCCCGCCTGCCGCCGCTGCCGTAGGAGCGGGGGAAGCTCCGTCCCTGCCTGCCACCGCGGGGCAGCGCCGACCCGGGGTGACTGAGCCCAGTGGCAGCGGCGGCCAGCCCCAAGCGGCAGCACCGGGCTGGGCCACCTGGCCCCGTCAGCGGCCCCTAGCGGGCCGAGCCTGCACAGCCTTAGCTCAGCCAGTAAACCCCGCCCTCCTGCAGTTCTGTTACTAATTGCACGCGGGTCCTCGCTGCGAACGACAGAGCGGCTTATATTCGGGTGCGGCTTATTTATGGACAAAAACCGAAATATTTGCCAACACCCAGAGATGCGGCTTATACTCAGTGCGGCTTGTATTCGTGAATTTACTGTATATGCTTCACTTTAAACCAGCTATGAATAGATGAGTAAGTGCCAGGGACTGCCATCTGCTCCCTAAGCCATAATTAACTGCTTGATTATGAAATACATATATATTTATCTAATTAGTTCTAATAGCCCTGTTTTAGCTGGCTCTGCTCCAAAAATCAGGTGGAAAATCTTGATGGAGAGAGGCTGGAGACATGAACAGTTCTCACAGGGGGCTCCTCCAGAGGCCAGCATGTGGCATGTGCCCTCCAGTGGGAGGGCAAGAAAGGTGAGAAGGGACCCCCAAAGCAGGCAGCTGCTGGAAGGTTTAACAGGACAGCACCCAGGGCATTGCTAAGCCAGCCCCTCTCTGCCTGTGCCAGCCTGGGCCACAATGCAAAGCTGGTTTTGGATCTTGTGGGTGAAGATCAGATGGTGAGAAACCAGGAAGATGAGTGCACAGACAGGCACCATGTGCCCCACCATGAGGGGATACCAACCAAATGCTGCTTCTTCAGAGACCATTATTATTACAGTTTGATTATTTGAGCCCATATAATTCTACTGGCAACACAGTCCAGAATGACATTCTATGGAGATTGGGATACTTTGCTAATTAATTCAGGAAGAAAAAATAAATTCTCTTAATATGCATTTTTTCCCAGTTCTCTCTGCAGTATGACCAGTGTTGCATCCACTGTTAATTTCTGGGTGAGCAGCATTAAGGTATTGCCACAGGTCAGATTTTATCATAAATTCCACATTTGGACAGCAACTTCGACACTTCCTGCAGCATAAATACATTTAGGACCAGATTTTAAAAGCATTTTGGATGCCAAAGGGTACATTTGACATCAATTTCCAGGGAAGCCAGGAATCCAAATGCATCAAAACCCAGCCATTCAGCCCAGCCCCAGTGAATCACTCTTCATTTCCAAGGGCTGCAGACTAGCTCAATTTTGACTTCAGATTAGAAAGCCCTATCATTATAGTAAGCATGGGACTTTTCACAGGAAATGACCCATGGAAAATCTCCACAGAAGGAATAAAAAAAGACGGCCTGCAGCTTCTCCATCCGCCTTTACACACCTGGTGATTTTGCAGGACCTATCTGTCAGGTTCTCTCTTGAAAACACCAACAGCTCACATTATTTACATCACCTCTGGATATCTATTTTAAAGCCTGTGCTTCCTTCCTGGAAGCAGAGAGGTCGATCCCTGAGTTGGGATATTAATGTGAAGCCCTCACAAGATGCACTGCTAGGGCTCTCCAGTGCATATATTGAACTAGACCTTTGGTAATTGGAGTTTATTCCCAGAGGAGAACACCCATCCATTGGTGTTCCATAGCCTTCCCCCTTTCCACAGCTGGGATTCATTCTCAGTTCTGCTTCCCCCACACATTACAGCTGCCTGTGCACCACCATGCTGATGCCATCAGACCCATCAAGAGCTCCTGTGACATTTATACACGAGAAGAGTCCATCATCCCAGACAACATTTTCCCCAAATCCATCATCAAAGCCTGGTAAATGAAGTGTGACAGACTCATTCTCACTTAATGCCCGTGGTGGTGCCAGGTGACAGTAGTGAGGCTGATGTGACTGTCCCACAGCAGAGCAGGTACATTAATTTAGTCACACATACTCCTGTCTCTATTCCTCAGCTTTCTCCACCACCCCACGGGGTAACCAGCTGTGGATACTATTTTTTCCAGCCTGCAGAGTTAAAAAAAATACTCTCTGAAGTCCCTTTATTTCCACAGATCGGCTGAGATCCCCCTGTCCCCAAACCATGTGTTTGCATGTTGGTGAAGGCAGAAAAACTCTTGCCTGCTGTTCCCTTGTGTTTTTGGGGAGCTGCAGACCCCTTGCAGGTCTTGAAGAAATATTGTTGCTCTGGCACTGTGATTACAAGCTGCACAAAGCTGCTATATTGCAAGTGTTGAGTGGGAGGAGGAGGAGATCACAGTTCTTTTTTGGAGAAGATGAAAGGATGTAATTTTTCAAATGGGATCAATAAACTGAGACATCTCCCCTTAGAACCTGTTTCTTGAACACTGCTTACAGCCTCTCTCAGCCTCGTAATAAGACAACAACTGATTGAAAAAGAGAATACAATTACTGTTGTTCAAGTAAATAACCTGAAACAAGCTTAATTCTTACCTTTCTCACAGAACCCACTGGTAGTTGGCTTTTTGGATAGTTTTATCCTACACGATTAAGACATTTAGCAAGTTACAAAAAAATAGTTACAGAAAATCTACACCATCACTGTAGGCCTGTGTGTCTGCTGAGAAACATGCAGAGCCCCTTCCCTTCAGCTGTAAGCATCCTGCTCCTCATTCTTATGGTAATTCATGAAATTAGAATTCCTTTCTGTAAAAACATTACCCAAAGCACTTTTACTACTCTATTAGGGCTTTGCTTCTGCCAGTCCTCAGACTTGATTCCTGATGGCTTCTCTCCAGAAAAGCATTTCTGTATATCCTCCTGTAGCCAAGGGAACATCTTAGTGGCTTCCTGGGAACATCTCACACACTGGGATTCACCAGTGCACTGTTAAATTAGGGCCTACCACTTATCTCTCCAATTAACAGCACTGGACTCCTTAATTACAAGCAAACCCAGGCAGATATTTCATGGCATTTGCTGGGGAAATGTTGTATGTTCTGTGACAACAGTTATCATCATTTTCTTGAAAATACACATAAACACACACACACACACAAAAAAAAAAAAAACCCCACACATATATATACACACACATACATCAATTATTAAAATCTCTTTCCATTCTCAGAAACCATTTTTCTGGTCTCATAATATCGGAGGTTACAGTTTATTGGGGGTACAGGGGTCTCACCCTGAACTTGTGGCAGGTCCACTCCTCCCAGTCATCTTAAATAAAATGGAAACAGCTTCTCAGGATGGGACAGGGAGGATCCCCCTGTAATTTGCATTTTATCAGAGATTTCAATTATGCTGGCCACTGAAGCATGCAGGATTCACATGCTTCTTGCTGCTGCTGCCTCTGCAAACGGGCAAAGCCAAAGCTGTGTGCTCCCAGGATCCCAAGAGCCAAGCTTTTGGGGCTGTGCAAAATGCTCAGGCTCCCTCTGCATACCCTGGCATTGAGTTGCTTTACTTTCTCTGCCAGGATGGAAGGAATCCTCTCCTTTCCACCTGTCAATATGAACCTGTGACCTGCTGTACAAAGCCACCTTACCTTTAAGAAAGGCCAGAAATTCCTCAGAGTGCTGACCAAAGTGAAACATTGCCATGTGCCTCTTTTGAAACAGATCTAAGCATAGATTTGCTTATGGAGATAACCCAACCGTCCTCTACATGCACCTCAAATACCCAAATAAAAGTGAAAATAATCTCTAACTTTCATTTTCACCTCTCTAAATTGAAAATACCAGAGAGGGTAGAAGCACTGACATTTACATAACCAGAGTAACAACAAGCTAACAATACATTAATTGCAACACTCTGAGCTTTGCTGTGCTTGGAAAGAGGTCACTGATGGCAAGAGCAGAGACCATTGCCCTTCTCACTTGCTGAAACACCTCTGCATGGAGAAAAGGCCCTGGGGTGATTTTCAGTTGGCATTTTCGTCACCTCCTTAATCCAGAACCTGGCTTCTTGACAGTGGGCAATGAGAGCCTAAGTGCTCTCAGAGAGCTCACCTAGTAAGAGTCTTTCCTCAGTCAAAAATCTGATTACTGTGATGCCTTTAGCTGTCGACATCCCTGACATCAACCACTTCTCTCACTGATCCAGCACTTCTCTGGCAAGTCTGAACAAGGGGCAAGCAGCTCTGATCTGTGTACAGTGGATACTGCAATAAGGCTTGGTGAAAAGCAGGAGATGTTAAATAAGTTTGGTACGATATTTTATTCCCTGAAACTATTAATGAGCCACAATTAAAGTTTGAGACATTCTCTTGAGCAAAATTGAAGAACCAAGGCAGGTTCAGTTGCTTGAAGCTGTGTGGCCATGAGGGCATCACACAATGTGCTACAGACAGCAGACTCTTGCTGGGAAGCTGTGGTTATTCCTAAAATCTGAGGTAAAGGCTAAAATTAGGAATGACTGATGAAAATTAATTGCCCTTGCTCCACAATCATAAACAGCTCTCATTTGCTCAAGGGAAAGACCAGGTGAATAGAGAAGCCCTGGGGCTTCTAAATCAGCACCACATGAATTCCTTTTAGACCCTTTGAAAGTGGCTCAAGGCTCAGCAGGAGGAAGGGAAAAATATATTTGAAGGCTGAGGCAGAGAGACTGGTGGGAAGCCACATGCCCTACTGCTGAGCAATTCCATCAGTGCTACCACGGCAATAAAATTGGGAGCACAGCAGTAAGAATGAGCTGAGATTTGTGTCTGTAGCAACTAAAAGGCTTTGCCTGAAGAAGAAGATTGACTCCAGTGTAAAGGGAGACCCTATTTTGTAGAATTGCAGGTCTTAGCTTTTCTCCCCACTTCAACTGGCCTCCCTCTGCTGCTCTGAGCACATGTCTCCATGCTTGGCTTTTATTAACGCTGTAAAGCTGTTAGGAACCCATTCACATGGGAAATGGTAAAAGTACATCACCATTCCCACCTAAACCTAGAAACTTGAGGTAGAGCCAAATCAAAACCCAAATACGAGTGTTAGAAAAAAAAAGAAATCCAGCCAAACCTACAGGGCAAAATTCTCACTGTAACCAGATCAACACATGTCAAATTAAGAGCTGTTGTACTGAAAGTTTAGATTCTTTATTTTCACCATCCCTTAAAAGAAGAAGAGAAAAGCAGTCCGTAGCCTCAGCACCAAATGACAGCCTGGAAGTCACCTTCACTTACAAGGCCAGTTACCTTCTTTCTTCAAGGGCAGGGAAAGGTTTGGCATCTTTTGAAGGACAGATCATGCTGCAGATACAATCCTCCTACTCACAGTAGAAAGCAGGCCAAGACAGACATACACACCTCTGGTCCCCTGAGGTTTTCCTGCATAATAATGAAGGATTTTTTAACTCAAACAGGATTTGTTTAAGGTTTTGTCTGTAGACAGCCAAAGGATTTTACTTATTCAGTCAAAAAGTTAAGCCTGTTAATCCAGGCTAGTTTGTACACTGAGTTTCTATCAAATTACAAATACTCCTTTCAGAAATAAATTTATTTCAGCCATCCCACCCAAAAATATGATATCAGCTTTCAAACAATCTCTAATATTTATGTTGGACCACTGCAACTTGCTTATTCTAAATCCTAGTTTGATGAAAACTGCCAGCAACTCCCAAGATACAGCTAACAAAGTGATGAGCAACACTTCCCTCCACAACAGCAACAAAGAATTTTGCTGAGTTGGGGAACTTCAAGGGAGGGGTTTTAATACAAGTGTTTGAACAGGATTAAAGGCCAAGGTCTTTCTCACACACCTTCAAGTCAGGAGGGACAGGATTTGTACCCTTCCTGCTCAAAGAGGGTGTCTGTGTGTCACATGGGTAGGTTGTATATTTTAAAAGCCACGGTCCCTTTTGTTCTTAGATAATGAAATTTGTTTCTTTAGACTAGTTGTTATTAAAACAAGGTCTCTATAGAATTTGCACAGGGCTGGAGACAATTTCAGGAAAAGCACAGCATTCATAGAAAGGGCACAGGCTGCAAAGCAGCCTTCTGCACTATGTTATCTTCTCATCAAATCTATAAATGAAGGGACTGTGCTTTAGAAAATGATTGTTTAAGAAAGGGTTACACCTCAGGAAACCAAGCTGTGTTACTCAGAGAGTTCCGTGTTGGTTTCAGAGTGGATTTTGTGCAGGAATCCTGCTGTTCTGCACAAAAAAGATCACATTAGGAAAACATACAGAAATCTCCTAACAATACCAAGCAGTTAGTGTTTTACTATTTCAGAGGGGAGGGATTTCTTGTTCCTGATGATGAATTGTCCTCCCTATCTCAAAACTCAGGTGATACCAGCTCATGGCTATGTAGGAATGATGCAGAGCATAGTTGTAGTGGCAGCCACAGGTATTGATAAACTGCAGGACAGTGCTGGGGCTTCACTGTCCTTCCCAGCACAGAAACCTCCTGCTAGTCTCTAGAGCAACTGGGATGTTTCCCAAGGGCTTCCCCTCTGGAAAATTGCACTCAACAGCAATAACCTCTGGGAAATAATTGTGGGATGTGTTTTATTGGAGTCACTTTAAGCTTAACATCAAAACAACCTGCTGGAGTAAAAGAGCTACAATAAATTGAAAACACGCTGCGTTTTGCCTTTACAAAACCTCTTCATTTTCATTTTTATTTGCCTTCCTCCAGGGCAAAAGAGAAGGTCAACATCTACAAATTTCATCAAGGAGAGAAACACTTATCTCAGTCCTCTCTTAATGCAATCTCATTGCCAAAGCTGCAGGTTAAATGAGATCAGTGACCTGTCCAATCACAAGGTGTAACTTACAGATGATGCAACTGCTCCACACTGCATCCATAAATGAGAACCTGATTCCTCTCTGCCACCAAGACAAATGCTGTTTTGTGTCCCTTCTTGCCCACGAAATTGCTGCATTCCCTGAGCCCCATGGAGACAGCAGCCAGAACTCCTCCTAAACCCTGTGCAAAGGTGGAGGCACTGTCCCTTTGGGTCTGCAGAGGTAAACGCCAAATGCCCCTCACCAGCCTGCACCAGCTCTGTCACTGCAGCCCAAAATTCCTGGAGCCCTAATAACTTTTCAAAGTGACCACACTTTCTCACAGTGTAGAAAAGGCTTTTCCATGATAAATGTAGGAAATGAAAACACAAAACAGGTGAGACTTGTCCATGATACAGCCTCCAGTGCAGAAAGTCCTGGCCTGCCAAGAATTTGGAGAGCCCACATCAGTACACATGCCCTGCTTCTCCCACCACTTCTGAGCACAGCATCAGGTGTGGAAGAAAGGTGGAAAAAAAGAACAGGGAAAAGCAGTTATTTAGGGAAGCACAGCTTGCATTTCATCTATGGTCATCCAGCGGCACACACTGCTCACTGGGAACAGCTTTGCCAGGAGAGAGCTGAGCCAGCTCCTGAACACTGTCTTTAGTTTCTGAAGTGGCCCTCATGAGCCAGGACAGCTGCACAGTTAATTCTTCTACACAAACCATTCCCACATTCATGCACATGATGCTGCCCTGTGGTTGGAGGTGAGAAGTTGCCTGTGGTTTGCTTCTGTCCCTTAGACGGCACACCCAGTGCAGGCAAAGAGAACACTCAGCACATCCAATGTGGACAAGGGACACTGAATTCAGCCTGCAAATAGCTCCCAAACACCCCAAGGCCGGGGTATTTGAAACCACAGCTGTGAAGGATGATAGCTTTAACTGTTCCAAAAGGAATGTCCCCTCTCAGCACTGAAATCCAGCATACAGCATCTCTGGGCTACATCCAGAGCAGTCCAGCCAGGATATGTATTTCTGCTTGTGTGCTTACAGCTGGGATTGAATCCTTACCCATGAAAAGCATTTTTGGGTTCTCTCTGGCTGTTTTGAAAGGACCATCTCACAGTGCCTCTGCAGTCAGGGGCTGCTGGCAGAGGCAGGCACATCTTTCTGCTCTCCTGTGGCTCACAGCAAGGCAGATCAAGGGACTCAAAACCTCAGACAGAGGTTTTGTAGTTTGTGGCTGGCTGAACTGGAGTCAAAGGCAGCCTTTCACTTGTCAAATTAGATCTCTCTGTGATGCTATCAAGCATTATGGCTCCTGAAGAAAGAATGGAGCTCTGGTGACATGCACAGAACCATTACGTTGGTTTTCACGTAGAAAGGCAAAGACAAGACAGATTTCTTAATTCCCATTCTTTTAAACCATTCTGAAGAGCAGAGTAAAGCTCTACCCCTCTTTTAAAAGACAAACACAACACCTCCATGATTTCTTGCTCCAAAGTGCACCTCTCTGGTGATGTACACCTTGCTTGGGAATTGCCTTGCCGGGTGGATGTCCTGTTGTGGTTTCTTTAATCAGCAAATAACACCACCCACAAACAATACCCCTTTAAACAGTCTAAGGCTACCAAAACAAAGTCTACAAAACAAGTGCAACACCAGAATTATGACAAGCCCATATGGGTTTAACCAGTAAGGACATGCCACCACTTCCATTCTTGGCCCCAGATTTCCCCACTCACCTCCCCAGGTGCAGCAGGATTAGGAAATACCACACAGCTGCTCTCCCCATGTCCAGTACCATGTTTTCGTTCTCCTGTGCTCACCCTCAGCCTGCTTCCCTTCCTCACCCATGCAGGAGTAAAAGTAAATAACTCTTACAATCAATTCACTACAAAGACAGAGGGTGCCCTCTCCTCCTTATCTTGATCTTTGGAGATGCATCTGTCTGCCATCTCCAAAGAGCTCTCCAAAGAGCAAAATTATTTCCAAAGAGCTCAGCCCCAGGCAGATTTTAGGCATGGAAAATGCCAGGTCAGACATGGAGAGCTGCAAAGAGCACTGAAGTCCAAGGCAGAGACAGCTAACTCCCACGTAAGACAGGAGATATCAAACTTAGCTACTCCTTACATGAAATAATAAATATTGGAAGGAAGTGTGCTTGTTTGACCAAATGTTGCCATTTTGCAGTTGATTTAAGAGCACCAAATTGAATTTGAAAATGCTATTATGAGAAAGGTTAAAAAAATAAATAAATTTGAGTAGATTAGCCTGAGGGGCTATTTTAATTTTCTCTGGGCTAGCTTGCTCACTCCTCAGAGTCAATGTAGATCAAAAGAATAATTTATAAGCCTTAATGAGAATATTGATTTTTAAGGTTCATTCTGTTCATGAGCAGGGAGGGAAGAAGCCCTGCAGGCTGTGCTCAGAGCCTTGTTGGAGGCTACAAACCTTCCTGGGACACATGCTGGGATGGGGAAGGTGCTCGGTGCTCAAGGCAGCACAGATAAACTCCCAGCAAAGATAGGAATCAGTGTTTCCAAACAGCCCACCGTCTAATTTGTACTTATGCAAAAGAGCCATCCCATAACACAAATCATGGAGCAATTAACATGCAGCACTCCAGCACAACTCTCCTTGCTCCTTTTTGAACTACCCTCAATGCCATTAATGAGAGCTAATTAAATCAATCGAGTCCCTGCCATACTGGAAGATGACTGGAGCAGTATCAGATCAGCTTTCTCAGGAACTGTAAGTATCAAGATGCACATTTATCATGCTGTCCTTCCAGCATACATCTGCTCTCACTGCTGCGTGTTCCATTTATCATATGTTGTCACCATCCCTACCCCCAATACATCTAGGTGTCAATTAATTCTTCCCTGTGCAGCTCCAGGAAAAATCCCTGTCTTAATATCCATCCAAGAGCTGTCCTTAGCCAGGAGCAGCAGTGCTCAGCCATGTCCCCCAAATTATGGCTGTGGCCATAACCTCTCTGTTTCTTTATTGCAAGTTATTAAACCCCCAAACCACCTCCATGCACTTGGGTAATTTTCAGGGGAAGCAGTAGAGGTTTGGATTCCTCTCTGCCTCTCTTCCCCCAGGCTTGACAGGATATTTGCAATGCAATTCACCAAAAGAAACTTTTCCGAGAAGAGTTTCCAGGAAAACCTCTCGAGTGAATGATTGCTGTGGACCTTTAAAATGCTTTTTATAATTGATGAATATTCAAATAACAGATTTATCTCCATGTTTTCAGTACTAGGCAATGGCATTTCTGCTATACCAGCAGCCCATGTGCCTCCTGCTCTATTACCATGAGTGTGCAAGGGAAGGAAAATCTTTTTCTGAACAGGAGCATCGTCTCTCATTATATTTTAACATTTGGTGTCTATTTATATTTCTGCTGTGTCTGGCTAACTCTCCTTTTTATTTACAAATCAGCTATATTAATGTGCTTTAATTTCAACACTCGTTGTTTATTTTAGAGATGAATCAGCTGGCAAAGGGAAGAAACCCTGCCTGAACAGAAAGCAGCTCCAGCTCCAACACCATAGACACACTTGTCCTTATTCAACAGCAGACTTAAAATTAGTGGGTTTTTGACTTCACAGATGTACCCCGTGGCATTTTTAATGTTTTAATTATAAAAATAATGACTTGCAGGTCAGAGAAGGAACAGATAACTAATGCAGTGTTAATTTAATGCCAGTCCTTGGCCATGGAAGTGCATCCCCTGCCTGGTCACCATGGAGAAGAGAGGTGGGGCAAAGGCTCAGGCAGAAGGACATGGAGAGAACACATGCATGAAAGCAGAGCCACACTGAGAATCTGTGTGGAATCCCACTCCAAAACCAAAACAATTACAAAAAGAACGTCTCACAAAAGTGAGTCACAAGCCCGAAATCTCCTCAAGAAGTATAAATGCCCAGGTGAATTTGCAGGTGACTTTATCCTGGCTCTATATCCACACAAGGAGTAAAAGGCATATGAATAACTCTTATGGCTTAATTTCTCCAAACCCAGCATTTTGAGGAAAAAAAAATTCAAAGTAATGCTCCAAATAAACTGCCTTACACTGGCATGAGACAGGCTGAACAGAGGATCAGTTCTTACCCCTCTGTGCAAAGGGCTTTCAGAGCCTCATCAGAACACAGCCAGGAATAATAATTTGGGTCATTACTATTAATTATTAGAGCTGTATGCAGGCTCCCAGCAGAGATGAATGCCTGGGGATCCCTTTTCACCCATCATCCAGCTGTAGAAGGACCCAAGAGAGGAAATCAAGGCTTTCTATGGCAGAAGAGATGACAGCATATAATTAGGCATCACCATACAGGAAAGCAAGCAGTTTTCAGTCTCTGTGACCTCTCTGGGCTCAAAGAATGACAGGGTTTTTAAATTCCCTTCCTCCATACCTAATTCCATCCACCACTGAGCACACAAAGGTGCTGCAGAAGAGACAAACAGAGCATTTCCCTGCTTTAGCATTGCTGCTCACAGAGCAGCAGCCAAGCCTGCCCTACGAAAACATTCAAGAGAGCTGATCATGAAGCAGAAAATCTTAAAAAAAAAAGGTGGAAACACCAATACATTTGCAGTATTTGCTTATTCTGATTTTTGCATGTTGGCACTCTCCTTCTTGCACCTGAAAAAATTTAACTTTTTGCCAATCTCAGGTTTTCTATTGTGAGAGTCATGGAGACCAAAGCCTCATTTCTTGTGGTGATGATCACCAAGACCTGATATGCAAAAACCAAGTTCCCTGTGGTGCAACATCTCACAGACAAACTTCAGTCCTGATCCCACCACATCAGTTTGCTCATCTAACACATCCCTACCTCTCTGTGCTCTGCTGCAGCAATTTTAAGGCCATGGCAGACTTGCTATCAAATAAATGCATTTGACTGCACAGGTCTGTCCAACTTCAGAGAGGATCAATGAAATTCTTTCCTTAGAGGAAGGACTTTGATGAAATTCTTGGTTCAATCCTTCTAATATCATTTCGTTGAGTAAATTTATGTGACTAAAAGGATTCTGTCAGTTGAAGGCATTTCATCAGGCACATGCACATAATTCTAGTGACAAAGTGATTTTTTGTCAACAAAATACTGCCTGGCACACGTACAGTTTGTTTAGCAGTGAGTGAGTACACAGTAAAGGCAGGAATCAGATCAGGAAGATTATGCTGTTATAAAGAGACAAGAAGGAGAGGGAAATTATCTGTTTGGTGCCAGACTGTGGGAAGTAGTTCACATTAAAGGAAAACGAGTTTACAAGGCACCTTCAGCTTCCTATGGGCCTTTACCATTGGCATAAATCACATCACTGACACAAAGCCTTGGTCACATCACATGGGGGTTTCATTTCCTACTCTGCTTTTGATCCTGCAGTCAGTAGATCTCTTTAATGTGTTAATTGCAAACTCCTCTGGTCTTTATCCAACATTTTTTTCTGTTTATTGGTGTGTCTGGCATTGGAAACATGTGCATAAGGCGATGGAATTCTTTTGCCTTTTGTGCAGCATCACACCTTCATCTAGTCAGCTTTGAAAAAGCACCAGAAGTTGAACTTTAGCCCCCAGACTGAAAACCTGAGGATATTGAAAGTAAAACACTCCTGGGTCAGCAGTCACAGCATCACAGAATGGTCTCGATTAGAAGGGACCTTTCAAGGCCCTCCAGTCCAATAGGTAGGGACATTTTCCACTGGATCAGGCTGGACAGAGCCCTGCAGCCTGGTCTGCAGAGTTTCCAGGGATTGGGCATCTAGCAGAAAACTGGCTGAGGTCTATGGAGCAGACAGGGAGCAGGGAGCTGGGTGCTGCAGCAAGTAAATCAGAAGTATAGGGAAAAGAAGAAAAAACAGGGAGGGAGAACACAGGTGCTCAGTTCTAAGGAAGTGGAGATGTGAGGGGAGCAAGGAAAGGAGTTTCTTGCAGCAAAAATGGAGTCCACAAAAAAAACCACCAAAAAACCCAAAAACAAAAACAAACCAAAAAAACCCCAAAAAACCAAAAACCAAACCAAACCAAAACACAGACCAAAACCCCACAAAAGAAGCAGTGAAGTCAACAGCAGAGAACAGAGCTATTAAGCATCACCTGTACTTAAGATGCTGGCAGGTAGAGGAAGAAGGAAATCTCAGAACAGAATGATTTATTTATTTGGTGGAAGTGATGTTGATTTCCAGCCATGCAGGAGCACCAGTAGGAACCCCCAGCTGGGGAGAGACCAGGCAGTGCACATCAGTGTTTGCACACCCAGGGTGAAGCAGCTTCTCCTGAGCCTTCAGGGTGCTACCAAAACATTTTCCTTTCCAGATCCTCCTGCTGAGGCTTCTTGTGTCCCTCAGCACTCGCCATTTCCTCACAGTGCCACACAGCAGTTCTAACTCATCTCTTTTCAGCACACCCTCTCTTCAAGTTACCCAGTAAAGCTCTTCACTCCTACAGTAATTCTGAATCCTTTGAGCAGTACTTGGGAGTTTTCAAGGGGAGCTGAAGTTTTCTGATAGGAGGAGCTTAACCAAAAAGCCCTGTTTTTCACATCTGGCAAGGAGGCTTTACATATCTGGGGAGAAATTAAATTAGTTGCATCCTTCTCCCTCCACAGCAGCACTTCAGCTGAAGCAGTAATGAAGAAAAATCTCACCAACTAGCCACTGGCAACCAGAATCATTCGTCTGCCATTGATCCACAGTGTGATTTACTGGGGTGGAAAATCAGGCAGAGGTCCCTCTGTAGGTTAGGGAAATCTCATCTCGTTCTTAGAGGTTCTGCTGGCCCTATCCTGCTTCCATGCCACCCTGGTGCATCCCCAGCTGCCCTGAGAGTGTGGCTATACCTTCTGAGCCAGAACTACTCACCAGAGAGGAAAATCCTCAGGGCTTGAGAGAAGGGGAGATTGTTCAGTTCTGTGCTCAGCTGCTGAGCCCAAGAGTCTGCAGGTTTAATCTCAGCCTGCCACAAAATGGGAAGAGATTCAGAATTCATCAAGCAATTTTTACAGACTCTCACACCCAAACATTTGCTTTGGAGAAGGATTTGCTCTCGCTCTGCTTGCTGACATTTGCATCTCTACACCAATAATTGAAAGCTGCAGCCTCACCAAAAAACGCCTTGAAATTTATGACTATTGTCATCAACAGGAACTGTAAAATTAAAACCCAAGACCCTCCCTCTCATCAGTTTTTCCATCCACAAGCCCAGCTCTGCCTAAATCATGCAAAAGCCATAAAAAGGAGCCACATACACCAACCCATAAATCCCAGCTGTCCTGTCTCCCCAGCTTAATGCCAAGTGATAAAGATGCCCCAGAGTTTATGTGGCTGCCACTGCCCCCCTCCTCCCCGCTTTGTTGATTGTATACATGAATAAAACCACAATGATCTCATTTGATTCCCTTAACCAGCAAAAGCAGGAGCTGGGACCCCCAGCCAGTGTAGCTGGATTGGCTCTCAGTGATTTTTAGATTGAAGCTCACTATTAGTGGATACAATTAAGATGCTGCTTCAGTTTAAAGATGAATTGGCCATGCAGCAACAAATTGTGAATGCTTACTGCTGCCATGCTGAGACAGGTAATCAGGGAATGAAGTTGTAATTGTGGCACCTCTTGTTTTGCTCCTGCTGGAGCACAGAATGAGAGATTCAATTTAACAAACAATTTGCCACACGGCTCATCCCTGCTGGGTGGGAAAGCAAAGCTTGCTGGCTAGGTTGTGTTCTGCTCCTTTTTAAACCTGTTACAAGCAAAACTGACCCTTGCTTGAACCTTTGCACCACAGCAGAAAGGAAGAGGAGAAGCCCAAGAGTATTGCTGATGGTGTATTTGAGAATATATCTTGGGCTTCATCCAGAGGTGATAAAAAAATAAACCCACATACTGGAAAGTATCTTCATCCTTTTGATACTTTTTGGGTCTTCAAGTTGAAGCTCCTGGATGATCTTGATCCCAATCATCCTGGCTTTGCAAGGCAAGGAATGCAGAGATGCTCTGCTAGACTCAAGGGGTTGGTATTTAAAGGACTCAAGAAAGAATTAGAACCAGAGATCTCCTGGATCAGACTCATAGAGCAGAGCTTCCTTAGCTTTGTTTACCTCTCTTTAGGATCCATCCTTGCACACAACCACTGTCTCAGAGTTTCTAGCTCAATCTTTGCTTCTCCAACAAGGTCAGTTCCATGGAGGAGATACAGCCAGGGCTTACAAACCCTCCCTGTTTCACTGTTGTTAGTGGTTCATGACCACACAGCTAACTCATTTAAACCCCCAAATCTCAGGGATTTTATTGTGTTTCTTTAAGGTTAAACATATATTTATGTGTTTTGAAATCTCAGAGCCAACCAGGACCAGCTGCTCTTGCCACTTTAGGATGTGGACATTGGCATCACCTCTTTTGTCAAAGGAAGGGCAAAGAAAGTTGTTCTCTAATAGTCTGACATAGAAAATGAGGGTATCAGCTGTACAGACAGGCCCCTCTGTTTGTAAGTTGCACAGTTTTTTCTCCTCACAACCATACAGGGATCACAGAAATCAGAGAGCACAGAGGAATGCTCAGTGGTTGGCAACTGCAGAGGTTCTGATAGAAACCTTATAGAAAAAAAAATAAATTAAAAAGAGCATCTTCTGTTTTCCTTCTGTCTTTTCTCTAAGTACTCCTACTCATGGTGTACAGAGAAGACATTTTCTTGCCTACAAGCATTATATGGGACCCAACATCAGCTGGATCCTGCTCTTCACCCCTTATCATCCTTGGAAAAGCCCCAAGGCATTCAACAGCACAATTTGATGGTACTTCAGGCAGGTGCAAATCAAAGGAGTGAAAAACTCAGCTAATTAAAATTTAGTGTTTGTATAGAGGCAAAAGCTGTGTGCTCTGACAAAACAGGAAGCAGAGAAGCACAAATGTTTTGCAATTTGTATGTGAGCAGTGCTGGGTACTTGGGGAAGGACGAGGGTGATTTTCTTTTAAGGGAATGATCTGGACTTTGAGAATGCTCCTGTCCAACATCTCCCAGGCAGCAGCCAGCCTGGCCTTATTACAGAACTTTCCCTTGCCCAAATATCTTGCAAGAGACCAAGCACTGGCCCAGATGTGGTATCCATAAGAGACCAGGAACTCTGAGGCAAGATGATGCCTCCTTATCAACGCTTATTAAATTGACACCATTGCAGGTAGCTACGAGGTTTCATTTCTTGCCCTTTTGTTACAAAAAAACCTTATTTTTTTAAACTTACTCTTAAGTAGCTAGCTCACCTCTCCAGGTGATAATTAACACATTTGACTTTTTAATAAAAACTATCCACAGGTTTCTGTTTAAAGGAGCAGAGAATGAACAGCAAGCCAGCGTTAGGATCCAACCCAGCACATATATTGAATATAAAGCTTTTGGGCTATTCAAATGAGTGTTTCAGGTGTGCTGATTTTGGTGTGAAGGCTGTACTTTGAAGCAGCCCCAAAGCTCAAGCCCTGAGCACAAAGGGGGTTGCAGAAAAAGTTTCTGAAGTTATTTAGCAGCTGGTACTTGGTTTGTAATCCCTGCTTGGCCCTTGACAGCAGGACCTGCTCTCTGGGCAAAGCTTGAGAGCTGAGTTTAGGTCAGCAAAAGGGCACAGACAGGGCAACTCATAATTTCTCCTTCAGGCTGCCACAGGTACCTAATTCAGGTGCAGGTTACAAGAAAAAAGTGACCTCTGTGTCCCAAAAGGCACCCATCTCTGATCCCCGAGCTGGCAAGAGACGAGACTGCAAATCTCCTTCCTTTCTGACACAGCTGGGTCATGTTCCTCTCTGCTCTACAGCCGGGCAGGGAAATCAGGCACAGTAAGGTCAAACACTCACCTTGCAAATGCTGGCACGAATACTTAATCTCTCTCCTGTGAGCAGTCTCTCCAGCTTCAATACAGCTGTAGATAAGATATTTAATCAAGGAGAGGAAAGATCTTTAACCCACTGCCTGCCTCCAAGGGGACTTGGGGGTGGGAGGCAGAGAGCACAATCCTCCACCGGCAGCACAGCTCCGGCACCAACCTGAACGTCACCACCACAATGATTTTAGTTGCACAAAGCCCTGGTAGAGCTGAGTCTTTCTGCTTTTCACACACAGGAGGTTGCAATCATATTTCCCAGCAAAGCACTCCTATTCCCCCAAGCCCCAGACACAGCGGTTAATGTTCTGCAGTTCAAGAAGCCATCAATTCTACCACCACAAAGGGAAAAACTCTAAAAATACCCCCTCAAAACAATCACACACAGTAAAAAGCAAAAAAAACCAAAACCAAACAAACAAAAAAACAAACAAAAAAAACCCCACTAAAAAACTCCTACCTCTCCAGGCTTGCTCTCTGCAACATAGGTGAGTTTCCAGGTTCTGCAGAGATGCCATGTGTCTCCCACCCAGGGAAAAACTCACCTGAGGCCACTGCAGATTGGGCAAGTCCATGCCCACCTCCAGTTCCCCCCAGCCTGGGCCAGTTACTGAGTGATTTAGGAACCCCTCCTTTTCTTCCTCATCCTCATCAGTGAGTGGAGCAGACACTTGAGAGGTACTGCCCCAAACCAGCCATTGCTTCTGGAAGCAGCAGGTGACCTCTTTTAGGACACCTCCTGTGCTGCCCCTTCCAGACACAGAGGGCTGAGCTTCCAAAAAATTACTAAAAATGGAATTTGTGCCCTAGTTAGAGCTGAGGAAAACCAGCTCCTAAGCCAAGCTGTTCAAGTTCATCATATTGTGGGAACACAAGCCCTGCTAATTTATAATCCTCTGGTTTTATCTTCTTGGGGCAGAAGACAAAGTTATACTGAAAACAGTACATCTCGGTTTGGAAACAAATGCATACGTTACTGCACTGAATTGTCTCAGCTAAAGGAGATGGAAATGAGATCATTTAAAAGCAGAGAGCTCTCCCCTATTGTTTCAGCAGAGTCATCTCTTCTACATAGCCAGGCAAGGGGCTCATTTTTGGGGAAAACAAGCACGTCTTTTACAATTATGGCCATTCAAAGCTGCTTCCTGCACACTAAATTGTTGCACATGAAGGATTCTCAGATGATGATTTAATTAAAAACACCTCCTTTCTTCAAGTTGAGATGTGCAAAACCTCTGTGAATGGCTGATGGATGATTTGCTGTTACCTTGCCGCTCGCTCTCGTTGTAATACCTTTTTTTTTTCAGAATTTTAATTGCTACCATTTGAGGATTATTGATTACTTGCAATTGCTCCTTTTCTCAGGCATCTCCCCAGTTATCTGCAGCTAAGTGATCTCTGCAAAAGACAAAAGCAGAGTGCTTCAGAACCTAATGGTTTTCCTTGGCTAAATGAACACTGATAGGCTGATACCTGGATGCTGCAGTGGCCTGAACTTTGAAAGAGAATGAGCCTGAAAATTTCTTTTCCTTAAGAAAAAACACAAAAATCACCAAAAAACCTTTTTATACACCAGTCACATTAAATAGAAACGAGACCAATGAAGCCTTTACAGCCTTTACTCCTGAGTGCAAAGAAAAATCCCCCCTCTGCCTTCCAGAGCAGGCATTCACTTCACACTGGTGCCATTCCCACAGCTTATAGCATAGAGGGATCCACAGCCACTAGATCCAGAGGAGCTGGACCAAAGGGGATTTTATTTTTTAAGCTCCTAATTCTGTCTGCTCTAATCAGCCCATTAGACAAAGAGTTTTGCTCAATTTACCAGAGCTCAGCTCACAAACTGTTTAGAGCTCGGACTTGGTTCTGGATTCTGGAGGAGCTGGAGACACACAGGGATTCTTTCCCACCCCTTTGTCTTATTTACAATCCAAATTCCACGGAAATATTTAAAACATGCAGGAGAATCACCCAGTGCAAAGCTCATTTTCCTCCTTAGGTCTTTTTCTTTGCATTTCAGGTACATTTAAAAGCTCACACATTTCAAAATACAGGGTCAAAAATGTTGTTACACAGGGACCATCAAGGGCAGCAAGCATGAAGCTGCCCTTTGCTGAAGGTTTAAGGTAATGCTTTCAGTTTAGTCTGAGAATTATGATCTCAGACTACAGCAAATGATCCTGTTAGAGTTCATCTGATAATTCTGGTACTTTGGTATAAAGATAGCATGATTAAACAAAAAAACATGCATCATTAGTTTCAGAGCAATTATTTTTAGAAACTGATCATCAGCTAAGTGGGAGCTCATTACCAGATTTTGTCTAGAAATAAGTTTTCCATAGTGAGTGCCTGCCCACAAGACTTAAATAACAAAAAGCTATGAAACATGGTGGTAAGACATTTGAGAAATTTTTTCCCTTCATTTTTTTCCCCCCAGTGTGTCCTTACACTGACCTGCAGCCCAGCGGGGAAGACAACACCACACTCAGCTCTGCAACCAGGTACCACTGTGCCATGGGAAATCCTTCTCATCCACAGACTGCACGAGCATCCCTCTGCCCTGGAAAATTGGAGACAAGAAGCTGGAGCAGCCAGAGGTTGCAGAAGTTAGAGAAGAGGTTCCAGCTGGGCAGTGGAGAGGAAAAAAAATAACAAAGGGTTCATGAGTTGAGATAAGGACTGGGAGAAAACAATTCAAGGGCAAAACAGGGGCAGCTTTAGTCACAAAGTGGATTTATTACTAACAGAATCAGAGGAGGATAATGAGAAGCAAAATATGCCCTTAAAACACCTTCTCCACCCCAGCTTTTCCCTCCTTCCCACCAACAGCTTAGGGAGACAGGGACTGGGGTTTGGTCAGTTCATCACTGAGATTTTCTTCTGCTGGTCCAGGAGAGATCTTCCCCTGTCAGACTGTAGGGTCCCTTCCCATGGGAGGCAGTTCTCCATGAACTTCCCTGGTGTGGTTCCACTCTCATGAGCAGCAGCCAAACTGCACCTGCTGGAACATGAGCCCATGGATCCATGGGCTGTGGGTGGATCTCTGCATCCCCCATGGATCCCATGGTCTGTGGGTGGATCTCTGCATCCCTGTGGATCTGCATGGGCCATGGGTGGATCTCTGCATCCTCCATGGATCCCCATGGGCTGCAGGGGCACAGCTGCCTCACCATGGTCTCACCACAGCCTGCAGAGGAATCTCAGCTCTGGCACCTGGAGCACCTCCTCCCACTTCTCCACTGACCTTGTTGTCTCCATGTTGTTTCCCTCACATGTTCTCACCTCCTCCTCTTCTCTGGCAAGAAGCAAAAACCCCCCATGACTTTGGTTTGATTTTCTTCTTAAATATGTTATCACAGAGGCATTACCAATGTCTCTATTTGGCCCAGCTTTGCCCAGCAGCATGTCCATCTGCAAAGGCATCAGGGATTGCTGCCAGATATGGTGGGAATTTCCAGCAGAGCTCACAGCAGCCACTTCTGTGGCCCCCCCTGCTTCCAAAAATCAGGCTGTGCAAAACCAACACACCCCTGCACTCTGCAACGGGCTCACAGATCCAGCAAACCTTCCTGTGGCAGAACCACTTGTAAAGGGTATTGCTGGAAATGCAAATGAAAGTGTAGCAGGCAGCAGGGAGAAATGCGAAGGGAATCTTGGGTATCTAATCTGGTTGGAAAAGACAGCTTGGGTATGCAGCTAATTGGGAACCAGGGGAAAAGCTTTCCCACCTGCAGGCAGCAAGCAGCTCAGGGAGAAAGGAGCTACAGGTTTTCTGCAAGAAAAAAGCTGACTGTTAAATTGAGTATAGTATGATGGTAAATGCATTTCATCACCAAATTATATATCTATTAAAATGTACAACAGAGAAAAAAGAGTAATTTCACAATTATAAGCCGCACCATTTTGACTAAAATTTTGGTCCGAACCCGGAAGTGTGGTGTACACTCCGGAGCGGCTTATATATGAATGAATTTCAGAAATTTGCCAACCTGGAAGTGCAAGCCTGCAGAAGCCACGAGCCGAGCCGCAGCCTGCCTGGCCCCAGCAGTGCCGGGGAAGCCCCGCATCGAGCGGAGCCTGCACAGCCCCAAGCCGAGCCAGCAAACCTCACAATCCCGTGATTCTGTTACCAATTGGCAATTTTGTGAAAGTTGCACGTGGATCCTCACTGCGAACAAAAGTGCGGCTTATAATTGTGAAATTGCTCTAAGTTTCAAGCTTTCTGGGCTTTTTTTTTCAATTTTCTAGGGAAAACTTTCTTCCTGCACATTGGGAGATACAGCACTGGTGGGAATGTTTTCACCTAAATAATGCCAGTAGGCTGAATAAATTAATTTTCTTACATTTTTTTATCAATAAAAAAAGAAATTAAATAGTGAGACTTATTTAGTAAAAATGATGGCCAGGAAAATGTTTTTTGTTTCATAACAATATGATTTTTTTCTACTACACAGAAAACAATTCTTATGGGTCTACATTCTGAAAAGAGTTGTTTATTCTGTAGAAAAAGATAAAGATTAACCATTAAATTTCTGGGGTGACCTTCATTATTAAATCTCTGCTCTACAGAGAGCAGCAGACACTCTGCTGGTAACTTCAGCTGCCTTTACTCTTGAGTGCTTCAGTCCCAAAAAGCAAGACTGACATCAAAACCAGGGAAAAAACATCATGAAAGGAACGGAGAGGTTCTTCTGGGTACAGGAGTCAACTTAAAAAGCTGGACCCTCCAGTCAGTTTGAGTCATGCATTTATCAACTGCAGTGACTTAAAGAATTAAGTGAAGACAGATCCCACTTATTTTCACCAAAAAAAGCAACATTTGGAAAGTTTTAACAGAGCAAAATATGACAGAGACACAGAGGAGCAAAGAGCAGGGTTGGAAGGAAGCAGCAGAGGATTTCTCAGTGGACTCCTTGAGGGCTCACTGTAAATATTATCCCTGTCCAGTTGGGGGAAGTTTCTTGAGGTGCTTTGGCAAATCATCTTTTTTTCTTGTTGTCATCAAAATATGATTTTTTTTTTAATGTGATTCCAACTCAAAAGTTTGGTTTGAGCCCAGCTTCTTTGGAAGGAAATAATTTTTTTTTTTTTGCTTTCAGTCAGGCCAGTGCTGGGCTGATGGCTAAGTGGACGGACAGTGAGTAAGGGTATCGTGCACACAGACATCAGAGAAGATAAAAGTCACTCCTGTGACTGCCATTAGGGACTTAGGGAAACTTGAGATGGTCCCACAAGCAGGGACAGGGAGGGCTTCACATCATCTCAGTGCCCTAATTAAGGGGCAGTTACAGAGTGGTTGTTGGTGTCTTCTCCCAAGGAACAAGTAATAGAACAAGAGGAAATGGTTTCAAGTTGCACCAGGGCATCTTTCAATTGGATGTTAGGAAAAAATTTCTTCAATGAAATGGTTGGGGTGGAGGGGTGGAGGTGGAGTCACCAGCCCCGGAGATGTTTAAAAGACATTTAGATGTTGTGCCTGGGGACATGAGTTAGTGGTGAGCCTGGCACTGCTGCTGGGTACAGGTTGGACTTGAAGATCTTAGGTTTCCAACCCAAATTGTGTAAGTAAGAAGAGTGATGCAGAGCACTCACATGGAAAGCTGGCTGTACTAGACAGGCATCTATATCTGATTTATCTGATATAAATTCAGATGATGTGGACATGAAACCTGCCCCTGGTGTAACACGGTTAGGCAAGGGCACGTGTTTGGCCACCTGAATAAACAATGTGAAGCACATTCACTGCTAACTGAAGTCACACATCAAGCCTTGGCTTGCTTCACCAATATGCCGGAAAAGAAAATCACCTTGTGGGATGGGAGAGCAGCCACTAGGTGGGATAACAGCCTAGCAGGCAATGTGCCTGAGAGATACATGCATCCAGCCTTGGGCCAGCATCACTCACAGGGGTCCCACAAATAAAGCCCTGTGCTCTGTGCCAAACCTGCCTTGGCCAGGGAGCAGGTTTAGGAGACCTCAACATGTCTTGAAATATTCACACATGTCCTCTGTTATTGCTCTGTTCACATTCAAGTGTTTTTATAGCTGTACTATTGCATAGTTCCATGACTTAACTTGCCACATTTCAAACATCCTAGCAGGGCTGTTTCAGAGCTTGAGAAGAAACTGCAAAACCATAGTAAAAGAAATGGACAAAACACTTGAAATCGAAGAATCTGGCTTAATTTGCATCAGAAGGAGTTTGACCTGTAGATTTTTCTTCTATGCTTAATGGAGTAAGGAAAAAAAAAAGTGATAGTCCCGCTTTAATATTTACAACACGTCTTTCATGCATCCTTAATGGCATTGTTTATAAAAAATGCATTAACTGTTCTGTTTTGCTGCAGGCAGGGGGGATCCTTTACAGGACAGGCAGCTTAATTTGGAACTTAACAATGACAGCATTCCACGAATTAATGTATCTGGGAGATGAACTCCAGAGCGAAGATGTAAGAGCAGGAGCTTGGCCTTTGCACATGAATATTCTTAAGGAGAAACAAGAGGTTTTATTCTCCTTACAGTTTAAAAACCAGATCAGAAAGCTCCCCAAAAGAGCAGGAGGGAAGCCAACTGCTAAGTAGGCTGTGTGGTGACAGGACAAAAGGAAATGGCTTTCAACAGTCAGTGGGCAGGGTCAGATTAAATATCAGGAAGGAATTCTTCCCTCTGTGGCTGTCCCATCCCTGGAAGTGTTCATGGCCAGGCTGGAGCACCCTGGTTTAGTGAAAGGTGTCCCTGCTTAGGGCAGGGGGAGTTGGAAGTAGAATCCATGGATTCCATTCCATTCCAACCCAAACCATTCCACGATTCCATGACATAGATAAAGTAAGACTTGATAAAAACCATCATCTTACCTAAACACACACAACACACACACACACACAACACACACACACACACACACGCGTGTGTGTGCACTCACACACACTTAGTTTTCCTTTCTCAGATTTTTATACTTGGAATTGTTGCATTCCCCTTATTTCTCTTTACACAAGAAGGCTCTGTACAAGGGGGTACAAAGAGGGACTGGGTTGTCCCAAACTTACAGCCAAATTATGAACTGCCCTCACATTTATTTTCTCCCAGGAGTGTCTATGACACTGCAAACCTTGGTTCCATTGACAGGTTGCCATAAAAAAAAAAAAATCCTTCTAGGCAATTAGAGTCCATCTAACAAAAGGCCTTACACTGAGGCTTCCGCTTGACTTTGCCAGGTAACAAAGTGATTTCTGCAAGCTAACCATTCAGTGATAAGTTGGGCATACATGTATGCAATACATAGTTGTGCATCCATGGTACTTTGATAACAGTGAAGATGCTCATTTGGCAGGAGGAGGCTGAAAATGCCTCTTACATGAGTTAAGGATCAAGAATCTATAATCCTGAGGAAAATGCAGGAGTAAAATATCAATAAATCCCAGGCAAATCCCAAACAAGCTGCACAAAACCAAAGCAAGCACATTTTTTCCAACCATAATCCTGTTCTGCAAAAGCAGTCTGAGCATAGAGGGGTGGTTTAAGATGTCAGGGGGGTGTGAATAGATCACTCTGACAACTAAATCAAGGATGAAAAATAATTTTGGGCGTCATAGCATTGACTTGCCTTCAAATGAGAGCCTCACTTGCCCCTGAATCTCTAACAGTAAAGATTATGGATCAGCATGAAAAGAATATTCTGGATGATCCAATGTCCCTTTCAGTGTGCAGAAGAATGAATTTGACTTTTTTAGCATTTTCAAAAGGATCTTGAATTACAAAACTAAATCAGAATTATTTTTGTGTATGAAACAATAAAAATGACAGATATCCCACTAAGCCTAGACTGCCAAAATCCTTGCTAGAAAACAACCAGGTATTAACAATTTTCAAATACAGAGCCACAACAAGATAAGTGTAGCAGAAAGGAATCATCAGAACATTTCAGAAACCACTGCTGGCACTGGCTGCTGTAATTTCTCACTTGTAACAATCAGGCATTATAAGGGAGCTTGTTCTTTTGGAAAGAACCAGCTCTTCTCTCTCTGTCTGTGACAAGTCAGGCTCAGCTAAAAATAGCAACCAGCAAGGAAAATAAATGCATCCCACCTTTCAAAAAGTCCTTTCCCCCACCTCTAATTTCAGCTGAAGATGCCCACAGAGCCATTCATGCTGCCAGACACCAGAAGGGGCCTCCATGTCCCCAGACTCACAGGGGCTTGGGATGGAAAGAAATGTTGAGAAATGGACACAACTCAGCCTCTCTGTGCCCCCTGCTCAGCTCCACTCCTGCTGCTCCTTCCCCCTGGCACCTCATTTTCTCACAGGATCTGTTTGTAAGGGGTGTGCAGGTTAAGAGCTGGGAGTTTAGGAGCTCTAAGGGCAGAGCCTTTGACAGGCTGAGAAGGGACGTGCAGGTCTCACAGGAACTCTGACCTGAGCCCTGATGTGCTCACACATCCAAAGTGCATCTTTTATTCTTCCTCAGCTTTCTCATCTTTTTTATCTTCCCCAGAAATGTCAGAAACACGGCCAAAGGACACAGGAGAGCCACAGGAACGAGAACCCTCTACAGTGGTAAGATTTCATGCTGTTTCTTTAATTTTTTGTCTGGCAACTGAAATATATTTCACCAGAAGGTGGGAAAGGACTTGGAACAAAATTGATCTTGGCTGAGCAAACATTTGACAACGTTCTGTGGGAAACAACCATCTGTCTTGGGAGATATCAACTCCAGGAGATATTGATGGCACTAAAAATATCTGCCTTAGTCCACAGTCCCACGGCATTCAGATTTCAAGCGTGGAAATCTTCAATCCTTCAGCAGCAAACCATTCTATTTATTTTTATTTTTGGAGTGTTGACTTACCAGGTGGGGAGTGAAAAGCTCTGGTTTGTTCAAGATGCAGCCACACAAGTTTCTGGTGCCTGGGATGAGTGGAAACTAGAGAGGAGCTGCAGAGAGATAATTAATATGGATTAAATGGAAAAAGGGCTTTGTGCTCTGCTTCACAAGTACAGGCCGTACACAGAGATGGATGTCTCTGTCTCAGAAGAGCTTCCTGGAGCAGTTTGGCAGGTTGGTTTCTTCTGAGAAACATGACAGGAGAGAGAAAAAAAAAAGGCCTCTTTGAAAGAAACTTTAAAAACATACCATGAATTCAAAACAGCTCTTCCCTCCTCACTGACAGGCTAACAGATTTATTGAAGCTGACAAAGAGTCCCCATCCCATGAATCATTAAGATTTAGACCATTTCACCTTCCATGTGTCACTAAAAAGTCAAGATTATATAAAGTTTTACAAGGGAAAAGGGAAGATGGGGTAGCTTAGCTTCCCCAATGGATGTTCTGCATAGAAGTTGGCACATCCATTTTTGTATCTCCTGCTGCCCAGGCAGGTGCTTTTCCATGGGCTTGCGAAGTAAGCAATCGTTATTTTTACCACAAACTGGAGATCTTACTCCAGGGCATATTCCATTTTGGAAAAGGCACTTTCTTGGTCATCAGGGGTCGCTGTAAGGAAAATCAGAGATGAAAGGATTACAGGTAAAAACCTTGAGTTGTTCTTCCATGCCTGCTCCAGTGCCTCTTGCTCACCCCACACCAACATCCACATGTCCTCACAAACAGCTCCAGCTGTAGCAAGAACAAAATCTTCTTTGCACAGGAACAACTTGCATTTTGCTCTTTGAATCCCTGCCCCATCATATATCCTGGGATAATTTTTAGGGTTGGCTGTTTTGGTTTTTTCTCATTTTCCAGTGGTTTTCTCCTTCTGGGGAGTTTTTTTTTAGCTGTGTCTTAGTTGGGTTAAGGGTTGTAGCCCAGGAGAGCAAATAACAAGTACCATGCACTCGTGCCAAGGACAAATGATCCTTTCTGCTGACACACCCTCCCTCCAGTGACTGCACACCACAAATCCTGGAGCCAGATTTGCTTTTTCCATCTTTAGTGTCTGCCAAAGAGGATCTCTGTTCTGTGGCCAGCATGGCAATCCCATGGGGACCACGCAGAATGCCTTGCAGAAGAATGACCGATCAGTACACTCACATGATTCAAAGAAATAATGCTAAATTCAGTCAGATGCTGCAGTGATGGAGGTAGAAAATACAATGACTGCTTCATCCAGATACACTCAGCTGGGTAAAGGAAAGGGGCTGCCCCAGTATAGGGACAGAAAAGGAGAATTCCCACTTCTGGAGTAGTTTAGGGGAAAAGCCCACAGTAAAACCCTTCAGGAAACACTAGCTTCATGGAACAGTGAATACTACACGTTGGGGAAAAGGCAGTCAGGGATTGTTTCCTGGGAAACTGGGGAACCATAAAGATGCTGGATCACAGTTAGGAAAGAAATGGAAACACCTGAAAGAGGAAGGCAAAAGGAAGGGATTTCTTCCTGCAGATACAGCACAAGAAGGAGACAAAAGGCTGATAGGATGCACACTTTTTAATGATTTTTTTTTTAAAGTAAGGTTTATTTCCATGACAGCTCTGAAATAGGGCAAAGTAGAAGGGCAATGCTGCATAATGTGAACGAGGAAAGGCAACTGTTTGGCTTTTTCATTTAAATGCATGAAAATCTTTGTGAGGTCTGTGTGTGCTGAGAGGAGGGGTATGAATTAAAAAAAAAAACTATGCTGAAGTAAACGATTACTCCAGTGAGAGAACAAACTCAAGCTGAAGGCTCATAAGCACAGCTCAAATTAGGAACTGTACTAATAGTCCCAAGCTGTGTTTCAGGTTGATGCTGAATTGAACTCTGACTCAACTAACACGTCAGCGAGACAGAATTTAACACCAGAAGATACTCTGTAGTTCTTCGGAAATGAAATATGAGACCATGGTCACAGGGACCCACATCCCCTGCAGGGATGGGATGGATGCAATTGCTGTGGAATGCAGCTGCCCATCCACAGGGATCTCCTGGCTCCACTGAGGTGGGTGCCCATGGCTGATGAGATCCCAAAATGTCTCTAAGAGCCACATCCTCCTGATCCTCTCTGCCTCCCCCATCCCATTCTTTTTTCCTGCAAGGGAAGGATGCAAACTGGCAAAGTGACTTACTGGGGAAAGAGTACAGGAAAGGAAAACCAACAGATTCAGGCCTGGCCATACCCATGCAGGGGTCAGGCACCCCAGAATGAAGGGACTTTGGTGGTGGCAGAGAAGCGCACATGCCTGACTTGCTGCTTAGTGGTGACACAGAGCCCTCAGTCTGTCCCCACCACCAGGGCTGGGTATCACCTGAGCTCTGGCTGCCTTCCTCCATCCTTTGCTGTGCTGGGGACATCTGTGTGCAAACTTGGAGGGTGACACACAGGGAGAAAACACTTGAGAGACACTGGACTGCTGCTCAAGACCAGAAGATACTTTTGGTGCTTTACCAACAAGAGACCTTGCTTTCTTTGTATCATCTTCTCTGGGTGTCCAAACACAAACAGGTTTCCTTTTAGCATCTGAGGGAAGATCATCGAAACTCACAAAGCACAGGCTGGTCTGAAAACAAAGGAAATTAAAATAATGGAGTTATAGAATGCTTAGAAGGGATCCTAAAGATTCTCTCATTCCAGCACTCTGCTATGGACAAGGACACCTTCTACTAAATCAGGCTGCTCAGAGCTCCATCCAACCTGGCCTTGACCACTTCCACAGATGGGGCATTCATAGCTTCTCTGGGCAACCTCTGCCAGTCCCTCACCACCCTCACAGCGAATTTCTTCCTAATATCTCATCCTTAGACAACTCTTTGTTCCTAAATCTCCAAAAAACAAATCCAGATGAAAGTAATTAATGTAAAGAACTGCATATGGTCACTAATAATACTTGGATTTCAGTTGTCCTGGTCAAACCAAAGTATTTTTGCCACATCATCAAATACACCCTATCTGTGATTCTTTATCCAGTAATGATTTGTTTGTACATGGCTTGGTGCACCCTGAAACATGCAGCTTACTAATCAACTCATAACCACCTGGGATGGCAATTAGCACAACAAATATGACTGATCATGGGTTGTACATGCCTGAATCACTGCAAAGAGGCAGCCTGGATGGTGTTTTAAGGAGAAAACTTGCATTTCAAGTTGAGAGCAGGGAAGCTGTCCAGGACTGACACGTGTGAAAAATCAGGCTCTGGTTGTGCAGGGAGCTGCAGGCTCAAGGTCCCCAGGCTTCATGATGGTCCAGTGGCAGCACAAGGATCTGCCTTTCAACATCACATCAAAGAGCTGGAACTCTCTTATCCCCTGGAAGAATGGCTGCCCAGTGCTGTCCCTCAAAGTTATCCTGCCAACAGACCAGGAACTGGAGGTTCCCAGTGCCTGGGAGCACTGAACCAAAGCAAAGATAAGCTAAATTTGGGTGAAAGACTTCACACTCTGTGCAGAAGGGCTGCTAAGCTGATACAAAGCTTTCTGATATCCTACCTACTGGGTTTGAGGCTCTTGGGAGTTGAGTGCCTTCCCTCCTTTACCTCCATGAAAAATTACAATGGCTGGGCACTGCTTGTGCAGCTCCACACTGTGCATTTCCTCGTGATGGGTGAATTTAACTCTGCTGGAAATGCAGAGGTGGGCTGCAAAGGATGAACTGTTCCCTGTCAGCATTTAAGCTCCTTCGTGCCTGCTCAAAGGCTTTGCCTAAGATCACTGACAATCTGCCCACTTCCATACCTAATTGTCATAAACATGTGAAAACAGGCAACAGTTCTCCCTTCATTATGCCAGTGTGCTTCTCATAGCATAATCATGATCAACAGACACATCAATCTCTTCTCACCATTTCCATTTTGCAAGTTTAGCTTCTTTTTCCACTAGTAAGGATTAAAAAAAGCAAAGAAAGAAACAGCACAAACCACCACCTTTTGAAGGGCGAGTCTGTCCATGCAGCAGTTGGTGACAAACAGCCTCTGACCTGCAGAATCAGACTCTGCAGTAGCCAACACCAGCAGAAATAAAATCACATGGTTTGAAAGAGAACTTGGTGCCCATCACAGGCAGCTCAGAGTCTGCACTTCATCAAGGGCCAATTTTCACTAGGATTAGTTAACCAGCCATTTCCTTCCTTGCTGGCTTTTAACCATTTATTGTTTATGGTGCAGCCTGGGAAGCTCTGCAATAGACACTAAAGCCTTTAGGAGAAGCAGCAGGAGTCACTCCACAGGAGTCAGTTAAAGCTCAGCATGTGCCCTTCATCTGGAAATCATAAAGCATCCCTGGAAACATGTAGCTGAGCCCAGAGCTGGAAGACAGAAACAGGAGGGCACCTTTCCTGCTCCCCACGGAGAGGGCTGCCAACTGCCAAGCATGACCTGTTCATTCCAGGTGATGTAAATGCAGACACTTTTCCTATTCTTATGCTAAGTTTGATTTAAAATTATGCTTTTTTCTGCACAGACTTTTATTCACTTCTCTCTCTCCTCCCTGTCTTTGAAGGTTGCCCGCCCTTGGGAGTCTTTCCTTCTTTCTCTATCCAAAAACATTTGCATTCTTCCTCAAAATGTTGCTGATACAGTCTCCTATCCCATCATCCCCAGCTTGCCAGTCATTGAATGCTTTTTGAGAAACAAAAATAAAGCAAATTTGAGATGTTTTAATAAAACTTATGATCCAGAGATGATATTTGCTTTGGATATTGTATAGAGAATTTAAGAAGCTGGGATCTCCCAGTTTTAGGAACTAAAGAGATGTTTTACACAGTACACTGCCTTTTTTGTAGAAATTATCAGAAAATGCTGGTCTGAAGTCTGGAGTATTTGTTACAGGACTAGTGAGTACCAGCAGCTGTGTGTGAGGTTTTGAGAAGGACAAAGGATCTCTGCAATTTGTGTCCAGTTTATTTGGTAAAGCAGCTTTGGATTTAGGAATGAGACCAGATAAGTTTGTGCCATTTTACAGGACAGCAAAGCCAGTGGCTCACTGACACCTCTAGGGCCTGGAGCACTGACTCCTGTGCCAGACAGCAGTGATGCTGGTGGAGGTGAGAAAAGACAAGAGTTCCAGGATTTTCCAGGGCTTCCCATTGCCATTGCCATTCCCAGTCTTTGGAGGCCTGGCCACCTCTCCAGGAGAACAAAGGCAAATATCCAACCGTGGTTCAATATAAATTATCAAAACTCCTCTGTCTTCTGGCAAATTGAGTAGTTTTTCAGGACAATTTAACTATTTGTGCCTCCATCTGGTCTGTTTGATGCTGTTAAATGCCAACTCAAAGTGAGTCTGTTTTGGAACAGCAGCTCTGGTAATAGATACACAGATCCTCTAATGAGATCACCACAGTTAGCAATGCAGATGAAGTTCCAGCTCCTGAGACCTGAGCCAGCACAAGGGTTGCACACCAAAGCTGGATTTCCAGGGTCTCTCAAAGCTGGAGTCCTTCTCACACAAGGAGCAGCAGTCCCAGAATGATGTCCTGTTTGCCACCTCTCAACCAGAAAAATCTCATTTTGGACATCCTGTGAATAAGCATGAATCCAAGCCCAAAGATTTGAAGAACAGTTTCCAGAAGTGACTCTTCTGCTCACCCCCTGCCCTGGCCAGGGGTGCTCCTGTGTTCCCAGGGACAGTCCCCAGCCCAAGGCTGGAATCCAGCCAGCTGCCACTCCACTCCCTTCAATCTAGCAATGGGCCCTGTGCTCTCAGCAGAGTCCAGCTCTGCTTCTCTCCCACACCAAAAAATCCCAGTATGATCAGCAATTCCCCCAGCTCACTCTGAGGAAGGTGAGCAGCACCACCCACACTTCACAAGTATTTCTGCCTGCCACTCCAAGAGCTCTGTGCATTTTTTCCACCTTGCCTTTTCTCACTGGAATTCAGAAGAATTCTGAAAAAGAAAAAAAAAACCCAAAAAAACCCAAAAACCCTCAAACCAATCTCATACACAGAACCTGACCAAAATTGGCAATGCCACTGCACTTGCCTCTTCCCCAGAGGGGAGGATGCAAAAACAAAAAAAAACATGGTAGATGTTTGTCATGGTGTTTAATGTGCTGCTGGAAGGGGTTCAGATCCTGTTGTGGTGAGAGCTCAGAAAGCTGCAGTGCAGAAGCCAAACACTTCAAGATGAGCTTTGTGTTTTGAAATTTTTCCAGATGATATCACAGAACTAATTCAGGCAAGAATAGGTCTCCCTAAGCAAGACAATGATAGAACATTATACTTTGCAATTACATTGAAATCACACTTACCTGAAAAGGCAATTCCTCAAGCAGAGTATCACAATAATTTGATTTTTTTCATCAAAGCGCAGAAAAGATGAAGAGCACTACAGCAAAATGCCTTCAGATGGAGATACAGGTTGTCCAGCCTATACAGATCTTTGGAAATTACAAGTGGCCTTCATATTTTCCAATATTTTTGAGTTAATACCTACCTCAGCTTGTTTCTAAATTGCAGTGACACACATGGTTAAATTCTCGGCTGTATTAAAAATACCCTGAGTGAATGTAAAGAAAAAAAAACCCAGCTCACAGTTTGTACATGTTGCATTATATCATCATTCGACTTTAGGATGTTGGAATTTATTTTATCAGAATTTGACACTATCTACTTGACTCAAACACACAAAAAATGTAATAAAACCACCAAAAATGTAATGCCTGTGAGCTTCAAAGTAGCACAAAGCTTTACTATTTTAACACTCTTTTTAATCTTAAAGGAACTGCTTACCCATTGATTCAGCCTGTTCATCCAGGATCATCCTGTCACTCAGAGTTTTAATGGATTTCTCTCTATGCTGTAGCTGAAAATAAACCAACAGATGTAAGACAAAATTTCATGGCCTCTGGTTAAGCTCATTGTAGCACAGCTCATTAAATATGCATCATGCTAATGAGAAAGCAGTAGCCTGCTGGCCAGAGTAGGTCTGCAAAGGTGTGGGGCAGCTCAGTGAGGGGAAAATTTCTCTCCTAAGGAAAGCAGAAACTGCTCCATACATCTGGTCTCAAGGCTTTGATTCAAGCAAGGTGTCATCCAACTCCTCCCAGGTGGGGCTGTTGTGTCCCCGGGGAGGGAATTCCCACCCTCAGAGATGGGCAGTGTTTGCCTGGTGCCTCTTACACAGTGCTCCACTAGACAAAACACAACACAAAAAACTCCTCGGCAAACACGGAGCCACGTCCAGCCTGTGACAGGAATATCCTGGAATGGTGCCTGCGACAGCAGGCTCAGATAGAGTGGGTACCCCTACAGTTCCCTACAACAATGACATGAGCTGTGGGAGGATTTTCCCAGAGGAGAGGGCCTACATCACCCTGAAATCCCATTCCTGTTGTAGCAACATTCCCCACAGCAAAGTGCAATTCCAGAATAGAAATCCTTCCATGCCAAAGCAACAAAACTCAATACGTTGTGAAACAACAAGTTGCCAAATCCCAGGATGCTACTTAGATACAATAAATTTTTTTAAAATTTGCTCATTATGTACTTTCTCTTACTGATGCCTTCAGATTTTGAATGTTCCATCTTTTATTCTGGGAGAAGGGAGACAGAGAAACTTGCCCTTTCTTTCTTTTTTTTTCTCTCCAGGTTGCATAAGATATTGCATAAGATACTTTGGAAACTGTGTAAGATGTTTGGGAAATCAGCAGGCAGATCTTCAGGTTCCTTCTTCATGTTGAATTTAGGATTACAGGGATCAGGTATAATTTCATTTTAAAAAAGAATTAAAGGGAGTAAAGATTAGCAGTCAAAATTAGCATGCAAAGTGGAAGTTGTATTTTTTTCTGTGCAAATATTAATTTTACAGAAAAGAAGTAGAAGCAGTTTTCTTAATAAAACAGCTTTTCCTTTTAACCAAAGACTATTAAAACAAAAAGCTCTTTGAAAAAAAAAAAACCCTAACTAAATATATCTGACAAAATATCCAAGTTCTTTCTTCTTTCCTTGCTTCCCCCGCTTCCTCCAACCCATTTTCTCTCCTTTAAGGGAATTGTTTTATTTTCTGTTCTTTTGTTGTCACATCTGGGAGGCTGTGTTGTTTCCTTCGATATATTTCAGGCAACCTGGCAACAGATGTATTGCAAAGCAAATTAGGATTCAGGCAGGCAATATGAAAGGCTAAAACAAGTTACTGAAAATCCACTAAAATTTGGGACAGAAGCTGGAGTTGGGAGCTGGTGCTTGGAGGCAGCTCTGTGGCAGCAGGGTCAGGTCTTTGCTGATCTCCTGCTTTACCTGGGGGCAGGTTCATCATCCCCTGTGTCACCAGGGGCTCTGCCACCCACCCAGGGTCTCTGAGCTCTGTTTGGAGCAAGAAGCAGCACACATCCTACTCAGTAGAGCAGCTCCCTAAAGGAAGAGTTGTTAAAAGAACCATTTGTGTAGCTGTTCTCTCCTTTTGACTCCAAATATAGCTCAGGAATGCACAGGGAGGACAGGATATCTGCAGGTGGGTGGAAGTGTCTGCATCAGCTTCTCAGTCAGCAATGCCCAAAGGCAGCTGACAGCTCAGCAGGCTGGAGAGGATTAACACATCCAGGGCAAAATGTAGCAAAAAAAGCTTTTTTTAAAAATTTCCCCTCCTGCCCATGCTGCCTTCCAAAGCACCAGGAGAGTGGGAACACATTAAAGAGATTGCATTCTACCAAGTGTCACATGGCACCATTAAATTGCAGATGTGCCAGCAGATAATTTAGATAAAGACCAAGAGGCACATAAGAGTTATCAGCCGTTGCTCCAAGGATGACAGGTTGTTGCCACAATTTCCTAAGAGAACTCTACATCTGTGAACTCCAAAACACCCTTTTGATTTTTTGCCCTCCCACCTGGCAACCTTCAGAAACTGGAGTTTAAGTTTCTTTTAAGTTGATGTGCTACAAAGGAACCAAAAGAAGGCCTCAAGGGGAAGATATTGGCTTCAGCTATTTGATCCAGGTTTTTACATTGCTGTTCTATGTCCAATTATGAGAAAAATAAATCCCTTTATCCTCCCATTCCCTACTTATTCAAAACTAGACCATTTTACCCAAATGGCCAAGCCACGATGCTTAACATTGACACTGTTTTCAGCCCCCTGGGAGTCAGATCCGAGAGATTTTCCTTTGAAGGACTAGTCAGAAAGGAGAGTGATTTGTGATTTGGCTGCTGCTGCTCTTATGAAGCCCTGTCTTAGTCACAAATGTTCCTCTTCCCGTAAGAAAAACGAGTGGTGAGCCCAGACAAGCATCCAGAAGCCTTCAGCTCTTCAGGGAGCAGCCTCCCATAGAGGAAAAACAGATCCACTCTCACCTTTGGTTGTCTTTGGCAGCCTAAGCAACGTCTTTGTCAAACAATAGGCTAAAAATATCTTTCAGTACCTGCAACTGCATTCTTCTATTTCTCAAGGTTGTTTTTTTTTTTTTTCCCTAAGTATATGCATAGACATAGGAAAGAAAAACCAACAGATGAGAGAAGATTATTACTGAAGATGATTACACAGCAATCTTGGTTAATGAGCTTGTAGCATACCTTACTTCCTTGGCTTGGCATCTCATTACTACATCAGATCCCTTTTGCTTTAAAAGACCAATAATTTCTGAAATTCAGGTGAACACCTCCTGTGCCTGGGCAGCAGAGTCACCACTGGGGCAAACAAGCTGCTCATCAGCCAGGAAAGGAAAGTGCTCCATAAACACTAAGTAATTCCTCTGAGAACTGTAAAGGCTAGAGCAAGGTGAAAACCTGAAGTAGCTTCACCCAGTGAAATGCAGCCAACCCCCTTTCTGCAGTCAATGGAGATCAGTGACTGTAGCACATTCAAATTTAGTGCTTCTTCCAGGAGCTACTCTTACAGGTTAAAATGCAACTTGTACTTTTACTCTGGAGTGCAGGTGGAGAGAGGGGATTCTGCCCCTCTGTGCTGAGACCCCACGTGTAGGGATGTGTCCAGATCTGGTGTCCCCAGCACAGGAAGGACATGGAGCTGTTGGAGTGAGGCCAGCGGAAGCCACCAGGATGATCGGAGGGATGGAGCAACTTTGCTTGAGGAAAGGCTGAGAGATTTGGGATTCAGCCTGAAGGCTCACAGGTGACCCAACTGTGACCTTCCAGTACCTGAAGGGAGCATACAAGAAAGATGGAGAGGGACTGTTCACTAGAGCATGGAGTGACAGGACAGGGCAGAATGCACCCAAACTGACAGAGAGTAGGTTTATACTGGATATTGGGAGTGAGTTCTTCCCTATAAGAGTAGTTAGGCACTGGCAGAGTTTGCCCAGAAAAGTTGGATGCCCCTGGATCCCCGTGGAAGTGTTCAAGGCCAGGCTGGTTGGGGCTCTCAGCAACCTGGGATAGGGGAAGGTGTCCCTGTCCACCTTTGGGAGGCTGGAATTAGGTGATCTTTAATGTCCCTTCCAAGCCAGGCCATTCTATGATTCTATGAAATACAAAACCACTGGAGTGACTTCAGTGACATTATCCTGACTGCCTTAACCTGGATTATAATAATTCTCTTCACACCACCACAGCTGCATCTCACAATGCCTCACTGGAACTTACCACACTCACACATGTACCTTACACTTCTTAAAAGGTCTTTGAACAAATAATCTTTTTACCCCACTGCAATAAAGCCACTCCAGAATTTTCAAGGTACTCAGCTTTCCAGCCAACCTCAGATGCCTTTTCTGAAATTTATATTGGAACATTGGGCAGAATCAGTTTTCTGCTCATTATTTGGGAAGGTTTGTCTTCATCACACCTTTTCTCACCTGAGTAACTGTATGCCATGCAAATGGTCTGCCTGTGGGTTCACAGAGCAGAATAAAGTCAGTGTGCTACACTTCACAGCCAAAATAACTAAATGGTGACTGGTGAAATGCTCATCTCAGAAACTAGTTCTGACAGGTCCCTGAGGGCTGCATATGCTGCTCAGTATCTCTGTCCATGATTTGGGGAGGAAAAAGAACAGATCCAAGTAACCACTAGTGATGTGTCACACATGATACATGACACACATACATGCAGCGACACAGGAATTAGTAGGACAACAAATAACAACAATACCCAGCCAAGTAAAAACAGAAAAGGCTGCTAGTGGAGACACTTCTAAGTTGCTCCATTAAATTCATGGGTAAAGGGAGCTACTGGGGATTTCCAGCCAGGTGGCTGAGAGGAGACTCTGCTGTTCCTCCTTGCCAAAGAGGGGCTCAGCTGCCCACTGCTGTGCTGTGCCTAATTCCTACCCCATGGCCTGGGGGCACCAAAACCAAGGGTGAGCTTCAGAGCAGCCAGCAGGCAAAGGAGATCAAGTGAGGAGACTGGTGGTTGGTAGATAAAAGAGGATACAGTAGTTTCACGAATACAAGCCGCACGGATTATAAGCCGCACCCCCGGTGCCTCGACAATGTTGCTGTCTTTGTCAATAGATAAGCCGCACCCCGAATATTAGCCGCACTTTCGTTCGTCGCGAGAATCCGTGCGCAGCTTTCACAAATTGGCCAATTAGTAACAGGATCGCGGCATAGCGGGCTTTACTGGCTCGGGGCGGGGCCAGGAAGGCTCGGCCCGCTCATGGTTGCCGACGGGGCCGGGTGGCCCAGCTCAGCGCCACGGCTCGGCGGGGCTGGCCGGGTGGTGCTGCCGCTGCCGCCGGGCTCGCTGGCCCCCCTCTCCCGTCAGCACCGCCCCGCTGCCGCATTCGCTAGCCCTGCCGGCAGGGCTGCCGCCGCCGCCACCAGGCTCGCCGGCCGCCCCCTCCCGTCTGCACCGCCGCCGCGTTTCCTCGCCCTGGCCGGCACTGCAGGCCCCTGCACCGCCGGGCTCCCCCACGCTGCTGGCCCCGATTCTGCTGGGCTTCCCCCGCTGCCAGGCAGCCCCACCCGCCGGGCTTCCTGCTTCTGCCATGCTCCCCTGCACTGCTAGCCCCAGTTCTCCCAGGCTCCCCCGCCCTGCTGGCCCGGGCTCTGCCGCCCCCCTGCCCCGCCCTGCTGGCTCAGGCTCTGCCGCCCGCCCCCACACTGCTGGCCCCGCCTCTGCCAGGCTTTCCCACCTCTGCCGGGGCCGGCCGGGCTCCAGCTTGGCTTGGGGCTGCCGCGGGCTCTCACTTCCGTGTTGGCAGCTTTTAGAATTTTGTTAATGTATTAGCCGCCCCCGAATATTGGCCGCACTTCCGGGTTTCCACCAAAATTTTGGTCAAATTGGTGCGGCTTGTATTCGTGAAATTACTGTAAATCCCAGTAAGAGAGGAGAGACTTTTCATAGTTCCATCAGAAAGTGAGAGGTGGGTCTAAGGACACTAAAGCAAATGGTATTACCAGATTAGGGTTTTAAAAATTTGTATTCATACACAAAACAAAGCAGAACTTTTCCCATCATTAAATTAAAAGTATGATCCCTTTAAAATTTTTCTATTGCTGAGAAAATGTTTGCAATTAATTTCATTAGCCCATTCCTGGCTGTCAGAAGTTCCTTCTGATGGCTGTGCCTGTTTAAAGGCTGCATCCAAATATTACAATACATAGTTTATTCGATGAAATCTTCCATAAAAACCTCCCAGTCTGCTGTGGAGTATCAAACATGCTAAAACAAACTCTCAGCCTTCATTAATTGACATGCTCATCCTCACTATAGTTACATGAAAAGTTAATTTTTGTCTTCCTAGTGCCTGTCATTTCTCACTGCAGAATAAATGATGCCTCAGCTTCTTAAAAATCCAGATCTGTTTCTGATACTGTTCCCATAAACTTTAGCCATTAACATCTGAAAGGATTTAATAAACCAAAGTTTCACAGTCTTATTACCTGATTACAGCTGTTCCTCAGCCCCACAGATCTGCTAAGTCATTTCTCATCACTACATAATTTTCAGGCTACTTCTCCCAATTTCATAGATGACAAAGCAGAAAGCTGCATAGCTCATGTAAATCACTGTACACCTAATGTCCCACCAAAAGTCTGCTGCTGAATCACAAATCAAGTTCCAGCCCTGCCAAGCCTCACTCTCTCCCATCCTAATGTGTAGTGGGAAAACACAGAATCACAGAATCATTAGGGAGGGCCCTCTGGAGATCATCCAGTCCAACCTCCTGCCAAGTCAGGATCACCTGGAGCAGGTGACACAGGAACACATCCAAGTGGGTTTGGGATGTCTCCAGAGAGGGAGACTGCATGACCTTTCTTGGCAGCTTTTCCAGTGCTCTGCCACCCTCAACATAAATAAGCTGTCCCTCATGTTGAGTGAAACCTTTTGTGGTTTAGTTTATGGCCATAAACTAATCATACCATGAAGGTCTGTCCATCTGACTGATCACAGACATCAATCTTCTTTCCCCTTTCTGAGCACACCAAACAGCCACAAATCAAAGGTCCTTTTCTGACCCATTTCTGGGGTCAGGAATGCAAAGTTCAGACTTTTCCTAGTTCAGAGAGAGAGAGAGAGCACACTTGTGTACAAGCTGGCATGTACATATGTCCAGAGAGGATTTGCAGTAATGCACAGATTCCCAGAAGCAGACTGTAACCTTGGTATCTGCTAGATACAACTTCCAATTGTGTTCATCCTACTCCTCATGATGTTTGTTCAGGGGAACAGAAGCTGTTTTGTGGAAGACAGAGCACAGCTGAAAACCTCCAGGATGCCCTGAATGGTCTGTACACAGTTGGCAAGAGGTGGGCAGAGCATCAGAGCTGTGGACACTAGGATGGGATGGCTTAGAGATGTCACTTGTGCGGCACAAGAAGGGGCTGAGCCTGTACTCCCAAAGTGGCCTTGGGTTCATCCCCTTGCCCCAGCTATTCCAGGGAGCACCTGGACTCCTCTGCCATACACAGCACAAGGCCCTTTCTGGCCTTACCAAAGCCCAACACCAACCAAATTCAGCCTGGCCAAATTAAAATGTCTTTGTTTTCTCCTTGTCCAAGCATGCTTTGAGTTTTCCATTCCATCTCCTCTCCAGCTCTTTAAACTTTGCAGCTACAAGAACAAAACTTCCCAAACATTTCCCTGCTTGTCTTTCCACTGGTCTTAAATGCTAATGTATTGTGTAACTCTGCCTGTGCCCAGGGACCCTTTACATTATTTAAAGGCTGTCAGTCAGGTGTGAACCTTTCCATTGATTTCCATTCACTTCTCATCCTCTCCTGGATGCATTAGGCAGCTGCAGCCTGCCACTGGTGTTGAAGAATAACAATTCCATTTGTTTGAACCTGACTTAGAGCCACTCCGCTTTCGCAGCCCATATAATTCTCCTTACTGCGGTTCGTGTGACATTAATGACAAAATAAATAATTCAGCATGGTTTTCACCCAAATGTAGCCCTGTCAGAGACTAATATACAATCTTAGCTAGCTTATTTAACAAAACAAGCCCCTGAATGATGCTTTTAAAGGCTGAAACTCTCATTTTAATGGAATTTGGTGGCAAAACTCCTCCAAGATCCAGCAGTAACTAACAGGCACGGTCTGCCCACCCTTGTTCCTGCCAGCCCCCCTTCTCATTTGGCCCTGATATTTATGCTCTGCACCCACCCAGCAGGTCTGTATCCTCTTACCCTGCACATCTTAAGCTGGCTTTTTATGAAGCTGCACTTTACTTGAAGGGGCCATAAACTGAAGCTGAGCAGCACCAGGGTAATGCACAGGGTAACTAGGAGAGAAGAGAACACTTAGTTCCCTAATGATACCTGACAGTGAGGCTGCAGGAATGAAACCACTCCTGCTCTTGCTCTCAGGGTGGTGGGTTTAGTGACACACCAAGCATTTCAGGAGATCTGTTTGGCTACAGGAGCTCTACAACAGGATCACTATTAAAAAGAAACAAACAAAAAAAAATAACAAAACACTAATTTTTTTGGACATTCATAACAAAGTTTCCAGTACCTTCACTGAGGCCAGGATAATGGTTTTCAATACCCACTCCCTCAGTCCCAATACAGCATGTTTTCTCTCCATTTCTCACGCACTCATTCCTACTTGTCCTATGTTCATAACGCTGTCCCTGAGCTGCTGTGCTAAAACTGGTGGCAGTAGCTGTAGAATTTATGCATAAAGGAACACTCCCACTAAGAAAAATCTTGCAATCTTTTCCTTAAAGCAGTGCTGAGTTCTGTTTAGCCTTAGAAGTGTATTTGTTCCAAAATGATCTCAGGGTTGACTTGGGAGTAAGACCCTTATTTCCTCATGACTTTGTGTTCACCTACTTTTCTTCTTTTTACAGGAAAACCACTTAGTTTCTCTGTAAGCAACACATTCAGAGACAGTAGATACATCATTCCAAATTATTCTCCCCTGGAGCAAGGTCAATTTGATATTCAGATTGGCTTTTCATTCATCCTGGGGCTGCAAAGTGATTTAGTTTTCTTTCAGCTTCAATCTACCTAAACTGTGGGTATCTGATTTTTGATTTTGCAGACTAGACTGCTATCCAGGGTGTTTTTTTCCTCTTTGTCCATGGAGCCTGTTTTTTCTGTTATGAAACAGAAAGACATCAGGTGTGTCCATCAGGTAGCTGAGGAAATAAAGCCTAATGAATTCTCATGGAGAGGGGAATCACTAAAGTTTGTGATTTCAAAATAACAAATTTCTCATTTCCCTCAAAATAGGATGGTAATGAACAGATGATGCATTTCAAAGTATATTCTAAGGAAAATGGCTAATGGTTTCCTTGGAGCTAGAAATTATGCTCAGGAAAGGGATGCATCTGGCCCCAAAAGCAACCGTGATCGTGAAGGAGTGAGAGACGAGCAATGCATCCTTTTGGGTTCCTGCCCCCGCCCCAGCTATAACACACTGACCACAAAGTTTCGAACAACCCAGGTCCCTTGGCAGCTCACACCTCCCTTGGGAATCCCTTCACAGCCCCACTCCACCATGCTTTAGCCCCTTCCTTGTTCTCCCTGCATGAATCCTGACCCTAAAAATAACCATAACTGTACTACAACCATAAAGTAACTCCTATATCACCTTGCAAAGAGGTGTGTCCAAAAAAATCACAGGCTCCTTAACACAAATAGCTTGGTTTAAAGTCCTGATTGGCTAAATAGTGGTGTTAGTTCAGAGGCTATTGAGTTTTTAAGCCAAAAGCTAGAGTTTAATATGAAGTCTTAGTTCAGAATGACATTAAATTTACCTGCTCAGTAGAGATTATATTCACATCAGCGACATCAGCACAACCAGGAACAAGCAGACAGAGGGGCTCAGAAAATTTCCTTAAAATCAAGGAAACTCACACAGTCAGCATATCAGCACTGGTCTCATAATGCATCTGATATGGAAACAAAAATCAAAGTGGCGTTTTTGTATACATGATCCAAGGAAAACACTGCATCCAGCAGAGAACACCTGATGGCACAGTGGAGCGCTTGCAAAGGGTTCTATTCCTGCCTCTGCACACAGTTTTCAGCCTGATTTGCTCAGTACCAGGTTTAGTTTAGCAGTTCATTTAGTCTGAATTGAATGCAATACTTACAGAAGCAAATGTGGGATTGACACAAATACAAATTAATTGCTCAGATCTGGAGTTATGACAATGACACCAGGAAATGGTGTTTTAAAAGAGGAGAAAGGGAAATCTAAAAAAAACCCCAAACAAACAAAAAGAAATCACTGTTCCTTTTATTTGAGTTCTTTATATTTTCAGCTTCTAAAAACGTTACCTCAGTTAACTCCCTGCACTAAACTTTTTTAATGGTAGGAATAAAGTTGTTTTTTTTTACAAATAAAAAAAGCATTTGTCTTGACATAGCGGTCCTACTACCATATTAAAGGCACCTCCCAGAGCAGAGCTGTTCCAGATTAGATAGAATTTTCATTGAAACCGGACGCTGGGCTGCACTTTTCATTTCCATGCACCACAGCAGCCAGGAGCAGCTGGCAGGGATCCTTCAGGAGCAGCGCTGTGCTGCTAAGTGGATTGCCTGCACTCAGCAGTGCAGCAACTCCCAGTGATCCCATACATTTTAGCCCAGCAAACACTCACCAGTGTCTGATCTTGTTCAGCACACCCTGTGGATGCTGCTGACTTCCCTCACACCTTGGTCCCCCCAGAAAGGGTCACAACAAAGGTGGAGCTCAGTGCAGGTTCTGGCTCCTTGCAGCAATGGCAATTTTGCTCCTCTGAAACAATCACTGAGGCGTTTTGAAGGCTGAAATCTGGTGAAATTAAGCCTGACAATGAGAAGCATTTTGCTGCTTTGCTCCTGGCTCTCCTACCCAGCTGGGACATCAGCATCCCACATTTTCCTCTTCATGCTGCACTTTCCCTTGCCCACCAGCTTTGGGGTTGGAGAGGTTGGTGATGATGCTTTCCAAGCCCTTGTGCCAGCTTGATCACAAAGATCAGGGTGACTCAGTGACTCAGGCATTGGTTTCTTTGAGAAGATGCTCTTTGAACCCAGCATCCCTGGCACCACCAATGAAATGCTCACAACAAAATGCTCTTGTGTCCCACAGAGCCAGGAGTCAGTCCTGCTACCAAAGCCATGCTCTGCCTCCTCCCAAACCTCAGAGACACTCGGGTGGCTCTGTCAGCACAGCTCAACAGGAGCATGAATACACATGAGGACAGCAAAGAGCAACCTGCACAGCCAGCCCTCCTCTAAATGCTGCCAGAATATTTATAACCTCACTGTTCTGCCCAGGGAGCTGCAGACTAATTTAGGTCCCTTTTTCCTGCTTACTTCTCTTTCCTCAAACACATCAGAGTTTTCTATCATTAATCTTCAGACTCTCGTACTTGTAGTGTCCTGAACCTGTGTTTCTCTTTATAGGCACAAGCTGTCCTCATCCTGCATGGAGCAGCTAACCTGGTCACCTATCCTGACAACACTCAGCTCCACAGGATGGCCCATGACAAGGAATAAATCATTCCCAGGTGTCTGTGCACGCACTTGAACAAGGTTCAAAGAAGTGGTTTCACACGAGTGGTTTCCCAGCCCCAGCTATATCCTCCCATCTTGATTTCAGAGTGATTTCCAGAATTATTCCTACTCTTTCAGTCATTTTCACCAGACCAGAGGCTGGTCCTGCTCTGCACAAGTGATTGTGCTGTTGATTTCATCCTCCCTAAGCTCAGCCAGCGCAGTTCTGTGCCCTGGCATGATATTAAATGCAAAGAGATTTTAGGAAGTTAACTATGAGGCCATGGTAAAGGATTTTTCAGCAAAATCAGGACCAGATTTGAAAAAACATTCAAGTCCTGACAGGAGCAGCAACACTAAACAGAGATAAGGTGAATACTGCAGGAAGGCATTTTGTTAATAAAAACCCCAAAACCAAGAGTTTACTGACTGAAACCACTGACCCTCAGTGAAACTGGAATGGGAAAATTATCAAAATGTTTTCATTTTGTATTTCAAATTATAACTCCTAAGTAAGTACCTAGGTAAAGGTATTGTAAAAAAACAACCAAACAGGTATTGAAAAGTCCAACAAAAATCAAGGACTTTTAGTTTTGCTAGCTAACAAATAACTCAATTACTCACCCAGCACTAACATGAGGGCAAAGAGCCACAGCGTTCCCTGCCATCAGTGTGGGGGAGATTTAGGTGGGTAATTCCATTAGCACTGTCGAAGTCCCTTCACATAAATCTTTGTGGCATTAATGAGGAAATGAGGCATCAACAATGTAAGAAATTTCGTTCCTTAGCTCCACTCCAGGATCTCAAGCAAGAACACTGAAATCACAAATTATTCCAAATATTATTTTAAAAAAGATGACCTCTCTCCAGTGCCTCAAAGGGTGAATAAAATAGCAGCTACCTGAGTGACAGACACCTATTTACCTGAAATGTCTGTGTGCAAGGCCACAAGGTGCACCTCCCATCAGAAGACAGGAGCTCAGCAGACTGCAGCTGAAGGAAAGGACAGCAGACAGCCAGGGCTAAGGGGAGGGGACCACAGAACCCTGCACACATTCTCTTCTTCAATACCTGGAAGGATTTTTTTTATTTTTTTTTTTTTCTGTTGCAGTGACTAGATGAGGTTTTGGTTCTACAATGCTTTTCCAAAGGTACTGAGGGAAAAAACCAGACCAAAACAGCAAGTCTAGTTCTTGTTATCTCTTCCTTCTGGCCTACCAATGCTCCTCACTTACGACATTCACAATTTCAAATGAGCTTCTGATTGTGCGTCAAGCCTTCAGGAGCACATGTCCTGGTTTAAGAGGACAGTATTGCCAGGAAAAGGAAATTCAGGAACTCTCAGGCAAAAAAAGGTATAGGTTGGGAATAACAGTTCTTTACTGATATATTTACTAGACAAACAAAAACAGCATCAGCTATGTGAAAGAGAACAAAAAATCCAGTGACAGAACAGAACGAAACTCAGTCTCAGCCCCTTTTTCCAGTCACCGATGCCCCTCCTCGTCCGCATAGTCGAGATGGAAGCAGGGCAGGGCAGCCTCTCAGTCGCGGCTGCTGCAGGAGCAGGGGGCAAGGCGGCAGCGCCGTCCCAGGTAGAAGAAAAGGTGAGGAAAGAACTCTGCTCACCGTGGGCGTCCCAGTTCCCAGTTGTTCAGAGGAAGCAGGAAGCTTTAGCAGTCCCAGTCCAAAGGAGCCTGCTCTCACCACGAAGAAGAAACAACCTCTCTCCCCCGCTGGCCCGGAGAGCTGCGAGTGCCCTCCTACTCACCGAAGGACAAAAGCAGGACTCCACCTTTCCCTAATGGAGCCATCGGGCTGTTCCAGCCGTTCCTTTGTCTTCAGCTCTTAACGGCTAATAGGGGAACCACCCCGGCCAGCTTAACATAATAATGGGAAAAATTTCTAAACCTCGCCAGCCCACAACAGCACACTAAGGGAAGATACACCTGGACATGTGAATCACAGATCCGGCACTGTTCTGCTGGGCTGCTCATTTTAAACTTTGATCCTCAGTCTGAGATGCAAAAGCAGTGAACAAAGGAAATTCTCTCTCCCCTCCCAACCAAATCCTCAGCTCTTTCCTGCTGTTTGGATGTGAGTCCACATCTCATCCTGGCAGGCACATCCCCCATGCGCTGCCATCACTGTACTGAAAGAAGAAGAGTTCCATAATCCACTCCTCTTCCACTCAGCTGAGTTTGGAAGGTGGAGACATATTTCTGAGTGTTTATTTTTGCCTTCCCAGTGCTACTACTGCTCGGGAAGAAAAGCTTTACAGCTCTACAGCTGGCTGGACCTGCTTTGAGCAGTGCTGTGTCTCTCAGCTCTGCCAGAGCAGGAGTTGGAGCAGCTGACACCACCCCAGAACCTCTCCCAACATCTTTAATCCTAGTGGCTTTACAAACCATTTTTGCAACTGTGTTGGGAGCTCCAGATAATTGCATGTCTCATGATATTGGGTGCGGTTTTTAATGAAACCGGCAGCTCCTGGGGAATGAAGGAATCCCAGGGTTGATACAAAAACAATTAAGTCTTCTAATTGCAGCTGCAACCTGAGAACACTCAGCAAGAAAATCCTCAAGGATGGAAATCTGAAGGTAAATAAAAGGACCCTCTTCCTTCCCTGCGCAATTTTTTGTGTAAGAAAATGCTCTCAGGGTTTTCAAACTAATGACATGGGAGGCCTGAGTCACACATACAAAGCTTCCGCTAAGAAGTACTAATATTAATGTGGAACAGGCTGGCAGGGAGAGAAGATAACAATGGCTTTAAGCATTAATAATGGCTTATTTTTCTTCTAATAATGAGATTAAAGCTCTTGGAAGCAGGTAAAACACATACCTTGTCAGCAGCCATTGGAATCAGGGTGACACAAGGCAGTTTAACAGACAGGCAGAATTACCAGTTGCATTCCTTTGACACTGATATATCACCAGGGTCTGAGTTCAGTAGGATTCAGGGATTACAAGGCTGCTCTGGAGTACCTGGAATAGAAGAAAAACACACCTGAAGTTTAAATGACAACTAGAGCACTGTAACTTACGTCAGGTTTAGGTCTGGAAATTAATATCCTACCCTTGCCTAAATCTTGGACCCTAGGAGTCAGTAAGAAATGAAACCTGCAGTATTTATGATTTAATGGGAAAGGGTTTGTCTGTTTTCACAAATGCAGCTGGCTTGCCAAGGAAGGGAATAAGGGTGGCCAGAGTCTTCTATTCTGACTGTAAGTCAGATGATTCTTTTTCCCTGTTGTTTTCTGGTTATTAAATTCAAGTTGAAAAGGCAGTTTTCCTTATGTTTACACACCCACACAGTTAATTGGAAGTAAAAAGATGTCTGTTTATGGCCAGGAGTGCTACCCCTGTTTGGGAGAAACAGGCTATTGTGCAAAATTAATGTAATTGTTTTCCATAGCCCAAAGAACATCAGGAATAATTTCTTATAGCAGAGGAGCAGATTTATGCTGAAGTGTCCCTTGAAATTTCTCATTTAAAGGCTGATGGCTCTAATGACTGCCTTCAAATTGCTATCAGTAAAAGTCCATGCAAAAATGAAATTCAGTGTGCAATTTGGCAAACAGCTGTATGCTCCCAGCCTTCAGCCCCTAATCTAATCTGGGCTCTAATTTCTCTTTGTGCAGATTTGCAGTGTTCACAGGCTTGATCTTAATAAGGCCATTAGAACAAGGAGATTTCCTCAGAAGGAGATTCTGGGTGCAGGCAGCTGGCACTGGGCCAGCCCCATCCCTCACTAGTGTCATTCAGGCATCAAGGGATGTTTGAATTTCCGTCTTCCCAGCAGGTCCCTGGCTGACCCCAGCACACAAAGCTCAGTCCCAGCTCAGCCTGGATGGGCGTGCTGAGCCAGAATGGGGAGCTGCTCCCAAGCCTGGGAGAGCCTCCCTCTCTCCAAGCAGTCAGCATTTCATGGTGCATTCCCTGCTGACCCAGAGCTGCCTGGATGGTGCAGAAGTCAGAGAACTCCCTGCTCTTCCATTCCACCTTCCCTTGGGGATGAGCTGCCTGTGATCAAATGGAATCAAATGTCTGTGTTTATGAGACGTTTTGACTGACAAATCATTTTCTCTGTCAGGCTGAGATACGACAATGATGATAACTCAAATTTCTCCAGTCAAATGGCTTTGGAAAGCTTTCTTGCCATTACAGTCCATGAATGTCAGTGGGTTTAGCTAAGTGCAGGCAAAGACTGATGGCAGCACTTTATGCATCTCCTTTTCCCACCAGAGAGCTCTCTCTAATTCTGCCTGGCAGGTTCTGCCCCAAGAAGGAGGAAGGAAGACACTAAACATTACTCTTATGATTTTCACTTTATTAAATTTATCTTTGCTTTGTCCATTAAAAACAGGTTGCAAAAGATACTCCTCTGAGTTAAGCACTGAATTAATTTCCTTCTGAAAAGAGAGAACTCCCTGAAATACTGAGGTGTCTAAACAACTGAAATATACTTCCCGAGTAAGTAATGACATTACTATTAACAGAACATTCAAAACAACATCATTAGAAAAAATAAAACCCTGTAACAGAATTACAACTCATTGAAGCAAATGGGTGAATGCAAATCCTGAGACTGAGTTTTGTTTATCTGCCAGCTGTTTCTGGGACAGAAGTCCCAGAATTCCCTTGTGGGAAAGCCCAGGAGCTTGCCACTGCTGCCACATTTAGCCTGTACCATCCACAGACAGCTCTAAGCTACAATTTGAAGCCTTGCTTTGCAAAGATAAAAGATGGAACTGGCTTTTATTTGCTGTTTGAACCCTTTCATCAGTCTTCAAAATCAAGAAGAGTGTGGCAGTTCTGCTTAGCATAAAGCAAAAAAAACAGCTGAGGAGAGCTCAGACATAATGCTGAATTACCATCCATCACTCCATATCTTTGCCTTCCTGTTTTTGCAAGTATGGCTGCACTGCCTCCTTCCGTGGCCCCTTCTCTGCTTATTTTCTTTCCAGGAAATAAGGAAATAAGGAAAGCAGAAAGGGAGAAGGAAAAAAGCACAGAACACTCCTCTGTGTGGAAGGAGGAAGAAGGGGGAGAAAGAAGAAGCAAACCTGGGGGAGAAAGAGGAAGAAAACCTGGGAAAGAGCATAAGGCTGAATAATGTGCTGGGAAAAAAAAACCCACAGCAGCTGGATTTGCTAAGTGAGAAAGGAATATAACAGCAAACTGAAAACTAGCCCCAAAAGACCATTTCTGGAGGAATTTAATGGAAATATGAACAAACTAAATATTGGTAAGAAAACAGTGCAAGTAAAGCAACAGGATAAACAGGCAGAGCTACAGTGAAGGAACATAGATAATTCTCCTTATTAAAAAAGACAACATTTTTTGCTGGAGGAAAGGAGCAAAGGCTATTGACAAAGACATTTCAACTAGAAGCCACTGAAACCACTGGAAGCTTTTGCAGTGTCTTAAACAGACTCTTTACCAGACCCTCAGCCCTTCTTGAGCAAATAATCTGTGGGATGAACCAGGTGTGCAACAGCCATGGGCTGCTTTCATGTTACCTTCAACAATGCAAAAATAATCCACAATGTAGAATTTAAGATGCATCATTCATGCCTAGCAATTACCAATTCATGTGAAGATAACTAGCCCAAACCAGGAAACTGTGAGTTGGAACCAATGCTTATCCGAGATTTGTTTCCTTAGAGAAGTCCAGGTATCTGGATGTGTCCAGCACTGAGGTGTCAGGGGAGGCGCTTTGCTTTCATTCCCTCTCCAGCACACATTTGTGCAGAACAGGCACCAAGAGAGGAGCTCCTTGGCAGGAGGGTCAGGGACAATTGATCAAATTCTAGACTTTGGGCTGCTGAAGGACTGCTGAAAGGTATCAAGCTGTGGTGGTGATGGGTGGAAATGTGCTACCCTTTGGTAGCCACCAGTTAGCAAAACATCCCTGCTTTGGTTTAAGTGTGTGCAAGCAAAACCCTCCAGACCTGACACAATGGGACCTGCTAAACAAAAAGTTTGTGCCAACGGAGGAACTCAATCATTCCTACTGCAGACTAAAGAGAGTGAAAGGGTTTTCTACATGTGGAGAATTCGCCACTGTATCCTGCTGTTGGAGTTTCCCCACTTCTAATAATAATTTGTTACCACCAATGCAATAATCTTACTTTTAAAAAATAATTTACAAAAGAATCTTATCTGCTGTAATATTTCACAAACAACAAATGCACTTATGATGATGATACAGTAAAGAAACTCCCCAGAGTGCTTCCAGAGAGACTGATAGACTTTGCCATGGTCTGTGGGAACTTAGCCTTCATTAAGGTAAAGCTAAATTACCTTACAAATAACTTATCCAAATAACAGCTCCTTGATTTTTAACTGATAGATTATGCAGACATTAATTAGCTCCAGGTCTGGCCTTTGCTTTTGACTTTCAGAAGGTAAACTTTATCATGCTTCTCCTCTTACTGAGTTTCTCAGATACATCCATACTCATAAAATAAAAAGTAAAAAGGAAAAAAAATCTCATTCCCGGCTAAGCACTGATGATTCCTCATGCTTCATGAAAGATTGAACACAACTCTTAATAAATTTGTTTGTAGTGCACCAATTTCATTTTGCCTCGTCCCATGGAAGCAGATTTCAATTTGGTGGGCTGGAAGATGAGGGATTATTTATGGCTAGATGTCTGGGTCTGTAGTCAGCTGCAAAGCCATAAATTTGGAGGACAGCACAGTAACCTCATCTTCAGTTAATTTCCTGGAAAATCTGAAAATTTTGTTCTGGTTGATCGCCGACAAAGATATAATAACAATAAAATGACCCAAGATGGCCAAACCAAATTTAATAGTTTCCCTAAAGATAATTTTTATCAGAGCTCTGTAGGACTTCATTCGCTGATCCAATACCACTCCCTACATACAACCAGAGAAAATTCACTTTCATACCCTGATCATATTTGTTTGGCCTTGACTCCTGTAGCTGTGTTTAGCTCTCAGATGCATGTCTTTTATAAGAAATACCTTTGTATCCAAGGGCTGAATTTCACCCAGAGAGGTTGTTCAATGAGGTTTCATTTTGAGAGATGATCAAAGGCCATGGCCTTATCACTCAGTTCTGCTCCAGCTCCCCAGAGATGGTGGGTATAAACTTGAAATAAAGTTCCAGCTTTCCATTACTGTCATAAAATGAGTTGTAGAACCATCTTTCTTCATTTGCCTTAATTAAAAATATATCTTCTGACTCATGGGAAAAAAAAAAAAAAGAGAGAACTCCTATCCATAGGTGATTAATGAACCTGCAGTTTAGTCAATAACTTCCAGGGGCCTTTCTGCCCAAAGTCCTGCTTCATTTGCTGCCCTTTGTATTAACAAATTTTATGATTTCTACATTAAGCCTGAAGTATCTGGCACAGATACAGAAGGAGAATTTAGGTATTTTCTAAAGGACCAGCTTTCAGCAGGACATATGGAAAAACATTTTACGGATATTTCCCATAACATATTAGAGTTTTGCATGAAAAACTCAAAAAAATAGTATTTCAATTTCCCATTTCTTAGCAAGTATTTCTTGTTCTGTTTGACTTCAAAAAATCAAAATGCAAGTGAGACAAAATTAATTCCAGCTGTTTCCTCTTCTTATTCATAGGTAATTTTCATAATAATAAGTGAAACATTATAATTTAATTCTTGCCCTTCCCCAATTAGTCTTTTCTTTATTAGTCCCAGCTCTAGCCTCATGAGATCCTTATTGTTTTCTAAAAATACATCTCGTCAATTCACAGTGGGGGAAACTTCAAGCTTTTAAAGCTAAAACCAGACAACAAAGGACAGCACCAAAAACAAGAGCAAGAAGGAAAAAGCTTGCTATTCTGTTTTTTCTGCTTGTTTGGATTTGTTGTGGGGTTTTTTGTTTGTTTTTAAACGTGGTGTTTAAAAACAGTCATTCCTGAGGAAAGCAGAGGACAGTGCTTGTTTTAGGGTTGAACACAGCTCAAGCAGCCCTAGAGCTGTGGGTGTGCATTACAGATCTGTACCTCTCTGCCTGCACATATCTCCAAGCGTCTCCTACCTGTGTGCAAAGCAGCTTTTCAAAACCTTAGCAGGCAGTGTGAAGGATGTGTTTCCAGAGGAGGTCCACTCCATTTAGAGAAACTCCATAACCAATAGCTTTTTAATAGATCTTTTTTTTTAAGCACTCAGTAGCACTTTCTGAGATGTCTCTGGCCAGGCTGTCAAAGCAGTTTAGCACCCCCAAAAGAATCAGCTAGCCTAGAAGCTCCACTGTTAATTTTAGTGGCTAAATGACCTCAATCATGCGAGCGAGCTCTTTGGGAAAGCCTGGTCACAAAGCTTTCATCTCAACTGGCTGCTCCTCAAGCAAGTGCTAAATGCCTTCTGACACTGTCCTCCTACTTCTGTGCCCTAACATATGCACTCTCCTTATTTATAGAAAGTGTGAGGTTCACATCCATCAGGCTGAGTCCCTGGGGACCCAAGTGGCACTCAGTTTTTGCCGATGCTTCTCCTAGGCTCTGGGAGCAAAGGCTATGCAGGAGAGGGCAACAGCTCCCAGTTAACTCCCATCCAGGAATATTTCTGGAAGTACTAACAGCTAACAAGAGTAGGAGGGAAGAGGCTGGTGAGCTGGTGAGGCCCACCATGCAGAGGGAGAACCCCACTGTATCTGCTGCAGAAATCATCCTCCAGCCACCTGCAAGGACTGGATAATTTGGAAAGGTCTGCAGTGCATTCCTGCCTTGCTCGAGGGCTGGGGGATGCAGAACAGCAAAGCCTATCTCCAAAATACAGGGTATTTAGTGTTGCAAACACAGCCTTAAGTCCGACATCAAATAAAATTCTACCTGTGCTCAAATAATGAAAATGCGATGACCACCAATTGTAAACCACACCCACATCACAGAACAATTTTGCCCAGTTGGTTTAGTGGAACTAACCAATAATTCAGCAGAAATTTGAAGTTACTATTTACCCATAAACCTTTATTTACTACATCTATTATAAACCTAATTTACTATTAGACATTAGTGGGAAAAAAAAGTCTTCTTTTAGAGCTACTTGTAATTTCTTTCGTATTGTATGTGCGGTAAAATAAATTAGTATAGACAAACTCCATGTGAAGATGCACCAGTGTCTATGCAAGGATGGACACACTACTTTTTGCAGGTGCAAACAAATGAACTGAGGTGTTCAAATACAGGGAAAAGAAGCCATCATCATGCAAGTAGCCCTCTTCACCAGATGTAGGCAGGCAAGAAAATTCCCTTTGTCTAAGGCCACAGTGCATTCTGGTGGGCACCGAGCTCTCAGATAGCTCAATCATCACATAAATAAACCCTAATTGGCATTCCCAAATGTTTTGAAATCGTGTTGCACTCCAAAAAGTTATGCCTCTGGAGATAACAGGGAAAAAAAAAATCATCAAAGATCATTTGCAATTAGAAGTAACAACCCCATGCCCAACTGGTGCATGTCAGCGGGTAAAAACAGCGTCAGCCCAAATGGTAAATGCCTTTTGGTTTGTCAGGAATTGAATGTGCAGCACTGAGCTGGTGGTTATTGCAGGCTCTGATCAGCAAAGCAGACAGTCATTTGCCTTGTTATCATGCTGCCTGCATGATAACAAGGCAACAGCATCAAACAGCCATTAAAAGACACCCTGCTCACCCCCAAAGGGAACAAGGTAGAGTGTCTGAAAACCTCCTCGTTAACAAGCTAACCTTTGAGTCTGGTGAGGAGGCAAGGAAGCATTTACCAGCCACTCTATCAATAATTACGGAGAGGAAAATCATAGTTCATTGTCTACCTCAGTGTGGGGAGATAAACAAGGCAGGCCTGGGGCGAGCAGCCCTTCCACGGCAGCTCCCAAACATGGGCAACAGCTGCCAAAAAGGCAATTATCCATGGAGCTGATCAATCCAGGCTTGATGTATGTTTGGAAAATACCCCAAAGCCCTTCTGCTGGTAACAGGAGTCTCTGTGGCACACACCCCACTCAGGGACCCTGAAATACCCTGGTAAACAGCAACCTGAAGGGCCCCACACATGGGTGGGCAGTGGGATTGTACACCAGGGCTAAAGACTCAAACACTGTGATTTTTGTTCCCTAGAGCTGTGATGTTTCCCCTTTGAACACATAGGGATGGGGACCTAGTTTTAAGCAGAAGGTAGTAACTCAATTCCCTATTTTTCATATTTCTTTCTACTGTGTCACCCAGGAGGACTTAAAAAACTAACTATGCTTCAGCATGCAGCCACCCACCTTTGTTGCAAGCCTAAATCCTGCTCCCATTTTTAGCGTAACTCCATTTTATGGTCTCCAGCCTCATTGCCCTGAAGGAGGGAGGAGCCCACCTGAGCCTTCACCAGACTCCCTGGGGATTTTTACCCTCCTTCAGCTCAGCTTTTGCATCAAACCACCAGTTATCTTTTCAATTAATTGTGGGTATCATAGTGGTTGACAGGACAACCTTACTACCAAGGGATAATTTAATATGACTAGACCGTAATCAAAGTGTTAATAGCCTCAAAATTTAATCTGTGCAGAAGTAGGATTTATAAAAAGGAAAGGATAACCAGGGCCCAGATGAATAATGTTAGTTGTAACATTACAGCTAGTTGTAATAGAATAATTAGTTGTGATATCCAGAAATAAAAATTACACTGCTTGAAGTTCCAGGACGTGTGCCAAAAAGGGGTTGTTAGTCACAGCGATGAGGAGCAGTTACACAGTCCATTATCTCATGAACTGCAGGGCCCAGAAACGAATCCTGCATGTCACAGGAAAATTGAGACTCTGCATTTTTAGCAATACACAGCTTTTCATTTTAGCCCTCAAACCAGATATTTTCTCACTATTGGAATTCTGTGCCTTCCCATCCAGAGAAAGGTATCCTCAGAAGCCCTCCTGGCTGAGCTGCACTTTCCCTTTGGGCATGGTCCCAGCTTCTCCCTCCTGTGGCAGATGAAGCTCACCCCTGGCATCGCCACCTGCTCCCTTCCTCCATCCTCACCAGTCTTGTGGAGAAAAAAAAAGCTCAAACCACATTAAATCCCAGCCTGTTCTGTTTTTTTCCTTGTAGGTCAAGGATGCTGAGTGATGGTTTGGCTGCCTCCATCCACAGGTGCTGTGTCTTCATGGGGTTAGGCAGTCCCTGCTGCTCCCTGGCTCAGTGTTCAGGGCCAAGTGCTTTAATCATAGAATTTGTTAGGTTGGAAGGGTACTTAAAGCTCATCTTGTTCCAACCTTCCACCAGAGCAGGTTGCTCAGAGTCCCAGCCAATCTAATCCTCTCTAGTCTAGCAACACACTTCTACACCCAAAGTGCCCAAGGCAGAAATAAAGCTGGTGCTCAGCATCACAGTGAGAAAGCAAGAAGCTTGGACAACAGCAAAAATGATGTGACTAATTTTTTTTTCTCTTTTTAAATTATTAAGTCAGCCAGTTTTTATCATCTCACTGTTACTCATTCACTTGCATGACAGACACAGAAACAATTGCTTGGCCTGGTAGGCATTTTTTTAAAAATTACTTTGAATGACTTCTGTATAATAAAAGTTACTCTAAAACCATTTTCTGCTTTTTAGGTAGTGATAAAGAAATTAAATGCTTTTTTAGGTTTGTTTATCCATTTCCTCCAGCATACTTTCTTTTCTTCCTCTTCTTGCAGTGCCAAAAAGAAAAAAAAAAGTGAGTCTGTGAAGGAGGAAAACTGGTAAAGATAACTTTGTCTAGGGAAAACAGGCAGGAAAAAGAAAATAGAAGCTGTGATTTTTTTTTTTTTTTTTTAAAGAGAAATCACCTGGGATTGAAACAACTGAAACTTTTGTCTCCTTCTCAGACACACACATCCCCTCACCCCTTTTTTCTTCCTGGTCCTGGCTGGCTTGCACCTTCTGGCAGGCACGTAGGTGCTTGTTTTGCTGTTGCTGCACAGGATGGAGTCACCAGAAGTGATGTTCCCAGGAGATGTTTTGTGTAGGGATAACAACTGTGTGCTGCAGTCCTGCTCTATCCTCCCTGTGCTGTACGTCAGAAAAGACACCACTGAACACATCTGGGGAAATGCTTCCCCACATGGACACCAGAACCCTACCTCAGAGGCAATTAAACACTGCTCATACACCTATCTTTTGTGGCTGGAACTAAACAAATGCTGCACTGAGCCAAAAAAAAAAAAAATCTCACAATGGCCTCATTTTTCTAGCAATGATGCCTTAGCCGAGGCCTGTGTGGCCCAGAAAGGAAAAAGGTTACCTTTTTCTGGAATTCCCTCAACCTGCTTATCTGCTTCTTCTCCCGAACCATCTGCCAGTTTCAGACACCTGTTATAATATATCAATTTGTCTTGCCCTGGTTCCTGGAGTCTATCAGCAACCTGAGCAATTGGTATTGTCAGCAAATTATTCATTAACTGAAATATTCAGTTTCAGCTAACTTAAGACTAATTGTGTATTTAATTCCTATCTAGCAAGATCAAATCAATCAAAAAAAAAGACCATGGGTAAATATCAAAGATCAATAGGTAACAAATGAAAACCTCAATTAAAGTCTTATCTGAACACTAACAAAAAACACTAAGTTAAAAAAAGGAGATTATTTCATATCAGGTCATTCTGATTATCCTCCTGCTGTCTCCCCAGTGCAACAAACACTTGATGAAAAGGCTGGAGTACATTTTTGGCATCGTGAGAGAGCCTCTCTCCCTCCGCACTTGGCAGAGACCTCATGCAGGCAGTTCAATGCCACTTCCAGGGTGAAGAGTGACCTCACAAAAATGGTATTTTCCTGCACACTTTCCCCTGTGAATTGGGAGCTGCAGCTACTGACCTCCCTGGCAAGGAGAAAATTTTGCTGCTGTTTGTGCAGAAGCATCAGAGCTGTAAAAGAGGGAGCAGGAGATTGTTCCCTCCTGTGTGTCATCAGCAGAGGTAAATAACATCTCTGCATCTCTACTGTGCAAGCCAGAGGGTAATTAGGGGGATCTGCACAGGCCTTTGTGTTGATGAGCTGATAATCTGTTCCTGCCCTTGAAGGTTCAGACCCTGTGCTGTCCCCAATCCCTGCCGTGGCTTTGGCACTGCCAGGCGAAGGAGAGTGTGAGACAAGGAAAGCAAAAGCACTGCAGCTGATTTTAAACTGTGCTCAGGTACACAACTTTTAACAAAATCAAGGCCAAGCAGATACATCAATAAGTTAAACTCTAATGAGGTCAAGAAAGAAGAAGGAAAAAACCCAAACCAATAAATCAATCTTATCAGACCAATACACATGATCTTGGTGAGATTAATGGGGTGTGTTTTGTTGGCAGGGAAGATCAGGGGCTCAGCCTGGAGAAGGGGGCAAACACCACCAACTTCAGGATGCTGCCAAGAAAACTCAAACAGCAGAACTACTTCCCCAACACATGGCAGCCAGGCACCGCTGCCCAGCTCACAGGCACTAGGATATCGCACCTGTAACAATGAGGAGACCTCGGTGGGAAGCTCAGACAGGAACAGGATAGACATTGGGAATTCCTGTACACTTTCCTACCCTCCAGCTCACCTGTCCTACACCCTATTTATGCCATCACCTGCCAGTCACTTTCCTCTGGCTGTTCCTGTCACCTGAGGGCTCCTTTCCCCACCTGAATGCTGTTTTCTGCATTAGCTCCTTCCTACATTAGTCACGACAAAAGTGTCCCGATGCAGTGCTGAGTCTGCACAGAGGAGATAGCAATCCTAAATGTAAGTATCTCTAAACTGAAAAAGCATTTTTGCTTCCAAATACCATGCTGGACCCCTCACAACACACATGCATGGATGGGATCTGCTGCCCTGTGCTCTGAAATCAGTGCACATAAATAACAGCTTGGTTACAGCAACTGGGCTTCTCCAAAAAATAAACAAACCCACCCAAGGGTTATGTGATGTGACCCAATCCTTTGTTTTTGGGACTTCTGATAATTAATAAAAACCAATTTTATTTCACGCCTATGAGGTATCCCAACTCTTGAAGCATCTGCACTTTTTCCCTCCAGATCCTGATGCTTCTCACTGAGCCAGCCTGCAGCCAGACAGGAGGCAGTCCAATGCCAGGTGTCCTTTTTTTTTTTTTTTTTTTTTTTTTTTTTTTTTTTTTTTTTTTTAAATTCTGCTTCCCACTGCACTGGAAAGTGCCAGCAGAGCAAAGGAAGGAGGCAGCAGCATCTCCTGCACATCTGTCCCACTGCCCAGCTCTCAGCCGCACATGAGGCTGAAGCCAAAAGACCTAATGAAGCAGAGAACAGCTACACTCCTGACATAAAAGGCATGCCAAGCTTTCATCTTCTGAGAGGTTAAAAATAAACAGTTTAGCTTTCAACAAAGTGGTCTGATTAGAGGCAAAGAAAACTACACTGATTTCCATGGAAATGGAATATTTTGTTGCAGCTACTTGATCTTGTTGAAATGTATTAAGAACACAAAAGAGTGCAATTTCAATATCTGGAGAGTGGTAGTATACTTTAAAAATTTAAATTAAATTGATTTCTTTTAAAAGAAAGCTGGCTGATTTTAGTTTCTTAATTAGTTCATTACCACTGCAAATGGAGCATGTTCTTATAAGCTTATGGCAGGATATTACAGAAACAGCTGCAACCCACAACAGAAGAGATACAGACATAGGCAATACCTGTACATAAAGATCAGAGACTTAAACATGCTCTTAGGCCCTCTATCTCCTCCCTAAAACCAGCAAAGAATTGTTCTTTAACTTGTAAGTCTTTCTAAATTTAAACCCATTACAAAACAGACCCTAGTTTCTATGGAAGAAGGATCAATCCGTAAATTTTGTTTGCTTTTTTGAACATGCTTCCTAAGAATGAGACCTGCCTACACATGCTCTGGAAGCAAAATAACACAATTAGCTTGAGTTCTCATCTCATTACTGTGGTAGGTATCTCCATAGGGAGGTTTCCTCAGAATGAGCTGCGTCCTATTTCAGTTTAACTCAGATAGTAACGAAATAATCACTCAAAAATGGGCCAGCACTGCCATGACCTTCACTGTGATAAATACTAAATTCAGGTGTGAAGGAAAGGCTGCTTCACTGACACAGTTGTTCTCTTTGTAGATGTGCCCCAGGGTAGGACCACCTCCAACATTTCCACACACATCACTGGGACATTGCCACAGCACGGCCCAGCTGAAATTTTCTATCAAAAAAAAAGTTTAAAATATCCAGAATCTTTGTTCTTCACTAAAATAACACATTGTGATGGTGACAAGAAAAAAAAAATCCTTTTCTTCTTCCATTTCATCAAAGTGAAATTTCAACAGAAACAATAAACCCTTTAGATTTTTATTTTGACAGTGTGACATTTTTTTTACGTCAATTTTATATTATTGTAATTTTAGGTGACAGAGCAACTTAAGCTTCTAACCAAAAGGCTGCTGTATTTTTATCTGTGTATTGTGTTTTCCCATATGCTTGCATCCAGTAGTGATGACCCAGGAAAGCAAGCAGAGCCAGGAAAGATTTGCCCACAAACCACCAGAGCCCTGACTGAGGACAGATTTCCACTGCAGACAAGTCACACTGGATATTGGTCAGTATAAATATCATTGATACTGCTGCTCAAGGGGACCTTGCCTTGCCTTTTTTCTTTTCCTCGTGAATTCAGCCCTGCAGTTCCCCTTGCATTAGGCTGAAGGTTCTGTTTCCTATATGTTTATTAAGAAAGATTGTCCATGGATACATTTAGGAATGGGTCTACAAGCTGTTGAAACACCTAATTTCCAGTGCCTGCTAATTTTCACAGCCCTGATGAAGCTGTTGGAGCTCTTTATTGAATGCACAGAAGGCAGCAGCAATGGCAGCCACTCATTGAGAAGCACAGATGAGAAGAGTGGGACCTCTGTGAGTGGCTGTGGCTCCTGAGAAATCAGAGCCTATTAACAGAGGAGCCTGGTGAGTACAGCTGATGGGGGAATTGTTGGCAAACAACAACCTGGGTAAGGATATAGGAACCCCATTATGGCCATTACACAATTCTTCCTTTTTTTGTTAGTTCTCTTCTGCTTACAGACACTTTTTCTTTGCCATTTCCTGATTCTCTCTTCTCAAATAGGTGAATACTACAGTTTGATAAGCTGGGTCAGCTAAAAGCTCCTCAGTGTTTGGTACTTGCAGCCCCACAGATTCACTCTGCAGACTTAATTGTAGTAAGAAGTGGCTTAAGAGCAGCAGTGCCCTGTAGAGTTGTTAGGGTGAAATACAGAGATCTCATCCACAGATAAAAGGAAGAACACCACCAGTAATGACAGAAAACGCACTCATCAGCTATATTTTCACTCGTGCTGCACCAAGAAAGAAAAGAAAAGGTGTATTCAGTTCCCCACTTTAGTAATTTTGCTTTTAACAACACCTGACTTTGTATTCAATCAGCAGACCCTATTACATGCAGCATTTTTTTGGACACCTGGTGGTTTTGCCTGCACACAAAGCCTTCTACTCCTGGCCAAATACATTTGTGCTTCACTGCCTGCAGGCAGATCATCCGAGGAGAGCAGAGCAGAGCCTGCCAGCCCCAGACTTCCCCAAACAAAGCATTAACTATGCATCAGCAGCTTTTATATACAGACCTTGTTCCTAGATCACTTTCCCCTCTGTGTCACTTGTACAGACATGCTGCATCTTACCTACCTGGTCAGTGTGTTGGTGGTTTTCCTGTGCACCTTTGACATTTCACATCTCCTATCCAGCTGAAGGGCACTGCCATTCGGATGGTGCTGAACAGGATCCTCCCTGGAAATTTAAACAGATAGTGGGGAAAATTGTAATGAGGCTCTTGGGCATAACCCCCAGCTCACACAGATTAACCACTTCTTTGCTATGTTGGTTTTTTAAAAAAGCTAAAACCCTTTTGAAAAAAGCCTGAAGTAATGATAATTGATTGAGACCTTCCTGAAATGAATTTGAGCTCAATAAAATTGTGGCCTAGGGAAGAGCTGAACCTTCACTGTGCAGAGGAATCCAGCTTTCTTAGGAGGTGGGAGGTTAATTTGCTACAGCCTGATTCAGCAATAAAGCAATAAATACAAAATCTTCCTCAGACCTTTCAGACACCAGCACTTGAGAAGCACTGAGAACAGATAAGCACCCTTCTTTTAAACAGAAATCTCAATTCCCACTGGTTTGACCAAATTGACTCAGCATTTGACTACACTTGTGCAGGACAGAGCTATTTATATATTTATTTAGTATGGTAGGGGGCCAGCAGGCTGTGGTTAAAAGTGGGGCACAGCTTTTGGGGGTCATTCACAGTCAGGGTCCCACATGAGGATTAGTTTGCAGCTCTCTCTCCTACCCCTGAGGCAGGAAGGGGCTGAGTAATGGGTGATTGTCCTGGGACACTGGCTTTCCCTGCCTTTTCTCCAAGAATTAAAGGCAGGAGGAAAAGGGCTTCTCTTAACTAGGAAACAGTGTGTGTCCAGTTTAGCTGACTCTCTCGAAAAAGCAGGAGCAAACTTGGCTTCCTATTTCTAACCGTTCTCATAGAAGGCAGGCTACAGGTAAGTAGTATTTAGGTCAGCAGAATCACATTTATAAGCCATAAATCAAATCCAGCAGACTTTGGACATGTATTTGTAGTTTATAGACCACAACTTTGAAGGTCCTGTGAATCCTGATGGTGAGCTGCTGGATTTTGTTTCCAGGGCATTTAGGAAGCAAATCAAGAAACTCCAGCAGCCCCAGAGGGGTCTGTCATCTGCCACGGGGATATGCAGTATGCTGACACTTTCAACAGCAAAGAACACATGCAGCATTTTGTTCACAAAATCCCAGCTTTTTGTGAAATAAAACTGTGTTATGCAGATGATAGTGCCAAGCTGCTGCTGTATTCCCTGTGTGCAGGACTCCTGCATTCCTAAATTTTGTCCTCATCCCTAAGTCTTACTGTTGGAAGCCTGAAGCCTAGGAGTTTTGAACTTTCTATGCTTTCTGGCACTGACCCTCAAAAGAACACTGCTTTTGACTTGAGGCCTTGGGAAAGCCTTCCAAGTTTGAGTAATAGAGTTAAAATCACTGGTGTGTGGTTTGAAGTAGTAGTTTTTGGTTAGTTAAAAAGTACTGCAGTGTACCTCACAGGTATTTGGTCATTAGGTCAAAAAATATGAGTAATATAAATATTAGTTTTAATTAAATAGTTGGACTTTAAAAAACATTATAACTAACTAAATCTATCTCCATTTTCTCACTTTTAACTTATTAACTAAAAATACTATAAAATTCATTATACTTTAAATAAAAATTAATAAGTAACCAAATCCAAATACAAAAATCCTATCTCTCATATTTAAATCCTAACTGTATATAAAAACAAAACAAAAAAACACCCAAACCACTAATATACAATCCCACTAATATCTTACATCCCTAAGTTTTGTCCTCATTGCACACAGACATTTTGCTTTCTGTATTGCCCTTCCCTTTGAATCCCTCAGTTGTCTTACATGATGCTCAGTGCCACTCATGGAGTCTGATGAGGATCTTTTCATTCCCTCTCCTGCATCTCATCAAGTTCTCAAAATAGAAAAGAAAAGAGTTTCTACATGACTACAAAGCAGCCCCCATGTGTGGGAAATAGCAATTCCCATGAAAAAAAAGATAGAGGAACTGGCCATGTTCCCTTAAAAGGGGATGAAATGTTTATCCTTTGGTTAACAGAGGAGGAGATGTGTTTGAAACAAATTACTGGTGTGTCCACTAAAATAAACTTTCTAAAGGAGTCCACTGATATACAAATGCTTACATTCAGGAACAAATATCACTCGAAAATGGCACAGTGCTCACATCCATCACATTTGGCACAGTCAACAGGCACTAGAGCTGCTCCCATCTGAAGGCAAACATGACCTGCAGATGTTTCCCTTCCTCCTTGATTCCCCCTCTGCACAGCACTGTTTGTCTCTGGGTTCCTCTCAGTGCAGGCTCTTGGCAGTTTGAAGAGAACAGTAATTGCTACTTCAGTGATGGAGGGGAAAATAAAAGGAGCACCCTGCCTCTTGTTTGCACAATTGTCTCCCTTTAAATGGAATGAGGAGATTGGATGAATTTCTGCCTTGGAAGGATGGGAGCTGTGAGCCTCTTGTGATGTGCCTGTGTGAGCCAGCCCTCCTTCCCTGCTGGCTTTACATGGATCTTGTCACTGCTGGCCGCTCCATGTGGGAAAGCAGCACAGCTCTGGGTGCAGAGCTGGGATTCCCTCTCCCTGCAGCAGCAGTTCCTTGATTTTCCAGCTGTTTGTTCATTGTTGCAGGGAAGGACCGGGCTGACTCAAACCATCTCATATTAGAGCTTGCTGTGTCTGCCTGATGATCAAAAGAGGGATTTGTAGCTGCCTGGGGTGCATGAGGATCCTGGGCTGTGGTGACAAACAGCCTGGCTGAGATACAGATAAGAGAAATGTGCTTGTTTAGCCACCTGAGATTTGAAAGCTCTCAGCCTGTTGAGAAAGAGCACATCCAGCACTCCTCAGGCAGGGACAAGATCCACTCCAGAAGAACATGGGAAAGAGGAAAGTTTTGTTCTTGGAAGTACCTAGAAATTTTACAAAGCTTCCCTGCTCTATGCTGCCTAAAATATTCATGAGATGTGGAGATTAAGTAACAGAGACAGCGTGTGATGGAGAAACAGAGATTACAAGTGATACCCCAATGTCAGACAGGAAAAAAACTCTGAGATATCCACATCCTCTCCAAATGAAAATGTATTGAAAATGGGCAGTCCTTGCAGCCATTTCTGTGCTGAAATGCACTAGTGGGGGTCAAAAAATATGAGCCTGTCCAGGTATTGTTTCCCCCATACCCATGTCACCAGCATCTTTAAAAGAACAGAGAAAAAGAAAACAAACAAACAAAAAAATAAAAGCCCTGCTATGCTCTGTGGGATAACACCCAGGGTAACAGTAAAATGGCCCAACTGCAGATGGTAATTACAAGAAAGGACAACATTTCCCCCCTCCCCTCCTTTTCCTGTAAGCCTGCTCGTGGCTCACTGGCTGGGGACCTGCAGAGGTTTGGGAAGGCAATGCATCTGCCTTCTTGGAAGAGAAGAGTGGGTTTTTATCACACAGAGATATAGGTAATTTTCTCTTCCCTTCATGCGGAATGTAGGCTCTTCCCTTAATAAATTACTGCTGGTCCTGATAACACATCCAATAGAAGTTACACTGTATCTTTCACTGACATTTTTGGGTCAAAGTTGTCTCACTGAGTTTCTGCTCTGGAAAATCTGTTCTCTGCAAAGAAGACACCCACCTCTCAAAGGAAGGCTCCTGGGAGTCCTACATCCCTCACAGGACAGCTGGAAAATTGGGCTTGGCAAAGCTGTGTTTTTAAGCATTGCAGATAATCCTGCTGAGCTGTGTATGGGATGTGAGTGCAGGTCGTGGGGCACACACTGAAATAGTGACTCTGCTGTCTGTAATTGCATAAGCAGCTTCTCAAAAGGGTGGGGAGACACATCCCAGGAAATTTGCTGTCTGAGGTTATGAAGATAGTAGATATTTTTAGAAATCAGTTCCACTGCCAGAAAATGGGGTGGAAAAACTCTCCCATGGAAGCTAGAAGAGACAAACTCAGGAATGTTGGGACCGCGAGAAAACAGAGTGATGAGAAAGATGGATAAATGCTAGGGGAAGACTCCTTTCATAAAACAATCTGTCGTGGGGAATGTGAAAGTTAAGTTGGCTCTTAGAATGAGGAATCCCACCCACAGCTGCTTTTCTGGGGAAGGGGATTATCTTGGCTTTGCTTCCCTACCATTTTTAAAAATACAGGCAATTTACAGTAATTTCACGAGTACAAGGCGCACTGGAGTATAAGGTGCACTTCCGGGTGTTGGCAGATTTCCAAACTTTGTCCATATATAAGGTGCACTGGCGTATAAGGTGCACTTTTTTTTTTTCAGTGAGGATCCATGCACAACAAAGTAATGAACTAGTAATGGAATTGCGCGATTGCGGGGTTTACTGACTTGGCTCGGGGCTGGGTGGGCTCAGCCCTGCTCGGGGCTTCCACCAGGGCCGGGCGAACTCGGCTCGGCTCAGGGCTGCTGCGGGCTCACACTTCCGGGTTGGCAAATTTCCGAACTTTGTCCATATATAAGGCGCTCTGGGGTATAAGGTGCACTTCCGGGTTCGGACCATAATTTTAGTCAAAAGGGTGCGCCTTATACGTATGCAATTACTGTAATTAATCATTGCTACTTTCCTAATTGTTGAGGCTATTCTCAGAGTCTCCCAAGATTTTCCAGGCTCTGCAGTGTTGGCCTGGAGTAAGGATTGCTCAATTAGCAGCAAAATATAGCAGGCAGTGAGATGTGGGACTCAGTGCCCTGATCAAATAGGAATTCTAACAGTTTATGAAACACTGATGCAATTCTGCTGAGATGGAGCCAGAAAAGGGATTTATTTTGCCTGTTCTGTTCCTGCAGATTCACCTGGATTTTTCCAGAGGATGTGAGCACAGTCTTTGCTTGTTCTGTACCACAAGACCTCCTGCAGTGCTGCTCTGTGCTGTGCTCTGCAGGGACCACTTTTCCCAGGCTGTGTGAAATTACATCTTAGCCTTGAAGTTCAACAACTTTCAGCTCCTCTGATGGAAGAAACCCGTCTACCAATAACCAAAAGTAGCCTCGCCCCATCTGTAGGGTTACAGTCTGTTCAGAATCCCAAAAACTTGTGTTTGGCACACCACTAGTTTCTCTTCCTGGGAATTATAGCTGTACATCTCAATACATAAAAGGCATCTGATTTTTCACAGGTGTGACTTCAAATTGTAAAAATAAAGCTGAGAAGGGCTCAGAGCTTCCAGGGCTTGTTAAAACAGTCCAGCCTTGAAATTATGTAAAGAAGGGGAAACAAAAAACAATTAAACCCCCTTTAGCTTAATTGTAAGCTTTTGTATTTTCCTACTCAGAAGTTTAGTCAAGCAAGCAGCACAAAACAACCACAGATCTGAGATGAGCAAATAATGCAATATTCCTGTGGAAGATGCAAATCTTACCCTCCCTCCCCTGCTCCCCAGCTTTGAGTGCCCCTCTGACCCCCAGGCATTTAATTTTTCAATAGAATACTCACTTCTGGGCTGCAGGTAGGTAACAAAACATTCATGTCAGGGATTTCATCACATCTGTGCACAGTGCCTGCACCCAAAAGCAAGCTCAGAGCAGAGGAGAGGTGTCCAGGTGTCTGCCAGCTGATGCTCAAGTCTAACATCTGTCTCAGAGGTGTGTGTGGGGCTGGGGGAAGACACAGGACTGTCTCTGGATGCCTCACCCTGCAGAGACACCAACACTGCCCACCAGGACCGGTGCCAGATCTCTGATTTTAGCACACACTCACCAGTGGGGAATCTTTGTTTTTGCAAGCCCTCCTCCACCTCCTTACTGCTCCAAAATGACCCAACAACCTGAAGCAGCCATTTGGACTTGAAATTTCTGCTGGAAAAGTAGGCTTACAAGATAAATGCTGAGGGATGGAGAGTGTTAGACAGCTACAGGCATCACTGCAAACCCTTCTGATAACAACAGATTCAGACCAGTGTATTGTGTCTTGCACAATATTAATAGCTTGGATCTCTTCAGAGGGTTGGCAGAGATCTAAAGTTGTATTAATGTCTTTTTCTTGCCTCTTCAATAAAAAAAACCAAAACAAAAAACCCAACTATCTTTAAAGTGAGGTCCTAAGCTGTCATGAATTCTCACTAGATATGCTGTAATTGCTATTCCAAAAAGAGCAAAGTGCAGAGACAATTGCAGGAATAGAAAAGTGAAGCTGTTTTGGAGATTTAAAGCAACCAATACCTGTGTTATGTCCTCTCCCTTCCAGATGGCTTGTGTCTGAATTGCTTTCTGCTGCCATTTTTTAAATTTTACTTTTTTTTTACAAGTAACTTAATGATTTTTTTATGGCATGATGTGATGAAATCTGAACTGATGTTACATTTCACTAATGTACAGCTCCCTTGAGCCAATATCAATTTTGTCTGTGATGGCAGAGGTCAGCTGAGGGGCTCTCCCCTTAGCTCTGTCACAACCTCTTGAGTTTCCAGGACACTTATAAATAAATCAGACACTCACATTTCAAGCAGGGAGTCAGATTCTGAAGAGTATCTCCTGACCCATGAAAAGCAATTTTTACTTGAATGATACTTCAATCAAAACTGACCAAGGATGACCTGACCTGGGCCTTGAATATGAGCAGATATAACATCTGTTGAGGGTGCAGTGGCTGTTTCTCAGTCTGAACTCACTGCAGTCTGTACAACTCAACTCCTAACCCAGGGCTCCCTCAGCCAGTGCTCCTGCCATCACATTCCTTGGGGACTCTGTGCCACAGGCCAGGGGACACCTCTTCCAGGACTGTGACCTGCCATAAGGACACTTTTGTTTAGGGGACACCAAATCCCACAGGGTGACCCTCTCTCTCTGCACCCTGGGTGACACTGGCTGACCTGCAGAATTAAAGTCTTCCTTCCCTGCTGGACTCCTTTTCCCATTTTGGAACTACAACTTGGGACTTCCTGGGAGAGTGATAAACCCTCCTGGCCCCCAAGAGGGAGGATGTGCTTCCCAGAGCCCACCCAGGGGCACTCTTAGCACATTGGTGTTGCCACAGGACCAGGCTGAGGCTCCTTGGCAGCTTCCCTGGAAGGATGTCAGCCCCAAAACCCATAAATAAATCACTGTAAGTTTTTTGGATGAATGCTATTGATTGGTGTCTTCAGCAATGTGAACTTGGAATTCTTTGACTGTTGTACTAGGTAGATAAACCTCCTGTTTTACAAATACAGGGCAGACTAATCTGTGAAAATCCCTAATTACTAGGGGATAAATAATACTAATATACTAAATACTAATAAAACATTATTATTATTATTATTATTATGTTTTACTGAGTCTATCTGGGCTTTCACACTTCCCCATACCCTTAGCTGAACTCAACAAATTATATTTTCTGAGATGTATTTCCTGTAGAGCATCTACTAGCTCACCCTTAATATGCTCAAGCTTGACAGGCATTTCCCCTTCTCATTTTTTCTGGCCAAAGCCTTCTTGCTTCTGCCTGTGATGAAGCTAAAATCATCCTCTGGAGGCAGAGTTCAGAAAGGGTTGCATGTCAGGGCAGGGGGAAAATGCAGATTTGCTCTTTAGCTTGGATGTTGCCAGTGCCAGCAACCCCCTGAATCCCCCCTTCCTTTGCATCTGACAGCTCCCTCCCACATCCCTCTGAATTTGTGTTGAGTTAAATCAGTGTGTACGCAAAGCACATTGAGGACTTGCAAGCAGTTACAGATGCAAAATGCTGCATTTCACACCCAGAGTGATCAGGCACAGCCAGTCTGGGCTTACATTTGCACTGGGGCAGGCTGGGGAGTCATCCTATCCTGCTGCCTGCCCCAAAACAACGAGGCTGGAACCTTCTGCTAATCAACGCATTGTTAACCAGAACCAGGAGGTCCAGAAGGGGCTGCTGGCCCTTGAGAGTAGGGGAAAAAAAACAGCAATAAAGTCTGCATTTTCCTGGTTTGTTCTCTCCTCCTCTGTAATTATTCAGCTCTAAAATGTCATGGAAACAACTTTTTTTTCCTCCCTTTTTTTCCTTTTTCCACAGCCATACTTACTAGGTAATACTTCAGCTTCAAATGTCTTATCTCACAAAGAAGAATGGAGCAGTGGGACTGACCTTGACCTTAAGCTTAAACGATCCTTAATTTAAATGCCAGATCTCCAAGAGACCCAAACCACATCACTGAGGCTCTGGGAAGTTAAAAGGAAAAACTAGTAACTTTCTACTTCTCTTACAAACTGTGAGGATTAAGATACCATGGATTATGAGTTTCTCAGCTCTTCAGTAATGTCTTCCTTCATCAGCAAGATCTGGCAAGATTAGGTGATTAATTTAGTTGCTGATGTGGGAAATCTTCGAGTTCAGAGGATTTTTCTTGTCCTTACCTGAACTCTCCCTGAAGAGAAATTTTTCAACTGAGTAATGATTCACTCCATTCCAAGTTATAGGTCTCAAGGGAAGGATATTTAGAGTTTTAATTCTCAACAGTCACATCTAATTCCTCAGTGAAAGATGCTGTGACATCACAAGAATGAAATTGGTTACTTAGATGGAAAACAAGCTTAAAATCTGTCATAAAGACCAGCTAAAAAAGGTGGTTAAAGGGCCAACATAAAAGAAAAATAAAGTAGACACATAAAGTAGAAACCAACACAGCAGCTGAGAAAAGGGGAGCAAAAAACCCATAAAGTCAGAAATCTGTGGAATTCATTGCTCTGATAGATTCTCCATTTAATTTTGGGTCAGATGGCTTGCATCAGGCTTGTTTCTCTTGATCCCTGAGAGTCTTAAGGCTGGGTAACAATCTCCAGCCCTTGAGAGGCTTCAGCACAGCCAGGAGAGCTCTCCTTTGGAAAGCACTGTGGTTTCCATCACCAGTGAGACTGGTTCCAATTTGCAGAGTTCACTCAAAACCAGACACCTAGAACATCTCTGGGACTTCTTGACAACCCTAGCATTGCTCAGCTTGAGGACACTTTATTAATGGGATTTTTAAATGGAATTTCTCATGGAAAGTCTAATTGCAGGTAAAATCCTGAAAGCCATGGAGGAAATTTGAAATCACAAAGTAGCTTTCTCCCATTCCATGATTAAGCATCTGCACTGAGCAGAAAACTAATGGTCCTTCTTGAGTAATAGCTTCTCTGGAGGGGAAGTAATTAGTCATGCTCTCTAATATTGCAAATGTAATAACACTGATAAGAAATTCAATGTAGAAATACAGCTCCAGAGCAGTTCTTTGTAATATCCCAAGATACTGGACTGGATCTGGGCGTTCCTTAGCTTTTTAGCCCGTATGTAAAGGATGAACCACCTGCAAATACCACCTGGCAGGCAGCAGCTGCTCTCCTTATGGCCAAAAGTGCTCTGTGGGACACAGAGGGACCTGGCAGAGGTGGCCACTTTCTCTGTGCATCCATGTCCCTGCTGCTGCTCCCTTCTCCAGGGTCCTTCACAACATCTTTTCCAAGCACATTCCTGGAAAGCATCTCCAAAATTAATTTTACCCAATGCAGGACAAATGCTGGGAGGCCAGCACTAAACTTCCAAACAGATTTGGGCTGGCACCCAAGGGCATATTTGGGTGCCAAACACCCATTTGGTGGGAGGATTTCAGTGCCTGAAGCTGTGAGTTTCTTTCTCATAAGAAACCCTGCATCCTTTTCTAGTGTTCCCCTCTGAGTAAAACTTCCACCCAATCCCAAATTCTTGCTCTGCAAAGATGAATTACGCTCCCATTTCTTCTCTGTTGTTGCCAGGGCTCATTTTTCCTATTGTTCTTCTGTAGATTAGGGTAATTCATTCAGAAATGAAATTCAATCCCATACAATGGGCTTGGCAAAACTAAATGCTGTTGAGGAGAGCATGGGGCATGACAATCCTTCTGAAAAATGGGAATTTCACTGTAATTTCTTTTGGTCAAGTTTCATAATTCATTTTTAAGGGAGCTCTTTAGAAACACAGTCTCTGTGCTTAACTCCACCTTAATTATAAAAAAATGTGCAAACCTTTTTATTTATTACCTCCTTTTCCATGCTTATTTTTCTCCAGTTGTTAATAATTTTAATTAACACCAGAATTTCTCAGCAGCACATCATCTCCTTTTTCATTACAAATGTTAATTGCAGACTCAAATAAAAGGTGAAGAAGAAATTGAAGTAAACATCAAAAGAAGCTCAACACTATTGGATGTGCAGAAGAACAATTACTTGCACAGTTGTTTTATTAGGGCTTTAGTTGATTAACAGGAAAGCTTTAAACTGACTGTTGTATGTCTTTCTTCCTCTATGTATTTTTAAAACAATATATGCACATCTTTTTTTCTTTCCCAAAGAAATGCTTTTTACCCAGATGCACCTTGCTCAGAACCGCTCACAGAGCTGAAGCACACTCAGAACCTAAGCTCTGATCTACATTTTAATTTCCAGTTCTTATTTTGGAAGATTTTATCAGTACTACTCATACCAAATACTGAGGGCTTCTAAAGCCTTGACCTAACAAGAGTCATTTATCTCTACGCACAGATACATGGTATGAACAGATGGACACAGTAGCACTTTCCACCGAAACAAAGGGTTGAGAAAAGGAGGCAGGTGACGCCTCTGAAGGCCAGCTGTAGCATCCAATCCTACTGCCTAACAATTTGGGATGGTTTGTGTCAGGAGAGACCTCAAAGACAACAGGTTCAACCCCCCTGCCATGGGCAGGGACAGCTCCTGCTAGCTCAGGCTGCCCAGAGCCCTGTCCAACCTGGCCTTTCACACCACTTAGAGGTCAGCAGAAGCAGGCAAAGAGCTTGGCAAGACAGAAATCCCTGAGGCTTTCCCAGGACACAGGGAGGTTGTGGGTAGGTGTTTCACACCAAAGAGCATCTGAGCACTGAGGGGTGAGGTGTTCCCCAGGAGGAGAAAGAGCAAGGGCAGCAGCACTGCTGTGTTCAGCACAGCTGAACTCCCTGAAATCTTCACCAGCAAGGAGGAGTAGTAGGAGGAGGAGGAGGTTGCCCTTCATTGTAATAGGAGCTGCAACATCTGCAGCTGCATCCTCAGGTGGGTGTAGAGGCACAGGGGAGCCCTGCTGGCTCACAGAGGAGCCGGTGTGACAGAAAAATGGAGCTGACAGCTTGAGATGGAGATCTCTAATTCTCCTAGCTTCTCCTGCTCCTGAGTCAGAACATCCCATCCTTGTCCTCAAGCCACAGCAAAAACACCACCGCAGAAAAGTGTGGCTGCTGGTCTGATCTCCTTTCAAAGGTGCAGAGTATTCCTGATGTCACCTGTCCCTAGTTTTCCCCAAAGCTCAAAGCTCGTTCCAGGCAAGGGAGGCACTCCTGGACAAGTAGAATTCCTGGACAAGCACCTCTGTACCCCACCAGAGCTGCTCAGAATCCACTTAACATGTGCCACTTGAGCCCTTGGTGCCCTGCTGGATTCACATGGAATCTGTGCAGCCCTGGGGAAACCCATCTTTTAACACCCAGAATTTTCCTGCATTGCAGATTCAGGCTTAGGCTACAGGCAAAGGACATGTCACTGCAGGTGCTTTTTCTATCACTGAATCTCCCCTAAAACATTCACCCCTTCCTATTTTCCAGGTTAAGTTTCTTAATAATTTGTATGTATTCTCTGTTCCTTCTGTGGTTTTTTAGTATATTCTGATTTGTGCTATTCAACATCAATATCAACTTGGTTTTCAAGAAATTTTTGCCTCATTAAGGTTTTTCATGAAAAAAAAAAAGAATAAGTGGACTAAAGGTTACTAAAGACTCCTGCCCTACTCTACAGTCCAGCACAATTCCATCCTAAAAAGAATCAGCACTGGGGAATCCCTCAGGAAAAGTTCATTTGATTAAACCACAGTATTTCCAAAGTCTTTCCAATTTAACCCTTCAGAAGGAGCCTCAGGAGGGATACTGTAGCCTCAACTCTTCATTTTTCCTGCCCATTGGAGTCCACTTCATGTTGGCTTGGTCCCCAATTACCCTTCACAGTCACACCCCCTCTCTTCCCTGCACAGCCCATGAACAACAGCAGATGAATCAAAGCCCCCAGCCCCTTCCCCATCACCTTCAGCCAGTAAAGAGAAAGAACAAAATCAGATTTTTGGAATTTTTACTGAATGGGCACAGAGGGTCTGTGCAGGATTGGGTGTTGAGGCAGATCCTGGCAGCTCCAAAGGCTGCTCAGAGTATGCTGATGAAATTCCCTGTTTTGCTCACCATTGTTTCACTCTGCACTTTGACTTCTCAAGTTTTCAGTTTTGTTGCTTCCCCTGTTTCCCTGCCAACCTTCCTCAGCTCCCAACACTTGCTCTCTCTTTCAACTCTTGTGTACTCCCCTGTGAAATGCTGCTCTCCTCTCTTGAGGATTTTCTTCTTCTCAGGGTTTCTTTTTTTTTTTCTCTTTCTAATTTCCATTTTTCCAAAAGGAAATACAACCTCTTTTGCTTTAATTACTGTTCCAGTTAGCATCCTCCAGCCTTCTACTAACCCCTTTCATTTTCACTACTTCCTCCCAGCGGACCTGGCCGACTCAATTTCATAATTCTCTAAAATTTACTTTCCTAAATGTGGTTCTGTGTGCATAATTCATCCATAAATTGGATTTGCTTCCTACTGGGATAATCAAACATTCTTCTGTAGCCTTTTTTTTTTTTTTTTCCTCACACCTGTTGTTCTTCTCTCCTTCCAGGTAATTATGCACAAAATGCTACGCATTTGGGGCAGGAAAGTGGGAGAAAGCAGATCATGCTACAAAATCCACATTTCCCTCTCCTTACTGAGACTTCCCCTTTTTCCTGTAACCAAATACATTAATTTAATTCAATAGGGCTGACATTTCTAAGCAAAATAAAGTAGACATTGCTTTATGGTAAAATGTGAGTTAGGCAGAGCCAGATCTTGAGCTGATGTAAATCAGAACAGACCTATTGTCTTCAGAGCTTTAAATCTCTTGAGTCTTTTTCTTGCTTTTCTTTCTCTTAAAATTGTAAGCTGACTGACTTAGCACATTATTTTTTGAGCCATTAATAGAGTGGAGTCTAATTTGGAAGCAAAGCTAACACCCAGGAAAACCAAGCAGCACAGATGACAAAATTATCACACCTTCCCTGGTACTGGCAAGAAGAAAGAGGGCTGAAGGCTTGCACATGTGGCTTACTCTCATTAGTGTGAAAACTAGTGTGCTTTGAGGGGGGGAAAATGTATTTTATTATTCAAATTGGATTCCTTTTTCATATCAATTTATGACATGACATCCATTTTGTGAGTCTCTCAGGAGGGAAACGTGCTCACACAGATCTTCAGCATGGGTGTATTTGTCAAATGATCACAAGACAAACCGTGATGAATAACATGCACACAAATGTGTTGCCTTTACAAGTCTGTTGTGGGTTGTCGAGGTTTAGAAATTTTTCCCATTATTATGTTAAGCTAGCCGGGATGGCTCTCCTATTAGCCGTTAAGAGCTGGAGACAAAGGACTAGCTGAAGCAACCTGATGGCCCCATTAGGGAAAAGTGGAGTCCTGCTTTTGTTTTCGGCAAGTAAGAGGACACTGGGGGTAGGAGAACTCTTACAGCTCGCCGGCCGAACTCGAGGAGAGAGGTTCCGTTTCTCCTGTTGGGATCAGGCTTCTTGGATTTGGACTGCTAAAGCTTCCTGCTTCCTCTGAACAACTGGGAACTGGGATGCCCACGGTGAGCAGCGTTCCTTCCTCACCCTTTCTTCCACCTGGGGCGATGAGGCCACCTGGGGCGATGAGGCCACCTGGCCCCCTCCCCTGCCCCTGCAGCAGCCGCGACTGAGAAGCCGCCCGCCCTGGTCCATCGGAGAGCCATCGGTGACTGAAAAAGGGACTGGGACTGAATTCCGTTCTGTTCTGTCACTTTTTTTTTTTTCTTTCATATAGCTGATGCTGTTTTTGTTTGTCTTATAAATATATCAGTAAAGAACTGTTATTCCCAACCTATACCTTTTTTGTGCCTGCGAGTTCCTGAATTTCCTTTTCCTGGCAATACTGTCCCTTTAAACCGGGGCAGATCTTGGCGCCCAACGTGGGGCATGAGGTTAAGGAATAACAGTTCTTCGGTTGCCTGAGATTGTTTTTTTTTGTGTGTGCTAGCAACATGTGGTCCAGTTTAATCTGGTTTGGGCTGCACGTGTTCATACATGTATATCTCCCATTTGCAAACCCTTACATAAGCATGGGCCCTGTAACTAAGGCTACTGTGACTGTTATCGAACTTGCTTTATGGGTTGATAAGGTGAGGAATTCATGGATTTTTAACTTCCTTTGGACGGCGGGTACATGGATTCAGGGATACCACACACTAAATGCATGTTTTTGGGATTACTTTAATAATGGCACCTACTGTGAGGGAATAACACCAGGGGAAATTTTCTCCCAACCCCTCACCCAAATTTTTGAGTCTACCCCACCAGTTTTTGAAGGGTTTAGATTTCCTCTGAATGCTAATGATATCGTACAGTGGCTGGTGTTACTGATAGGCTTGTCCTATTTAACATTAAGAGAAAACGGGGGATTGAGCTGGATAACAACTCTGATACCTACTCCAGGAAATAGGGATGCTGCCCCAGAGCCTGACCCTGCCCCAGAGACTAGGGATGCTGCCACAGAGCCTGACCCTGCCCCAGAGACTAGGGATGCTGCCCCAGAGCCTGACCCTGCCCCACAGCCCATCTCAGAAAGAAACCACCCGGAGTGGGTGGGGCTTCTAGTGAAGCAGATGAGTGAGATGGGCCAGCTGATGAAGGAGTACCTCTCCCCAGCTGGTGAGAAGCCCTGCCATAAAGGGGGAGAATCCAGTGATGCTGTAGTGGAACCCATAGGTGTTACATCTGCCCAGGGTCCAGCTGAATTGCAAGGGCACTCACAGCCAGCAGCAGTCGCCCCTGTAGAAACTAGGAAGTCTAAAATGAAAGCAAGGCACCTAGACAAAGAGGACCAGAGAGGAGGGCCCTCACAACCAGCAGGGGAGCCAGAGGTTGAAATCATCACTGAGTCCCTGTCTTATGAAAATCTCTGCAATCTGCGGAAAGATATTGCACGACGGGGCCGGGAGGATTTGACAACTTGGTTACTTTGGATCTGGGACCTTATGGGTACAGGTGTGCACTTGGATGGTACAGAGGCAAGGAATTTGGGATCCTTGTCCCAGGACTCAGGTGTGGACCAAATATTCGTAAGGGAGCCAGGTCCACTTCCCCTCTGGGAGCGGCTTTTAATGAGTGTAAGAGAGAGGTTTGTCAACAGAGAAAGAATGCAGGAGTACCATAATAGAATGCATTGGAAAACCGTTGAGGAAGGGATTCAACAGCTGAGAGAGGTGGTGGTACTGGAGGTACTCTTTGGGAGGGATGGACAGCATGACAATGACCCTGACAAGGTCAGGTGCACAGGTCACATGCTGTGGAACCTGGCAAACCGAGGGCCATCTCAATACACCACCTTCATTGCAATGATTAATGCTGATGAGCACCGAGAAACAGTGAGCTCTGTTGCTAACAAGCTTAGGGATTTTCACAGTATGATGAATGGTGTAGTGCAGGCCCAGGTTTCTTCCGTGGTCCAGGAGATGAGGGGGATGAGGGAGGAGATCAGGGAGGTGAGGGGGATGAGAGGTGACATAAGTGAGATGAGGGAGGAGATCAGGAAGATCAAGGCAGCACCAGTGCGAGCCTCATACCCCAAGGTTACAGCCCCGCGCCCCTCAGCTAGTGGAAGAGGGTACACCCCACGAGCTGACAAATGGTTTTTCCTGCGTGACCATGGGGAAGACATGGGAAAATGGGATGGGAAACCCACTTCTGTCTTGGCAGCACAGGTGCGTCAACTCAGGGAGGGAAATGCTAACCAAGGGAGCTACACTAAAGTGAAGGTAGCCTCAACCTCCCATGACCAAGGTGCTGGGCATTACAGAAGGGAGGATGATCTGTCAGACCCACTTGAAGGAACCTCCACTATGTATGTTCAGGAAAGGAGTAATAGCCAGGGCTAGAGGGGCCCTGCCTCTAGCCAGGGAGAGGCACGGGATAACAGAGTCTATTGGATGGTGTGGGTCCGATGGCCTGGCACATCAGAACCACAAGAATACAGGGTATTAGTTGATACTGGTTCACAATGCACTCTAATACCATCAGAACATGTGGGGGAAGAGCGTGTTTCCGTTGTTGGGGTGACGGGGGGATCACAGGAATTGTCTTTGCTGGAAGCTGAGGTGAGCCTGACAGGAGAGGGGTGGCAGAAACATCCGATTGTAACTGGCCCAGAGGCACCGCCCATTCTAGGCATAGATTTTCTCAGGAGTGGCTACTACAAAGACCCAAAGGGATACAGATGGGCTTTTGGAATAGCTGCTGTAGTGGCAGAGGGCATTAAGCAGTTGAACACCTTGCCTGGACTGTCAGAAAACCCATCTGCAGTGGGACTCCTGAAGGTGGAAGAGCAACAAGTGCCAATTGCCACCTCAACAGTGCACCGCCGGAAGTACCGGACGAATCGAGATGCTGTGATCCCCATCCACAAGATGATCCGTGAGCTGGAGAGCCAAGGGGTGGTCAGCAAAACCCACTCACCCTTCAACAGCCCCATCTGGCCCATGTGCAAGTCTGATGGAGAATGGAGATTGACTGTGGACTATTGTGCATTGAACAAAGTGACTCCACCGCTGAGCGCTGCCGTGCCGGACATGCTGGAACTCCAGTACGAGCTGGAGTCCAAGGCAGCAAGGTGGTATGCCACCATTGACATTGCCAACGCATTTTTCTCCATTCCCCTGGCAGCAGAGTGCAGGCCTCAGTTTGCCTTTACATGGAGGGGCATGCAGTACACGTGGAATCGTCTGCCCCAGGGGTGGAAACACAGCCCCACCATCTGTCATGGACTGATCCAGGCTGCACTGGAAAAGGGTGAGGCTCCAGAACACCTGCAATACATAGATGACATCATTGTGTGGGGGAACACGGCAGTGGAGGTATTTGAGAAAGGAGAAAAGATCATACAGATTCTGCTGAGAGCCAGCTTTGCCATTAAAAAGAGCAAAGTCAAAGGACCTGCCTGAGAGATCCAGTTCCTGGGAGTAAAGTGGCAAGATGGACGGCGCCAGATCCCCACTGAGGTCATCAATAAGATCACCGCAATGTCTCCACCAACCAGCAAGAAGGAAACACAAGCTTTCCTAGGTGCCATAGGCTTTTGGAGAATGCACATTCCTGAGTACAGCCAGATTGTGAGCCCTCTCTACCTGGTCACCCGTAAGAAGAATGATTTCCACTGGGGTGCTGAGCAGCAGCAAGCCTTTGCCCAGATCAAGCAGGAGATCGCTCATGCAGTGGCCCTTGGCCCAGTCAGGACGGGACCAGAGGTAAAGAATGTGCTTTATTCTGCAGCCGGGAACCATGGCTTGTCCTGGAGCCTTTGGCAGAAGGTGCCTGGGGAGACTCGAGGCCGACCTCTGGGATTCTGGAGCCGGAGCTACAGAGGGTCTGAAGCCAACTACACTCCCACAGAGAAGGAGATCTTGGCTGCCTATGAAGGAGTCCAAGCTGCCTCAGAGGTGATTGGGACAGAAGCACAACTCCTCCTAGCACCCCGACTACCAGTGCTGGGGTGGATGTTCAAAGGAAAGGTTCCCTCTACCCACCAGGCCACCGACGCCACATGGAGCAAGTGGATTGCCCTCATCACGCAACGCGCCCGCATCGGAAACCCAAATCGCCCTGGGATTTTGGAGATAATTACGAACTGGCCAGAAGGTGAAAATTTTGGTCTTGCCAATGATGAGGAGCAAGAACAAGTGAGCCGCGCTGAGGAAGCCCCACCGTATAACCAACTGCCAGCAGATGAAACATGCTACACTCTTTTCACCGACGGCTCCTGCCGCGTTGTGTGGATGAACCGGAAGTGGAAAGCAGCCGTATGGAGCCCCACACAACACGTTGCACAAGCTACTGAAGGAGAAGGTGGATCAAGTCAATTTGCTGAACTCAAAGCTGTTCAGCTGGCCCTGGACATTGCTGAAAGAGAGAAGTGGCCAAAGCTCTACCTTTATACTGACTCATGGATGGTAGCCAATGCTCTGTGGGGTTGGCTGGAAAGGTGGAAAAAGGCAAACTGGCAACGTATGGGAAAACCAATCTGGGCTGCCGACGAGTGGAAAGACATTGCCACCCAGGTAGAGAAGCTACCTGTGAAAGTTCGTCATGTGGATGCCCATGTCCCAAAGAGTCGGGCTAATGAGGAACACCAACACAACGAGCAGGTTGATCAGGCCTCAAAGATAGAGGTGTCACAAATAGACCTGGATTGGCAACACAAGGGAGAATTGTTCCTGGCTCGATGGGCCCATGACGCCTCAGGTCATCAGGGCAGAGATGCCACCTATAAGTGGGTACGAGATCGAGGGGTGGATCTAACCATGGACAGTATCTCTCAAGTCATCCATGACCGTGATACGTGCGCTGCCATCAAACAGGCCAAGCGAGTGAAGCCCCTCTGGTATGGTGGGCGTTGGTCCAAATATAAGTACGGGGAGGCCTGGCAGATTGACTACATCACACTGCCTCAGACCCGCCAAGGCAAGTGCTACGTGCTGACCATGGTGGAAGCCACCACCAGATGGTTGGAGACCTACCCTGTGCCTCATGCCACTGCTCGGAACACCATCCTGGGCCTTGAGAAACAGGTCCTTTGGAGGCATGGCACCCCTGAGAGAATTGAGTCAGACAACGGGACTCATTTCAAGAACAGCCTCATAAACAGCTGGGCTAGGGAACACGGCATTGAGTGGGTGTACCACATCCCCTACCATGCACCAGCAGCTGGGAAGGTCGAACGGTGCAATGGCCTGCTTAAAACCACCTTGAAGGCACTTGGTGGGGGGACTTTCAAGAACTGGGAAAGTAATCTAGCAAAGGCCACATGGTTAGTGAATACCCGAGGTTCCACTAACCGAGCAGGCCCTGCCCAATCTGAGCTCTTGGGAACACCAGATGGGGATAAGGTTCCAGTAGTACACATGGGAGGTATGCTAGGGAAAACTGTTTGGGTGAACTCTGCCTCCAGCAAAGACAATCCTGTCCGTGGGGTGGTTTTTGCTCAAGGACCAGGTTGTACCTGGTGGGTGATGCAAAAGGATGGAGAAACCCGATGCATACCCCAAGGAGACCTTGTTCTGGGGTGAACTACCTATGATACTGTGTCTGTAACTGCATGTATGTATGTAATTTAAAGGTTCTAATTTAATGTAGTATGTTAGCATGGAAAAAATTTGGGGTGGATAATGTTGTGGGTTGGCGAGGTTTAGAAATTTTTCCCATTATTATGTTAAGCTAGCCGGGATGGCTCTCCTATTAGCCGTTAAGAGCTGGAGACAAAGGACTAGCTGAAGCAACCTGATGGCCCCATTAGGGAAAGGTGGAGTCCTGCTTTTGTTTTCGGCAAGTAAGAGGACACTGGGGGTAGGAGAACTCTTACAGCTCGCCGGCCGAACTCGAGGAGAGAGGTTCCGTTTCTCCTGTTGGGATCAGGCTTCTTGGATTTGGACTGCTAAAGCTTCCTGCTTCCTCTGAACAACTGGGAACTGGGACGCCCACGGTGAGCAGAATTCCTTCCTCACCCTTTCTTCCACCTGGGGCGGTGAGGCCACCTGGCCCCCTCCCCTGCCCCTGCAGCAGCCACGACTGAGAAGCCGCCTGCCCTGCTCCATTGGAGAGCCATCGGTGACTGAAAAAGGGACTGGGACTGAATTCCGTTCTGTTCTGTCACTTTTTTTTTTTTCTTTCATATAGCTGATACTGTTTTTGTTTGTCTTATAAATATATCAGTAAAGAACTGTTATTCCCAACCTATACCTTTTTTGTGCCTGCGAGTTCCTGAGTTTCCTTTTCCTGGTAATACTGTCCCTTTAAACCGGGACAATGTCCTTGTTTCACAGCCAGTGAGAAAAGAGAGAAAACCAACCCAAACAGACAGAAAACACACAGAGTATGACTATTTGTAACATATATGCAAAGAGTTTTCAAGCAGCAGAGACATATCCCTGGGCTCCTCGCTGCTCCTATAACACAAATAAGAAATGTATAAAATACCTCATAAACCAGCTTGTTGGATTTTATGGCAAGAAATCCATCAGCCATCATATTACCATGCAAATCCTCTTATTGCATTGTCTGACAATAGCAATAAAAAAAAAAAAAAACCAAAAAAAACCCCAAAAAACCTTAACAACCTAGGAATAAATTCTCTTCCATGCGTGCCAGAAGCTCCCATTAACAGTAGTAGGAGTTTCTCTGCAGGGGCTTGTCAAGGTGAGAATAGACTGCCCACCCTTCTTCCCTGTTCAGAGACTGAGAGCTGAATTGCTGCATATATGTATTTGTTTTTTTTCCTGGAGAGATTAAAGAAGAAAGTCAGGAATAAAAGATATTAAAAAAAACCAAAACCCAAACAACCCAGTACTCAAGACAGTTCCAAAGAGGAAGAGTACAGTGTTACATATCCTCTTACTCTTTGGCATCTTCTAGGATTAGTGAGACAAACTTTCATGGGACAGATTTCTTCCAGATTCTATACTTAAATCAGAATCAGTCAACACCAAATGGCTTCAGAGGTGGAGGTTGGTTGTGGTCTTTCCTCCCTCTTTTAGCCAGAAGTATTTATAGGAGCAAAGAATGCCTGTTACCTTTAAACTCCATCTCTTAAATATTAGATGAAACACCAACTCTAGAGGTCCCCTGACTTCTTTTTTTTTTTTTAAAGTTATATTTATTTTCGTGTTTTAGAGTTTTCCTCTTCCAATACTTGAGAAGGATATGGACAAATTTCAGCCTAAAGAAAGCGGTGAAAAAATTTCACTTAATCTCATTTTCCAAGGTGATGGAAAGAATCAATCTATACTTCTTGCCCCTTCCCATGCCATAAAAGCAGCTAAAAAAGTGGGGTTGCTTTCCAGAAATACAGCTTCTGGTGGTAACTAAAGGGAAACAGTGGAGGAAAAACACCTTGCTGCTGCCCTGGAGTGCTCATGGAGCCAGGGACAGTGCAGGGAGGCTGTCAAGTGCACTGCAGGGTTGAGCTGAGTTTGGAATTTATCCTTTCCGCAGCGGTGAGAAGATAAAGTATGGCATAAGAGATAAGAAAGTTAAATGGTGCATAAACAAATCTGATGCTGAGTTTGACCTATTGGGGGAAGGGAAGAGCTGCATGCTGCACATCTTCCAGGAGATAAATGGATGGATGGTTGGAAATTTGTTCATGTACTACACAGGCCTGTACCATTCACTAAATGTGAGGTAATAAACCTTATTGGATTCCATATTTTGTGGGAAATGACTCTTTCAAAGCTTTGTCCACTTAATGGGCACTCATTTAGGAAAGTACTCTATAGGTTTTATTGCATCAAAAGGAATAAAGGGTTTTAAATGAGTCCTAATGCTCTCTCAAAGTGCTGGAGTTGGGAACATCGAGCTAAATTCACAGTTAGAAGCAGAATCTTTCATAAGCTTTTTAATGTACAGAAGGAAAACTTCGGGGATTGAAGTCTTTTATTTAACAAGCCTTAAGTCTCATTTCTCTTTTGATTTATACAGGTTGCCTCTTTCATCTCTCCTCAGTTTTCCTCACCTTCAACTGTATTTTTAATCTCTGCACTCTTCTCCTTTTCCCCCACTCTCCTTCTGGACAATACACAACAAATACACACTTTTCTTCTCCACCTAGTTCAGAATTGCCTCCTGGAGCTTTCTGCTTCTGTATTTTTGTGCACTGTTTCCCCTCCACAGGCCACTTATTGACACACCTGGGAATCATAAAATAAGACGGTCTCATTTTCTGGCATTATTGCTCCTGAGCAGTGGAAATGCCATAAAGGCAAGGAAAACCTCCTTACTTCCCTGCTTTCTGAGGCTCACGACTAGCTATTATCCTGGAGCAAGTCAATCTCACAAAGACTTCCCACAGCTCTGAAGACATGAGCTGCTTTAATACTGCTGGCTGCAAAGGCACACCTGGCACCCAGCATTTATTTGATTGTTACAACCTCAATTTTTGTGTCAAATTTACACAGAGAGCTGCTTCCTCCACATCCATCCCCACCATGCCTGGGACCTTGGGAAAACCCGGGTAGTAACACCTGCTCCAGATGCTGCATCCTCCTCTTGGCTGTCTTTTTTCCTGTTTCTAACCTGATGCTATTTGGAATTCATTGCCCATTTCTTCTGCAAGTTTTCCTGCAGAAAATTCAGTCATGATGGCAACAGCCCCAGCTCCCTCATGTGCTCACCCCTAACCTCTGGGAGCAGACCATGGAAGATGAATCAGCCAGTGCTTCTCAGATGCACTGTCTGGGATGATGCACATTTATGGAGAGAACAATCTTTCCATTAATTTCAATTTCTCAGACTGGAGTGTGATAGTAGACACAAATTAATCAGATGCGAATATGCCCAGCTCCTTCTAGGAGTGGGACTGGCTGTAGAAAAACCTCTGAACATGCACTACATCGCTGGGATTTAATCTCATAAAATGCCATTTTTCTGTTTTGAGGCAGGGGAAACTACCAGGCACTGTGCTAGACAAGCCCTGTCTGCCAACTGAGCTGCTCTCTGAGTTCATTTTCTGGTGGAATAAAACAACTTGGCTTAAACCACTGTCAATCACAAGTTCATAGTATGCACCTCTCCCTGCATGTATAAACTTCACAGCTGAGCTGGTTTAAGTGGTTCACACAGGCAGTGAGCAGTCAGCCCCCAATTCGTGATGGAGCTGCCGATTTCTGTTCTTATTCAAATCTTTAAATTCCAATTGTGTAATAAACTTCCCTTTCAATGACTCAAGGAATGATTTGCTTTGTCTCACATATCTCAGCATCTAAAGAAGCTTTGACAGCAGCATACCTAGAGCTTCTGAAATAAATATATAATAAATCTAATGTTGTCAAGCATGGTGGCATTTTTATTTTATTTTCAAAGAGAATTTAATCTAACTTCCCAGGAGATTCTTCTCTTGTGTCATAACAAAGTCTGGCTTGTAATGGATTTCCCATTTTTCTTTCTATCTTGTATAATGACAAAATTGCTGCAGAGAGAAGCAGCGTTCTATAATATGTCACAAAACACAAGCGGGAAGTGACAGTTGTCTTCAAAAGGTTGGGCTCAGCCCAAACCCCAATTCTTGGAATCACAGGCACTAAATTATTTCATATGGCCCCACAATCAGTTTTCAGCCAGGCTTGAAGCACAGGGAAAGTCCATATGCAACATGAATTCCCCCACTCCTCAAATAAAACACACAATGAGGGGGGAATAATAAAATCCCCCCCAAATCAATAAATAGCACTTAAGTGCAAAACTTTAAACTGATGGAATATTGACTAAAACAATATAATATAAACAACACTAATATAACATAAATTTAATATTAATCAGTCAAGAATCTGGTTCATATATATCCATCTCTACATGTCATCCTAAATAAATATTAAATTTATGGCAAGTAATGAGATGTAATGGAATTCATATATCCTTTGGGGAAAATGCCTCTATTACATTGCATTATAAATCCTTATGTATCAAAGGACTAAAAGCCACTATTCCCTTCAAGGCCATAATTTTCTGCAACAAATTCCAGAATCCTTTCATTGTTATTGAGCATCCTCATAAAAGACTAATATTTTCAACTGTGCTCTGGATGATTCTATTCTGCTTGCTTGAAAATTGCATTGCTGGCAGAAAGCAGAGCTGGTGCTCAGTGTACAGTCACAATTGCCACTTAAAAGGAGAATTAAAGGCATTTAATCCTGGTGACTAAGGGACAGGCAGAACTCAAGTCCTTCAAAGAATTCTGCCCCAATAGTGACAAAGACTTTCTCCAAAGGCTTTGGCAACCAAGCCTCAAGCATCTTGCCATAAGTATTTCTAGCCCATGGATCCCATTGATCACATCTTATTCCTTCCTTAACTTTATTGTGGCTTCCACTGCATGCTTTCCCTCCCCTCTACAGGTTTCAGTCCTTCCAGCCTTGTACAGAAGCTCGTGGGGTGCCCCAGCTTTGCAGGCTCTCAGCAGATGTCCACCTTGAGGTGGATGGTGTTGAGGCTCAGCAGCTTCACAGTTGAGCTGCTCTTGAGCTATGGCAGGGAGAGCAGGAGAGGGAGTTGGGTAATTGCTCTGAAAGGCTGCCAGGCAGCTCATTTACAGAATTAAACAGTCCATAGTATAATCAGCACAGGGAAAACTGTACAGCCTTTTGTTGCTTGTCCCACAAAGTAGCTCATTTCCTCATCCTAACATGACAGGAGGAATGGGATCATGTGTATGGGTCACTGGCCAAGTGCAGCTGGATCTCTACTCTGCTCCATGGCTCCTGCTATGCATGAGTATTTGGTTGCTCATAGAGATGCCCAAAGTCCAGGCAGATAACCCATGGGGCACTGAAATGAAAAGGAGGATCTAGGATTGCAAAGGTGGCCACTGCAAGAGCCAGCTTTGACACAACTTGGTGCCATCATTCTGGTTTAAGAGCCCAGCCTCCCTTTTACTGTACCTTCCAAGACCTTTCCCCTTCAAGCACCACTTGAGCCATCAATTACAACAGCCCCTGGCCAGGTTTTAGTTTTCAGCCTCTCCATCTGGGATGTTTGTGGCAGATTTTTGTTCTGTCCCAAAGAGCACTAAGTCCTATTGAAAATCCAACCATCCCAATGTTTTCTCATTCCCAGCTGTTACAAGATCTGATACAAAAGGTGAAAGGGAAGTTTCCCTAGCTCTTGGTGAGTACTGGGCCATTCTTTGAGCTCTTCCACACCCACTACTCCAGAGATCTGTTGGAAGGAGGAGGAGGGGAAGCTGGGACAAGGCCTCCCACCAACGTGTTTGTGCTCCACAATAATGCTGTAAACAGAACTCTCTCTCGGTAAAATCTCACATTCACCATGGCACAGTAAATCCTTTGCTCCTTCCCGCTCCTACTCTTGTATGTCCTTGTTAGCTGCCCATCTACCTTTGCCACCCCTTTGCTGTGCAGCCAGCAGGGAAGGAGCTCCTCTTGCCAGGAGCTGCTGGAAGATGCTGCACGAGGGGTTTTGAGCCCCCCTCCTCCCATCTCTCCCCACCCCCACACACCACTTTCTCCTTTTATTTTCGAGAGGCTGGAATATCCCAGGATAAAGAGACTGCAGCTGTGTTGGGGAAGAAAAAACCACAGTCACGCCTCAGCAATTTATGGACAAATTCCCATTAATAAGAGATAATGGAGTGCAGCTCAATGGATTTGCGATTGTACACTTGCTCTTTGAAAATATGGAGTGGGATCTGACAGCAGTTTGTTCTTCTCAGCAATGGCATTACCATGATTTTGTATATCCTATTGTCCACGGGGAAATTTGGACAGTTTAACAGCCTTTTAGGAAAAGCATGGGTGAATCAAGTTTTTGAAATGACCTCAAATACTGTCATTGAAAGGGAAGTATCTAATAAAAAATAACCATGGGCATCTGATAGAAAGCATGTGATAGAAATTAACCTCAGTGGGCAGGAGTGGGTCTGTTGGGCTGTCAGAATATGAGACCCGGTTCAATTCCCCTTGCAGAGGAGACTAGGAAAACCCATGTTGGAATGCTGCAGAAACATTTGCACATGTGTTTCCTAGCAGATCAGCTTTCTTGACTTCCACGCATCCCACACAAGCTGCAGGGATCACTGCAGGCTCTCACTGCACTGTCACCATGGTGGTCTGAAGTTATACTACTATTGCACACTGCAAACCAATGCAGGAACAACGAGGCAGCTCCTGCAGAGATGCAAAGCCCTTTGGGGTGACAAACATGGGTGCACAGATCCCCAAACTAACCAGTTTGTACAGGAGTTTTCTCCTGTGCCTTGTCACTGAATGTCTGAGTCTGCAGTCCTGTAGAACCAGGGACCAAAGCTGCCAGATAAATCTGCTTACCTAGGGTAGAGGTTACTCCTCTTCAGAGTTCCTCTGCACTTGCATATGCAGTCCTGGAGAGTCACATTGGTTAATGGTGCAGACAATCCCTCTCAATTTCAATTTGTCGTCCCCTGGTATAATTGACTCCCTCAATACCTTATGAGCAAGGGCAACCAGAAGTGCACCTTCTCTGTTACTCATATTTCTACACACAGCTCCAGCTTAGAAGTGACTTTTCCATCACTAAGGCTAAAGACAAGCAGAAAATTGCATTTCAAATTCACATCTCTAGATCCTCTCTTGTCCTGTTTTGGAGATAATAGAGCTTGGGCTCCCAATGAGGATGTATCATCAGTTATTTTACAAGGATGTGATTATACCTTGTGTTTTCTTCTATTCTCTCACTGTACTAATGTTTTGTTTGCTGCAGCTACAAGATTGCTAAAGCATTTCAAGCATCACACTGAAATGCAAGAAAATGCTACTATCCAAAAGAAATGAGCCCCTGATTTTCTCCCAGCCTGGGCTAATTGCATTGACAGATTCCAGCTCACCCATTGCATTTTTAATGAACTGTAAAAATGAGTTTCAAATCACAAGCTTCCATAGCAAATCTACATTTTGCTGAAGTTTCCAGGCCAGAGTTTTTGCCAAATTCTTTAGAGACAATTACTAATTTCTAGCTTTACATTTATGAAATGCAGGAGCCCAATGAGGAAATGCACCAACTCCCTAAAGGATTTCCATAAGAAATAAATCATAGACAACGAAAGCAGCACCTTTCCAGATCCAGGTATAAGTGGAGGCTCATGAATTCAGCATACATGGATGCAAACCTAAAGCTCAGGATGGAATCTCTTTACAACTTCCCAAGATGATCCAAGTTCACAGCAGAGACTAAATTAGTCACACTCGACATGGTTTCCAGTTTTAGTGCAGGTCTCTCACAGTGACAGGCTTTTCCAAATCATGCAGATCTTGGGCTGTGCCACAGACACCCACGTGCACCTCCTGTGACTGATCCTTAAAAGTGAAAACCCAACACTTCCCTAGGCAGAAACATTACTTTCCACTGGAGAAGTAAATGGCCATCAATGTGTCCATTTTCTCCAAGTTCCTCTCCTTACTCCTGCCCCCAGAGACCATGGCAGCACTGCTCAGTCAGAATGGGAAGCAGATTGAATCTTCCAAAGTTCCCATTTTCAAAGGAGACAGACAAAGAACAGCAGTATTAGCTGTCATGGATTTAAAAAGAGCAGTTTAGTGATCCAGCCTGGGGCTTCTTCTCCACTTTGGAGAAAGAACCCTGCTCCAGACTTTCTCCCAGCCCATCCTTTCCTCATGGAGAAGGAACGTTTATGAGCAGACAGGGATACTAAGGCTTCCCAGTAATGCAGATGCAACAGGGTTGCTTCCTTCCAATCTAAAATTACCTAGCATGCACCAGAGCACAAAATAAAACCCAGACAGGGTGAAGTTCATTGGGGGAAAAGATGTGCTTTGCATTCTATACCATGTCCAATAACATAGATCTCATCTGCCTTAAAAATCACCAGAATTTCAGGAGGAATCTTTTTGGATTTTTAAACAGTTCAGCTGAAAGCAAATTCTCTTAATGAAAAACAATAGCAAATTACTTAGTTATTATTAATCTCATACACAGAAGCAATTATTTCCCAATTGTATATGAGCAATATGTATATAAGCAATTATATATGAGACTTTTGTCTAAAAAAATAGTCTTATAGATTATTTTGGAAAGATGACAAGTCTCCTTGTCAGCTGCTATGTTTTAATTTGCATAAACATGACATTAAAACCTGAAAGAATCACTTTAAAAAACAATTACTCCATCAACAAAACCTGACAGTGCAGAACTCAATGGCACCACAGAGGTCATCTCAGCAAGAAAAGATAACATTTCTCTTTTACTGACATTAAAAGTAAATTTAAAACATCTTGCTTTAAACAGGACTGCAGTTCAGATTTGGATTTTAGAGGTCTTTAATAATTGAACATGTGTAAATACCATTATTTTTAGATGCACTGCGGCAGGGAGAGAAGGAATAAACACTGAGCACCTTGACAGGGCTGTTCAACCCAAAGGAAGAAGGGTTGTACAAGATCTTGCCATGTCGAGAAGACAAAAAGTAGACACCTTCCTATTATCATGCCGTGCCTGTCTCTGGGAGCTTTTGTTCCATTAAAAACCTGTTAATTGCTGCCTTAGTGACAAAGGAACAACATGCTGTGGTGGGACTATTAGGAGTCTACAGGGCTGACTCACCGTTAGGAAGGCGGAGGGGTTTAATTGGCTCTGTGTTCTTAGAAGATGCAATGAAGAGGGATAATCAATTGGTGTCAACAGCTAATAATGGATATTCTTCACAAAATCAGAAAATCCAAACCCTGCTTAATTGAAAGCTATGATATCTGGGGTTGCAAAAAATGAGCTGGAGATAAAATTTATGAAGTATTTGTGCACAGCCAAGGGGAAAAAAAATGCTGAGTATTTTAAGAGGCCATCATTACTTCATCTCTCTGATGGAGTTCTGCCTTCGGTTCTCCAGAAAGCAGGTCTGCAAACTCCCATGCAAACCAGCAAATTTTAAGTCAGAACACCCAATGATGATCTGGCTAAAAAATAACTCCATAACTACAGCAGTGCAAGGACTGAAACACTTCTTCAGTCCATCTTGGCAAACCAGAAGTTTCCTGTAGAACCCTTTTACCTCATGCAGTGTGTTCATGCAAATTCTCCAGAACTGCTACTTGGTCCTCCCTTTGATCTCCTTAAGGACACAACATAGTCCAAAAGCTTCAGACCCAAGAATTAGTTTTATAGCAAGATCTTTTCTATGAAAAGAAATTAAATGGATGCCTAGTGTGGCCAGGACTGAAATCCCCAGAAGCTTCCTTGTGAAAATTAAACTCTGATATCCCAAAGATACCAACTCCAAGCAATGCATACCAAGAATGGTTTCCCCTTTTCCATGAAAATAAAATGGGAGGAATAAACTCATGTACATGAGAATAATTAGCTTCAGTGCTTTTCTAAAGAATATTTTGCTTTAAAAGCAACCAATAAGCTTTTCTCCAGGAGACAACAGGTCTCATGGCCTTTCCCCCACCCTCACAGTAAGCATCCTCAAACAGAGAGCTGTCAGAACACAGAATTAGTCCTCATCTTAAACACCCTTTGTTTACAGACAAGCGCATTCTCCTTTGTCTCTGTGTACTCTCCAGTGTTTGGCACGAGGCAGAGAAGCAGAACGGGATAAAGATGACCACAAGGACCATTCCCTTCCCTCAGTACAGACCCTTTACGCAGAGTAAATGCCAGCTGTAGAAACAAATGTTAATCACAGTTTATTTGTGAACCCCTTCCTTCCCCCCCAGACCCCTCGGGGTCCACAGCCAGCTAAAAAAGAGGCACTTTGAGCTGGTGTTACCCAGAGAGACTCCACAGGACTAAAGGTACTTTGCTGTGAAAAGAAATCCACGTCTTTGGTTGGAAGACAAGGGCAGGCTGCAGATCTACCCCGTGGACCTCAGGCATGGCACTTCCCATGCATTACTAAATGGAAGGAGCATTTCTGTTTGTGTCCTCATATTAATTCCAATCAGTAATGAAGTGGGGAGCATCAAAAGGTTTTAGTGGTATGCGGGATTAGACCAGGCTTAGATAACTGAATAAATGAACTGACTTAATTAGCTCTCCTGAAACAAATTATTATATAGTGCTCATTTCCAACTCTCACATGAACCCAAAAGAGTTCTAGAAATGCATTACTTCCTTGAATAATAAATCTTATATTTTTGCATACCTACTGCAATTATGATGGATAATGAGATTTTAATTAATCAGACCCAGATTTCTAAATGCTTTTGAAGAATGTAGATACATTAGGGACCTATTTATTGAGTAAATCTTGGAGGGAAAAATCAAAGGAGCAGAAGTCAACAGGAATAGCAACAAAAACAATTCTGTGTTTAAACAAACTCATATTTAACTGGTTTCTTAAGAACATCCATCCCACAAACACCCTGTCCTGAGTATGGATGCTGCAAACTGTCAAATCCTGGCCAAAATATTGACTTCAGTATTTCTCTAGAGGCGAAATACAATTATTGGATATAATGCTGCATTGAATACATTCTTGGTTTTACTCAAAAAATATTTTTTCTATTGTAATTTACAGTAAATTCACGAATACAAGCCGCACTGAGTATAAGCCGCATCTCTGGGTGTTGGCAAATATTTCGGTTTTTGTCCATAGATAAGCCGCACCCGAATATAAGCCGCTCTGTCGTTCGCAGCGAGGACCCGCGTGCAATTAGTAACAGAACCGCGGGAGGGCGGGGTTTACTGGCTGAGCTAAGGTTGTGCAGGCTCAGCCCGCTAGGGGCCGCTGACGGGGCCAGGTGGCCCAGCCCGGTGCTGCCGCTCGGGGCCGGCCGCCGCTGACACTGGGCTCGGTCACCCCGGGTCGGCGCTGCCCCGCGGTGGCAGGCAGGGACGGAGCTTCCCCCGCTCCTACGGCAGCGGCGGCGGGCGGGGACGGAGCTTTCCCGCGCCCGTGGCGCTGGCGGCGGGCGCGGACAAAGCACCCCGCCTCCTCCCCGGGCCGCGGCAATGGCTGTGCGGGGCTCCCGTCGGCTCCCCGAGACGCAGCAATGGCAGCGCGCGCTTCCACCTGCCTCCTCGGGCCGCGGCAATGGCAGCGCCCCCCGCCCCCCCACCCCCCCGTCGGCTCCCCGAACAGCGGCAATGGCGGCGCGCCCCCCCTCCTCCCCTGGGCTGCGGCAGAGGAGGGAAGAAGAGAGCTCTCCCGCCTCTCTCCCTGCCCCCCGTGCTGCCTGCAGGGAGCCAGGGCAACACGGTAACACTGTAACAATTGCGAAATGCCGGCTTTTACTGACAGGTGCTTGGCTCGGCACTCTGGCTGGCACGTCTGGGGTTGTAAATGTCAGAAAATTATTCACATATTAGCCGCCCCCGATTATTAGCCGCACTTCCGGGTTTCCACCAAAATTTTTGTCAAATTGCTGCGGCTTGTATTCGTGAAATTACTGTAAATGCTCAACGTACCAGGATTATTTTCTTGCTCATATATTCTGTCTTTCCAGGTACTTCTGAGTGAGAGTCACTCACTATTAACATGGCAAAGCAGCCATTAAGCCTTTCTCTCATATTTTTCTTTTTTTTCCAACCCTTTCTGAGGAGGTAGCTAAAGATCTCTCTCATGGAAAGGTGGTGGCATTGCAGTTGTCATTAATTATAAGTCAGTTTCTAATACGACTGAGAGCACTAGGATTGTAGGGGGTCTTGTTAACATGAGATTAAAATTCTCTTGAAGTTTAATTATTTTGCAAGAGGATATTGGGCTGGATTTGTGACAACCTATTGCATCTCTGCTCTTACTGCATTGACAGGAGAGATTTTGTTAATCATAGGGAGAATATCAATGCACACCACTTCCCTTAGAGAAACCCTAGCACTTGCAAGGAAAAAAAAGCCTGAAGGAGAGGGGACTTTAAAAACTAATTGCAGACTTCTAGCAAGCCCCCTTTCTTCTCAGCTCGTGTTTTGATAAAAGTGAAGTTGTCACTGGAGAACGCCAAGAAAGTCAAGAGTACAACATCCCAGCAGGGCAAGGTCACCTCTTGCACATGTTTGGACTAGGGAAAAAGACAGTACTTCCAGTTTAAACAAAACTGAATTTTAAGTCTTCTTGTGAAACTATCAAAATTTTTTGCCCTTCTTCAATGAACCTCTCTGGGTTTGACACAGTAAATAGTTTTGGCTTTCTCTTCCTTTTTTGCCTCTTAAAAGAACTCAGTCGTTTCCTCTGGAAAAGCCACTTTCCCTTAAAAAAATACAGTGAAAGAATTTTATTTTTTTTTTTCTTAAGCCAAGCAATTGGCAGTAGCACATTCAGGCTTCTTTTCCCTCTGTTTGAATTGCTAATCTTTGCACTAAAAGAATGTAATCCTTACTGAACCACAGAGCAGGGAAGCAGGGTAGCAGAGTCCTCCACAGCTACAGTAATCTGCTCTTAAAGTCAGAATTTACAGAAGCAGTTAGGTGCAGGAGTCCCTCTGGCTCGAGGAATTAGGAAACCAAGTGCTTCAACCTTGAGAGGATTTTCCAGTCTGTATATCTGGGTTCATGCAGAATTTTGCAAATCTGGGCCCTGCGAGTGCAGCATGCAGAGGATGCTAAATTGCCCCTGAACCCAGAGGAGCTGAGGCCACAGTGCTCAAATGCTGCTAGGAGAATTTTTCCTGTGTTTAGATAAATAGGAAATACAAAAGGCATCTGGCCCAAGACAAAGTGTGTGTTTGCTCAGGTCTTTGTGGGAAGAAACTCAGCATTTATAATTGGCACCAATGCTGCTTCAATCCACCTTGGAAATGCAAAGATTCATTTGGAAGCTGCTCTGATATGTTGCATTCAGCTCATTTAGCAATGAAATGCTTTTTTGTGCAGTTTCCCCCACCCCTTGAATTTGGTTGCCTTCCCCACCACCAATCTAAATCCGCTTTGATGTGCTAGGAAAACAAAAAAAAAGTGTGAATTCACTACTTCTGAACATCTTGTCCTCCTAATTTGTACAGACCTGGTTCGTTCAGCACAGAAACAGTACTAGGAGCAGAATAAATTTATCTGGGAGGTGGGGAGAGGATGGCAGAGTAGAGAAGGGCTCTGCAATTGTGCTGCTCTTCTTGTGGTGTCCTGTGAGCAGGTCTCCTCATGCCCCTGCCCTCCTGCAGCCTTGTTTCTGCCAACTGCAGTCAGGGTGGAAATGCCACCTCCATGCAAAGCCTCCCCATCACTTTATCCTCCTCCTTTCCTCACAAATTTGCCTTTCTTCAGATTGACTGTTTCAGAGTTTCATTATTTGAATTTTTCCTTTCCTCCTGCCAGCTCTCAATTCCCTGGATACCCCATGTCCTCTCAGGGTCTGTTACACTCCTTTGGCACCCTACATTCATCCTTCCCTTTCCCTTGCCCTGCTCCTCCTTGAACACAACTCCTTTGCTCCTCTACTTTCCGTCATTTTCTCCCAGACCCTTCCCTTCCCAGTTCCACCAGCTCTATCCCAGTTGCCTCCCCAGAGCCCCACACTTCTCCTTGCTACAACACATACACAAGGACACAGCCACAGATGAGCCTGAAGACTAGGATTATTGAGAATATGAAAATAAAAATACATGCCAGAGCCACTCAGGAAAAAAACTGGGGACTGAGGTAAAATAGAAAATTAACTAAAAGTGGAGAGCAAATATCTTTGTGCATCTGGGCCTAAAAACTGCATGGGGGAGCCCTGGCAAGTTGTGCTGTAGATAGCCAGCTTGGAGAAAATCCATTGCAGCAAATCCTCAAGTTAACCCAGGCACTTCTTGAACCTCCATGCCCATTCAATTTGAACCAATATTTTGGTTGGAATAAATAGCATGTCTTCCTCTTTTGAAATAAAAAGGGCAAGTGGAAATCAGATTTTGTTACCTCAGGATATCGAGTCTTAACATTTCCTTCAGTAATGTAATGAGCTGATGACCTTTACAAAGAAGAGAAAGAATGGCCAACTTCATCTTTACTGCATTTATTTTATATAACAGCTTCCTCAGCTGAGCTGAAGACAGAAATGGGGAGAGCATTATTAGCTCAAGACAGGTGAGTCTCCTTACATTTCTGGAATAGAGATGGGCACGTAAAGTGGTTATTTTCAGTGAGCAATTTAACACCAGCTACAAAGAGAAAGCAGGCCAGAATCTGCACTGATCAAAAGGCATCTTGTGCTATTTGATGTCCAGCACCGTAATTTGGGGCATTTTAATCTTTGCTCTTGGAGCAAGAGTCTGCTTGTTCTTTGGGGTCTGAGGAAAAATGAGGATTGCTACACTGGTACAGCAAGAATCGCATTAACTTGGCACCAAAGATTCCAGAGGGCAGATCCTCACCCCAACAACATGAGTGTGCCTACCATGGCCAGATGATGATAAATCCCCCTCCAGTTCTCCCAGAGGGGCAATGAGCTGCTTTGGCAGTCATTTGGAGTGGCCTGAGGGTTGCAGTAACTTGTGCCTTCCCCAAGAAACCCCAAAATGGGGTAGGTCATGCCAGGAGGCCTCAGAGCCAGCGCAGGAGGGGATGAACGTGGGATGTGTGGTGCCAGCAGAGCCCTGTGGCTGGGGCTTTCCCCAGGCAGCTTTTCCCTTCCAGGACAGCAGAGGGCTGTCAAAAGGAGAATGCATGCAAACAAAGGAAAAGCTTCTCTCAATGGCATGGCTGATGGCTGTCCAGAACAACCCCAAAAAAGCTATCCAGAAACCCGGTATTTCCCTAGCACAATTATGGCTAATAAATCAGGACAATTACCAGGCACACACTACTAAACACATTTTTGCATCTATCCAAAAATATCCACATTTTCTCAGTTTGTGTCTGCAGAGACGAGAGCTGTGAAAGAACAAAAGCATTTGTGTCATCACGCTTCTCTCTCCTGGCAGTGAATGGGCTTGAGACAATTACAGTAATTTCATGATTACAAGCCACACCAACTGTAAGTTGCACTTCCGGGGTGTCGGCAACATTTCGTTTTTCCTCCATATACAAGCTGCATTGGATTGTAAGCGAGGATCCATGTGCAACTTTCACAAAGTGGCCAATTAGTAACAGAATCACGGGAACGTGGGGTTTACTGGCTCAGGGCTGTGCGGGCTTGGCCCGGCCCCACCGCTGCCGCCGCAGAGCTGCCCCGGCCTGGCATGGCTCCTGCCTCCCCAATCGGAGAGCTGCACCAGCCCAGCACGGCTCCCCCCTCCCCTGCCGGCCCTGGCCCCGCTCCCCCGCGGCCTCTGGGGGCGGCCCTGGCCCTGCTCAGGGCCGTGCAGGCCCAGCTCGGCTCGGGGCTGCTGGTGCTCGCATTTCCGGTTGGCAAATTTCTGAACTTTTTTTCATATATTAGCCACTCCGGAATACAAGCCGCACTTCTGGGTACGGAGCAAAACTTTAGTCAAAATGGTGCGGCTTATAATCGTGAAATTACTGTACATTTTCTTTTTTATGCTTCCATCATCTCCAGCACCTCTGGGAATAACAGGTGCTGCCTGCAATGTCACCACAACAATTCCTGCAGGAGCTGTGAGAGCCCCTCCCTGAAACAAGCCTGTGGGCAATGGGGTTTGACTGCCAAGTACCCAAACACATTCTATCCAGATTCTGGCAAAATGTCTGTGCAGAGATCTCTGTCACAGCTTGGAGAGAACTTGGCTGTTCTTATGGGCTCTGAAAGTCTGCTTTTGGTCAGTCTCTCTTTTCCCTCTGAAAAAATGCATCAAGGTCTCCTGGCCCCGTCTGTCATGTGAAACTTGCTTCAAAAATTTCCAATTTCCAATTTCCCTGTCCAGCCATATTCCCTCATGCTTCTCCTGAGGATGGCGCCTTCTCAACTACAGGGAAACAGTAGTGGAGCACAACTGTTACTGAATGAGCCCAGGTACAGGACTTCTGGTCTGCAGCAGATTGATGTCATGATTGCATTTATTTCATTTTATCAGTATAGAGGAATAAACATATGCACAGACCATGTTTATTTCACTCCATCAAATATAATTTTAACAAACATGACACAATTTTTACTGTGAAACAGAATGTCTCAAATATTATAAGTTTCAGTGCTTTGTAATTGTATTTCAATAGGCACAAGAAGTATTTTACTGCACAGTGAAGGCATTTCATTAAAGAGTATAAATTTACACTCTGTTGTAAATGAATGTTCATTTTGCACTGTAATTTCTTTACTGCAGAATGTTGCCATTTTAGTATTCACTGTAATCAGTCCACTGTGTTGCAAGCAAATGTCATTTATATGATATGTAAAAATTCAGAGAATTCAATTTAAGGGATCTCAGTCTGAAGTATAAATACATGCAAGCCACGTAACACAAATAAACTTACTCCAGATGGTTGCAGATAGAATCAAACCCTGCCATCATATGAAATAAAATTCCCAGTACAAATACAAGTAATTCAGCACAGCTTCTGCTGACCAAACTGGCCAGAAAAATTAGCACTTATCCAAACACAATAAATTTAATTAAGTTTTTGCCACTAATAAGACACCAAGCATTATGTTTTCTATGTGGTTAAACAGCTTTTCCCTCTGAATGTTTCTGAGTACCTAGATGGATATCTGCCCCAGAAAGTACCTCACAGGTAAATATCTAGAAACAGAAAACTATTGATACAATAAAATAAGTGATTCTAAAAGCAACAATGGTTTATTTGCATCTCTGCATTACAGCTGCCTGGAGTACTTACACTACAGCCCAGGAGCATTAGCAAACAGCCAAGCTATTTCTTCTCTGTTGATAGCCACCTTATTGCTTTCAGCAGCTAGCAAATTAAACCTTCAAAATAATTCTCATGTGCACTGACTGGAAAGTGAATTTAAATTAAACTAATATATTACAAGAAAAGTGAGTACCTAGCCAGAGTTCTCAGCAGCCTCTTTCCTCTCCCCAAACCAGAGCACACAAATACAGTTACACGGTTCACACCTGCCATCGTGCATCTGCACATGCCATATGCTGCAGGACACACCTCATCCCAGCACTCACACACATATGTATTTGCAAACACCTCCTGCCACTGGAAGACAGGGGAGTCCAGCCAAGAGCTACTAAAACCAAACAGCAAAAGCCTTGCTGCCCATTTCTCCCCCTCATGGCCTCCCTGAGTCTAAAATGGCAATAGTCACCCCAGGCCCTTTACATGGGACATGAAGCAAAAAAAATTAAGTTACTGACTCAGCACCACTGCATCAGCACAAGGAAACATTGCATAGCCCTGCTGGTATCCTTCTATTTATCTATCGTTCCTCAAGTTCAGAGCCGGGAGCAACCTGCAAGGCTCTCACACCCTGCACTTGCTGGCTCCAGTGCAGAGCTAAACACTGCACTGAGAAGGTTTTCATTGCTCTGTGTTCCTGAGGTGGCACCAAAAGAAGGGAGGTGGACAGAGAGATTTGAAGTGCTCTAAAACAGCCTTAAATACAGCTTCTTTGCTCTTAGGCTGCTGGACCAAGCCCTAAAAATATGAAAATCCTGACGTGATTGAGAATAATTGCATTTTGGAGAGGTAGTTATTCTTGGTAGTTGATGAAAGTCAGCTTAGATGGAAATTTGGGAACCCACTTCTTACCTGTTCATTAAATAATAATGATTTATTAATAAACTATTTTTTTGTTTCTTGGCACCTATCAGTTTTGTCTTCTGCACCTCTAACTTGAAGATTACACTCAAGAACAATCTTTAAAATCTCTGCTCTTACTGTAGGTTGCTCTAGGTTAAATTCAAGTTAGCCTCCTGCAAGTAACCCCCTGCAAATGTCTCAACAGGATATCATAGCAGAAATAGCTCTTTAAGTCTGGCAGTGGGCACAGACAGGTTGGAGAATGGATATAATTAGATTTGGAGGCAGTAAACCTAAATGCATCAGCACTGTGAAACCCAGCAAGTATTCAGTACACATAGCACAGAGTAGGGGAAAAAGCAGAAAAACGAGATTAGCCCTTCTCATGGTAGGTGTTGCTTTTCCACAGGAATCATGGACTGGTTTGGGTGGGAAGGGACCTTAAAGATAATCTCATTCCAACTCCCTACCATGGGCAGGGACACCTTCCACCAGACCAGGTTGCTCCAAGCCCAACCTGGCCTTTAACACTTCTAGGGATAGGGCAGCCACAGCTTCTCTGAGCAACCTGTGCCAGTGGTTTATCTCCCTCTGAGTGAAGAATTTCTTCTTAATATATCATCTGAACCTGTCCTCTGTCTGCTTAAATTCATTGTTCTTTGCCCTGATGCTGTCTTTCCTTATAAGAAGTTCCTCTCCCTCCTTTCTTTTCTCTGGGCTGAACCCCAACTCTCTCAGCCTTTGTAGGAGAGGTGCTCCAGCCCTCTGATTTTCTTCATGGCCTGCTCTGGAGGGTCGCTGGGAGCTCTGGGTGGCTGCCCAGCCCCTTGCAGAGCAGGGCAAACACCATCAAGCTCTGCAAGGAGATATCAGGGGCACATCCCCTCAACATCAAATAAGGAATTCCTGCATTGTGGCCAACACAAGTCCTGAAGATTTCTTTTCATACAAAGTTGTTCATCATAGTTCTCCTTACTCCCATGCACTATATGAAGCAGCCACACATTTTATTACTCTTTGTAATGCAGCTTTGGCTACCAAATTCTGTTATACACATTCTTGAGACATGTCCAGTTACTGCTGGCATTAGCACATAGTTCGTCCTGGATTATTCCTCAACATTTTAAAGCTACCCATGCTGTTGCTTGGTCCAAGATTAGATTTACCAGCATTTCATTTCCTGATTCAGCCTTCCTGGTTGGAAGTTTCCAGCTCTAGTCCCTTGGAAGTCTGTAAGTTATGCATGGGTGTAGCAGCAGAGCAGTTTAGGTGCCGTTGCAGAGCAAGGGGCCAACATTGCTGGACAGGAATATGCTATCTGCACTGCAGGTCACAGAGTGCTCTGTGTTTCCTGCTAATTAAATTCACTGTTGGAAGCTCCTTACATCTCCACGGGATGTGTAACTGCAGAGCTGGATGTTGCCCCTAATTGCTTTTTATAACAAGGTTATAAAAGTCATGCTGTTATGTCCACCTATGTCAGGGCCCTGACAGTGCTACATGACCAAAAGTGACATTAAAATCCCACTGTATTTTTGGTACGAAAATTGGATACCAATGAGGAAATCTCAGTCCTCTTTCAGTAGGATCTTATTGTTAAGAGCTGTATTTACACAGGAGGGTTAAGGAACATTAAAAAAAACCTCAAAGTAAAAATCTGGATATCTATATAACGTTAAGTGATGTATGAAGACATGAGATAGTCTAATTGACCAATACTATTAACTGTCAGGTTACAAAATTTCTCCAATAGCATATTACAATTTGTTTTCTTCAGCCCAACACTGAAGAAAACTGATGGAGTGAGTACATGCCAGTGCAGATCTCTGGTGATGACTGATGATGTTCCTTGGCAAGGAGCTAAGTGTGAAGAGATCTCTGGATGACCAGATGATTTTCCTCTGCTAACAAAGAACTTCGGCACAGTTTGATATTTGAGCTACATGGATAAGAGGGACAAACCTGACGTTACCCAAACCCATCCGAGATACTCCTGTTTCTGGACTCAGCAATGAATGAACTAAGAGAAAAAGCAAGTTAGCCCAGCCTGAAACAGGCACCAGCAAGAGTGCTATTTTCACATAAAACCCACATTCCTTGGGAACCCAGCTCCTGTGGAAGTCTTCTCTGGGCACAGGCTGCTGTGCTACTGGGCTAAAGATTAATGCATTTAAAATTCAGTCTCAGATTATTCACCCAGGCCAAGCAGGAGGGAAGGAGTCCTAATGTTCATATTACCAGTGGGTACATTTTGTCCCTACTTGTACTCCTGCACCCTCACCAGATGTCAGAAGCAGAATTAATCCACACAGGCTTTGAAGTCTGGGATGGTATTGTGGAGGGACAAGTGCCACTAGATCATGGAAATTTTTCTGCAGTAATTGCCAAATAATAAGCAAGGGAAACTGTTCCTTAGAAGTGCTTATTGCCCAGCAGCTCCTGGTTCAGATGGAGATACCTCGGTGCAGTGGGTAGAAGTGCCATGCTAAACCACCCCTGCAAATCAAACCCATGTGGCACAAGCTTGCCCAAAACCAATAGCAATCGATTATTAGCTAATTAATCAGTTAATCACAGTCTGATATATGTTTGGACTAGAAAATGCTCACTAGTCCTACATATGCAACATGTTTACATTAACATTTTAGAAAGCTTAGTGCCTTCCAAGCTCCTTTATGTTTGCACACAGCAGAGATCTCTAGGAAAATCTGATAGGGAAGCACAGTGTACACTGAATTATTACAACAGACACCTGAATGTAAACAGTCTTAAGGCAAGGCAGCTCCACTTGCTTTGCACACAACTTGCTGCTTTCTCATTATATTTTTTATCTATTGCTGAGTAAGGAATAAAATCCAATTTTGCCAAACATTTTAAGCCAAATATAAAGGCTGGGGAAGATTTCTTTCTCAAATGACTTTCCATTTAGACATACCCTTGTCTGAGACCAGGGTAATAAAACATTTTAACCCTTTCCAGCAGCCAGATGTCAACTGCATCAAAACTATCATCAGCACATCTCTAACTAAAAAGCACCACTGCACAAAGCTTGTCTTGCTGAGGGACTCACACAATGCTCCATCAAGTTTTCCAGCTAGCAGACAGAAGAAAATACTTGGGTTATCTCATCCCTTTGCAACTCTCCCAGTCCTTTGCATCTCCACTAGGAATCTGGGTAGGATTTGGTTTCTCTGGAAAATTTTTCAAAGCAGTCATTCAGTTTCAATCTGATCTTGAGAGCAAGGCAAAGCGGGGAACATTCACTCAACTCTCTGCAAGCTTCTGTTCTTTTCTCAGAGAAAACCATGGGGGATCAAGGCATTATTTTTTGTTCCATACCTGGAACACCTGAGAATTCTCTATAGTGGAAGAGACCCATGGGGAGCTGCAGATGTTCCCAGCAGCATCTCTGCAGCAGCAGCATCACAGACAGTCCCTTCTGGCAGCTGTGTCACAGTGGCCTCGATGGATCTAAGCCATCGAGATCCCAGTGGATCCCACTGGTGTTTGCAGTGGATAAGAGGAAATATTCACATTTTTACCAGACAGCTGTAAAATCACGAGGCATTTGGCTGCACCAGCAGCTCAGCAAAGTTTCTCAGATCACCACTCATTTCTTCATGTAATATGAAAGATAATAACTGCTTATACTCAGGTACAATAGAGGAGCTCTGTTAGGGTGTTGCTGCCAGTGCTCTGTCACCCTGGCTCCCACATCGAGGGCTCTGTGCTGACAGGAGCCTTGGTGGCAATATGAAAAGTTCCCAAAAACTAAACCAGCAGAAAGATCTCAGCGTGTGCATTATTGTAAAGACTCCTAGGAGAATGACATGAGGGGGTTGCAGAAAGCTCAACAGACCAGCACAGAGGATTTCGAGCTGGTTGCTGATTCTTATTTGTAATTCAAGAGGTCTGTGATTGATCAGACCATTGTTTCTTCTCCGCAAACTACAGACCTTTCCACCCTCAGGGAAATACCAAAGAACAAGGAATGAATAATGCACTTAAGGTATGCATTTGGTGGATATTTTAACTAATGCTGGCATTTCATTACTGATATCAAATAAAGAATTATACAGGCTCATTCAGCCTGATTTCCTTCACACTATTCCAATCAGTAGCAATTTGCAGCCTAAGTCTCAGGTTGAAGATTATGTTTGCAAATTAGATTTTGGGAAGGTGAGGGAGATAAATCTGTTAGTCTGTGGTGTGATCAAAAGTTTGAAAGCTAGTCTTACAACGAAAGGGTGAAATCTTGGCTGCAAAGTCAACATGAGCCTCATCCAAAATTTCTCACAGCCCTTTTAATAGAGTAGATGTTTCAAGCTAGTGCATCTGGGTCTCTGAAACAGTGGCAGCAGTATTTCAAATATTCTCAAAGCCAGATACTTGGATGGGCTCAAATTGGTGACAATAATTGTGAAGATCAGCTTCTAAGGCCAAATAGAAACACGCCAGGACTACAGGCAGGCTCAGTTGTCTCACAGGAAACACTTGAGGGAAGCAGGATGCCAGGGCTTCAAAGAGGAAAAGCTGGAGGGCACAGCAGCACACATGCTGAGTGGCAGAAAATTAACAATTTTGATACTGCAGCTACTCCAAAACACGTATCACCCAATACACCAAGGCAAAGAACAGAACAGTAGAATTCAATGAAAAATTAGAAAATTCTTGGCTTGTTTGTGGCATCAAATAATCAATATTTGTTCTCCAAATTGTAACTGATGAAGCAAAATTTCCTTTAGGGCACAGAAGGCACTACAAGAGATGGATCAAACAGCATTCAGCAAAGCAGCACATGCCAGAGCTTTGCCATCAACAGGATTCTCCACACAGCATTTAAAGCAGGTCACAAAACAACAAGACACCAGCTGCTTGCATTTACTTTTTTTTTTTTTTTTTTGGTAACATTTCTAAAACAAACTTTTCTTAAGACAAATCTGACCAAGTTATATACAATAGTTTCTCTCACTCTGACCATTTAAATCAATTTGATAAGCAAGCCAGATTGCACGCCAGTACTTCCAACAATTAACTTGCAAGAAATCCTGTGATGAACCTTAGTCTCTTTTCACACTGACTTTATTATACTCACAAAACTTTACACTTGTTCATATACAATGTGAAAATAAAACACTGCCAGGCTAGCAGACAAATCAGTGATGTAAATGTTCCAGGAAATGAAATTATATAGCCTTGGCTGTCCTGCAGGGCTTGCAGGAACACGAAGAAGTATCACCAAATAACTTGAATTCAACAATTCTCCAGAAGCACCAGTTCCCATAACCTTAGGAAATTCTGATACAGTCAGTAGGAAAAAAATTATCTCTCTGGCAGCTAACTAGAAAAAGAGAAAGTGGGATGCTCAGGAAAAAGAAAACTAAAAGGAGAATTATACACTGGAAGTTATATAGGAAGAGAAGGAGCAGAAGATTTCTTCTCTGTCAAGCAGAGGGTTACAAATCCATCCTGTGTTAACACTTCCTTTCCAATTTGATCACAACCACCTTTATTTCTTAAATTTATTTTCAACCCTGGCTTTGAAGTGGTGGGTTATAGGAATGCAATGAAAGGATGCATTACAAAACATCTCTTGATCAGCCATGTGGTCTGACCAGCTGAGCTTCTTTTAATGTTATGCAAAAGCAGCTGAACAGGCCCTCAAGCAGAGGATGCTCCTGAACTTAACTGGAGCCTGATCAAATCATTGTCTTCCTATTAGAGAGTGCAGCCTTGCAGCCCTGCTGCTGAAATGGTGCTTTGATCCTATCTCGTGGAAAACTGGCAAGAGCAAACATTACATGTCACATTTCTGATTTTACTCTGCAGCTCTTATTATTACTTTATATGCATAAAAAATGCATGGCTACTTATAATCTTTGATTATATTCTGGACTAGACCGGTTACATTTTTCACCTCCCCTCCAGGATAAAGTCTGGAAAATGCACACATTCCATAAAGGGCATGGGATACTCTGCAAATTTGAACAGAGGCATTCATTCAATGAAGAGCAGCAGCTGTTCCCAGGAAGGGTACAGAAACCAGGAATGTGGAATTTGTCCTTTTTAGCAAATAATTATGCTGAAATTGTGAGAGGCAGTCTCAGTGTTAAAATGCTAGGAGGCTAAGATGCTCCTCTTGTGATTGTCCCTCCTTTCATGTACTGTGAGACAGAGCATGATCCCCAAAACCCTTATCAGGTGAGCTGGTAATAATTATTGTTTTACAGCTCCATGCAAGAAAACTACACTGGGAAAGGGACATACCTGGCAGGACAGTTTAGATCCCTGAAAAAGTGAAACAGTAGCCTACAAACCTACCTAGTGCCTGGAAAGATTCACTCATAGTGTTTTTTGAGCACGTTCATTGATCCAAACTCCTACCAACAGTTACCCCTGACAAAGACACCAATACTGGGCCCTGTTTTTAAAGCTGATTTTTTAAAGAACAGGTATTTCTCTCCTCATACTTTTTTTCCCCCCTCCCACAGAGGTATTTTGACTGATCTGAAATCACAAGATAAAAAGTCACCATGAGTGAAGGAAGGCTCCTTGAATCACACAGGTGGTGCTGAAGGGAGATTTGCACCTGGGCCAGTTACCCATTAATTTGCAGCAGCTCCTGGTAGAAATGCCCCACTTTTCTCTTAATCCTTGTGTAGTGCCAGCTGAGCTTGGTTCTCTCCTCTCTGACCACCTTCCTTCCCCAAATGCATTTTACATTTTGAAACAAACTCCTAGTGCTCAAATATTGTGCAGATTACAGCCAGCAGGCTCTTGTTTTTTCCAGCCTCCTTTTATTTCCCAACCAGTAACTGCCTGTTCTGTGTATCAGGAGATTAAGGAAGAAAATGTGTTATTTTCATGAAGGCTGACACAGCCTTTTTTCTTCATTTATACCTACTGATTTTTTTTTCTACACTGATGTGTTATATGAGCTCCTCTCTGAGTTTCATTTTTTTATGCCAGTGTTTGAAAATCCTTTAGAAAATGCATGTGCTGTTTAGCATACTATGGAGTGAGGATAGGCCAGGTGTGGATCATTTCACACTGCAGGGAAATGAGGCCTCTTTTCTCCATAATTATCAAATCTGCTTGTACAGAGAGCTTTTCTCTACTGCTAGGCTACAGCCCTCAGTTACATTATGCCACTTGGTGAATATTCCAAGGTCACCACACCAGGATTTCCTCTGGAAGGCAGAGTTCCTAGAAACAAAGGGCTAGGGTAAGGAAAACAATCCTGTGTGAAGCTTGGCTCCATAACAGAAGATGAGAATTTCTCAACAGTTAGAGCTGAATATTGAGAAAAGTTTTGCTTCTAGTTCCAACATTACCTGAGGAATATCAGTTATCAAAGGGGGAGAGTACACAGTTTTGCTAGGAGTGATAATATGTTTGAACTGCTATATACTTTTTTTTTGGTGGGATATAGCAGATATAAAAACTATTTGAAAGGTGAAGGATGCTAAGCAATGTTACCATGCAGGCACAGTGCCTGTGTCAAATTCACCTTAGGTAACATTTCTTTTTCATGAAGGCATTGAAGCTTTAACCTAAAAACCTCTTTTGCATGTTTTCCTTTCATTTTCTCCCCAGATGGTCTTTTCAGTAGAGGTAAACCGGAGGTTAATCCATTTAACTTTCACGTTGTCTGCATGAGGGTACTTGAGATAAATCAGTTCTAACTAGTGAAGGGTTTAAATTCAGGGCACAGGAGTCAAACTGCATGACATGGACACCTGTTCAAGGCAGCCCGGCCACAATTAAACAGAGCTTGTTTCCACAGTGGACAACGTGGAAGAGCATGCAGTGACAGGATAAGGGTGGAGGGCTTAAAACTGACAGAGAGTAGGTTCAGATTAGATATTAGCAAAAAAAATTTTTATTCTGAGGGGGGGAGGCACTGGCACTGGTTGCCCAGGGAAATTGTGGCTGCCCCATCCCTGGATCAGGTTGGATGGAGCTCTGAGCAGCCTGGTCTTGTGGAAGATAACTCTGCCCATGGCAGAGGATTGGAATTAAATGATCTTTAAGGTCCCTTCCAACCCAAACCTTCTATGGTCCTGTGCAGGCTGTGTGTGCAGAATGTATCTAATTTGTCTGGCTGTATCAGCTGTCAAACCCTCCCTGCCCTGATAGGCAGAAAGACAAAACACATTCCAAAGCCCCTATCCTATCTTGGATCTTTCTGGGAACCAAGGCCAAAAGCAGCTCTTCGAGACACATTTGCTTCAACAAGTTCAGTTTCCATCTGATGGGAGAGGATTTAGAGAGGGGAAAATGACCTTACCTCTTATATCTCTAAATGGTGATTTTTGTCAAATATGCTAATTTGCTAAACTTCTAAAAACTGTAAAAACCCTAGTCCTGTGTGGAAAGAACACTGACCCCTAGGATATTGTTAGTTGGAAAGCACTACCTTTCTCCTTCAGCTGATAGAAATACAGCTATGTGGAATAATTTAGTGTTCTAATAGGAAATAATAAAAATGCCAACAACTGTTCATGCACAACTTCCTCAAAGGAACCTTTGTGCTTTTAAAAAATCAACAATCTGAAAATGAAATTGAAGGTTAATGTGATCCCCTTGGTGCAGCTGAGTCTGCTACATATGGAAGTGCTTTGTGTCAGGTTTTTGTGCCTGGCACAAGCATATGGGATCAGACACAGAGGAGGAGTTTTGAACTTTTCTGCAGACAGATGAATGAATTCAAGCTGAAGTAGCAGCACAGATCTTGCACTAGCCAGTCCAAAAATAGTAAAGAAATCCCTTTTCTACATTTAGCACTGTGTGGATGAGTTTCTGTGTTCATTGATGAGCTCCTAGGCCAGCTCAGGTTTCACAAGAGCTATAGCTCTTTATTTCTACAGTCAAAAGAGTGCAGGAGTTTTGAATATTAGCACGATATTATCTCCCTTTTTGCTTTCACTGCTTTCAGCAGGGCTGGCTCCACTAAATAACACATAAATCTTAACTGTCTGTTATAGAAAGATTATTTTGAAAAAGGGTTTCTTGCCAGACTATTATCCATTTTGTACCATTTTTTCTTTCCTTGTACTGACTTTTTTATTCTTCTATGAGAAAGAAAGATTTTTTTCCTCTCCTTTTTCTTTCTTTTTGTCCTGATCTAATTCTCGTGGCTGATATATAAGGGCACTGATTGAAAGTAGTTTTTCATTTTGGCAGCTTTTTTTAAACAAATTCCATAGCATGATCCAACCAGTGACAAATGACCCAGCATTTCTACTTAGAATACTAAGGCTGAATTATCTGGCTTCCTGGGGTCTGCTGGAGATGCAGTGAGAATTAAAAAAATTACTGCACTGGAGCAGTGGTGACTGATGTAGGGCCTGCACGCTGAGCTTCTGACCTCCACCGTTTCTACAGTAACTGTGCAATGCATTGTGCTTTCTATTCTCAGGCTTGCCTTCAAAGCCAATTAAATTAAAAGGCTATTCATTTCATTCTCTTTGTCTCCAGGATGCTCACATAGAAATGCAAACGATTCCTGTTCAGAGCTCCCTGCATCAGAGAAACTGATATTGTACTGCTAATTTGTGATAACACTATAAACCATATGCAATCTGCCCCCATTTAAGAGATGTGCATACGATGTACACTGAATTTACAAAACACTGATTAGGGAGATCATGGAATTAAATCTTCTGAAGGGCATGTCTTTCAAACCCTCAAGGCAGCTCTTTTTCTTGGTTTAATCAGATAGTTAATCATTGCAACTCAGGCTTTCCAAGAGTCAGATTCATCAATACTAGGAAGCATGGATTGGTAATATTGAATATTTACAATCTCAGGAAAGCTTGGTGAAAAGCAAAGCTGTAAAAAATAGTTGGTAAGCACTTTACTGCTTTAAAAAAAAAGGAATGGAGCAACTGAGAACATTTCCTAATAAAACCAAAGAATCATTTGAGGACTGATCCACCAACAGAGAAACATAGTCCCAAATACACAGTTCTCTTTTCTCCAGCTCAGGGAGAAATTAATTTTTTTGTTAAACCACAGAAAACAAATTGACATGCAACATTATTATCCCATGTTTTTATTCTAAGTTAAGCTTGTGGTATAGTTCCCCATGCCACTTTGAACAAGTATAATTTCAGGTTTGGAGGAATGACCTTCACATTGAAGTGAAGTAGGAGGACTTCAACGCCGTCACACAGGATGCGAAATTACATCCTGCAACCTGCCATTTGTGTAGATCATTTTTGCAGGCTAGCAACCACAAATTGGAACGTGCCTATCATCAAAGGCAGATCAAATGTTAGGGCTTTCCTAATGGCCATGTTACTGGAGGTTTGTTGATAGACAAGATGTGGGTTTGTAACAGAGGCAGCAGCCTCCATTGCACTTTATCTGGACATGGCTGGCAGGGTGCAATAAGCTAAACGATGCTGAAATGACAAAAATGTCTCCAGGCTCATGAAAACCTGGAACGCTATTTCTGGGAAAACCTGACAGTTTAGACAAAATTGTCAAACACTTAACTACCTTTGTCAGAGAGATGAAAGCATTCTGGCCCAGAATCACTCACCTGCTGTGCTAAAACCCACAGACCTTTCACTGGGGTGAGCTTGAAGTCACTGCTCTGGACTGAGAAAATGAACTTCCTTCCCCCTGCTATGATTAAATTAGTTTTGTTTTCTTCCCTCCCTGAATCTCAATAAAATTTCAATCAGTTACTGAAGTATGAGAAGATGGAAAAAATGGAAGTGAGAAACGGATAAATGAATATAGACTCCTTAATGTGGCCTGGAAAAAGGAGCAAGTATGAAAACTTCAAGATGGTCACCTCAGCCTGTCTAGTCATCCTCTACTATGCTGACTAGAAGGAATACAATAAAATGAAGGGTGAATGACTCAGAGATGACTGAAGGAGAATTTTTTTGCTAGGAGGATTTTATGCCACAAAGTATTAAGCAGGTCAGCTGGCTTCCCAAAAGTATAAATGATATAAATGTAAAATAAATATATAAATATAAATGTGTTGTATATATAAATGTAGTGTACTGCAAACCAAAGCACCTGGAGGGGTTTGTACATATTTGTACTCAACAGCACAGGGGGAACAGCAGAAAGCAAGATCTGCACAACAAGGAACTCTGGGCTGGCATATTTTTCTATCAATTGCCCTGCTGTAAAGTTTCTTGATGCATCTCCTGACCCTGGCTGGAATGAGCCCTGCTAAAAGAGATGGTGCTACATGATAAAATCCATAGGTCTGTGGGATATGGAGCTTCAGGTCTTTCTGTGTCCTTTTCTGCCTAATTTCCTTACTTTGGGATAGTTTTCCTTGTTATTGTAATTCCTCTGCAGAATATTGAATTGTTGAATTTGATGCAACAGTGATAGGGCAAAACTCCTTCTTCCTGCCTCAGCTTTGCAGCTTAAATGATGAGGTCTCCAACAAGAAAGCTCTGTCTTTGATAATTTATTTTTGTTTCTTTTTTTAAGTATAGCAACCAATTTCTATCAAAAACTCCCACCGCTTCTCAAAGCTTTCATTTTTTTCTATGACAATTTTTAAACTAAGGCTTTTCCTGAATGGGATTCTATTTGAAAAGAGAGGACAGAAAGTGGCCAAAATGGATTTTTCAATTAATTTTTCCTAAATGAAAAGAGATGTCTTAAAAGACCAATTTTCCTTTTTAAAAAGAAAGGTATCTTCGGTGTTTAGAAAAACCTGGAGGGGGAAACTGTAGATGGAACTCAATGCTGCAATGTACAGTAGTTTCACGAATACAAGCCGCACGGAGTATAAGCCGCACTTCCGGTGCGTCGACAATGTTGCTGTCTTTGTCAATAAATAAGCCGCACCCTGAATATTAGCCGCACTTTCGTTCGTAGCGAGAATCCGTGCGCAGCTTTCACAAATTGGCCAATTGGTAACAGGATTGCGGCATAGCGGGCTTTACTGGCTCGGGGCGGGGCCAGGCAGGCTCGGCCCGCTCATGGTTGCCGACGGGGCCGGGTGGCCCAGCTCAGCACCACGGCTCGGTGGGGCTGGCCGGGTGGTGCTGCCGCCGCCGCCGGGCTCGCTGGCCCCCCTCTCCCGTCAGCACCGCCCCGCTGCCGCGTTTGCTCGCCCTGACAGTGGGGCAGCCGCCGCCGCCGCTGCCAGGCACACCGGCCGCCCCGCGCCGCGTTTGCTCGTCCAGCTGGCAGGGCTGCCACCACCGCCAGGCTTGCTGGCCCCCCTCTCCCATCAGCACTGCCCCGCTGCCGCGTTTGCTCGCCCTGCCGGCGGGGCAACCGCTGCCGCTGCTGCCAGGCACGCCGGCTGCCCCGCGCCGCGTTTGCTCGCCCGGCCGGCAGGGCTACCGCCGCTGCCGGGCTCGCTGGCCTCCCTCTCCCATCAGCACCGCCCCACTGCTGCGTTTGCTCGCCCGGCCAGCAGGGCTGCCGCCGCCGCCGGGCTCGCTGGCCCCCCTCTCCCGTCAGCACCACCCCGCTGCCGCGTTTGCTCGCCCTGCCGGCGGGGCAACCGCCGCCGCTGCTGCCAGGCACACCGGTCGCCCCGCGCCACGTTTGCTCGCCCGGCCGGCAGGGCTACCGCCGCTGCCGGGCTCGCTGGCCTCCCTCTCCCGTCAGCACCGCCCCGCGCTGCGTTTGCTCGCCCTGCCGGCGGGGCGGCCGCCACCGGGCTCGCCGGCCGCCCCCTCCTGTCTGCACCGCCGCTGCATTTGCTCACCCTGGCCGGCACTGCAGGCCCCCGCACCGCCGGGCTCCCCCACGCTGCTGGCCCCGATTCTGCTGGGCTTCCCCTGCTGCCAGGCAGCCCCACCCGCCGGCCTTCCTGCTTCTACCATGCTCCCCTGCACTGCTAGCCCCAGTTCTCCCGGGCTCCCCCGCCCTGCTGGCCCGGGCTCTGCCGCCACCCCTGCCCCGCCCTGCTGGCTCAGGCTCAGCCGCCCGCCCCCCACACTGCTGGCCCCGCCTCTGCCAGGCTTTCCCACCTCTGCCAGGGCCGGCCGGGCTCCAGCTTGGCTTGGGGCTGCCGCGGGCTCTCACTTCTGTGTTGGCAGCTTTTAGAATATTGTTCATATATTAGCCGCTCCGGAATATTGGCCGCACTTCCGGGTTTCCACCAAAATTTTGGTCAAATTGGTGCGGCTTGTATTCGTGAAATTACTGTAATTGTGACCAAAGACTCAGCTAGTTTTGAAGGAGAACTTGATTTTATAGAAGAAATAGCACTTAATTACAATAACCAATGATAAAAGGAAGTATAATGGAAAGGAAACTTGTTTCATGTAAGGATTTACCAATGCATTGTGGACAACGTCTGATGAAGACAGATTACCTTGGTTTTTTGTTTGTTTGAGGTGTTCTTCACAATCACTTCAGGCATGGTGTCCTCTCCAGAGTATGAGAAGACCTGAGAGCTGGAAGTTTCAGAGAAAATACAATTTTAAGCATGGAAAAGTATCTGACCACCCTGATGACGATGAATGGTTAGCAGATATTGCACCATGCACATACTCTGTTATGCTGCTTTTGTGCTTTTGTTAGGGCAGAAAATTGAGTACTTCTTTGCATGATAGTGCTGAAAATAAATGGAAAAAACCACCCTAAAAGAGCTTTGATTTTCCATGTAATCTTGAGCATTTTTAAAATGTAGTCTTTCCATAAATAAAACACATTATCAAGGAAGGAGTAAAAATGGTGAAGAATAAATCAATGGGAGATTTTAATGACACACTCCTGTTACTCACTGAAGCATGGCACCTCATTCTGGGCACACATGCAATATGCATGAGATGTGCTTACAGGGGACACCTATCCCTCACTAAGAGTAAATTCAGACAGGCTTTGTTCTCCAAAGCACCAACCTTGGTGACATAGAAGTAGCACATTTCTAAAAATAAGCCTTCCTTAAGGAAGATGGGGAAAAAAAAATCTGAGTCACATCATCAATAAAGGATTACTAAAGAAAAAAAATCCTCTGAGACTTAAAAAACACCAAGCTTATAACTAGACCCCCCCTTAGTTAAAGTTGTTGTTTTCCAAGGAAAGCTATTGAGGTAAAAGGAGTATCACTATAGAAGAGATTATTTTATTAGTTCATTTGTCTAATCAGAGGTTTAAGCCATGAGGACCAGCTGTGTTCTGGCTTGAAAGGTCAAATGTGAAGCTCATGAGTAATCAGATTTGAGAAATCAGGCCAAAAGAAGTTCCAAAATTAGAGAGTGTTTTGATCAAAACTTTGAAGTATCTCTCAAGTAAAGCAAAGTTAATTAAATAAAATGTTTCATGACTGATGAGTGTGTACATTTGACCATCAGTTCCATATCACATTCTGCTACCCACCAGCTGGAAAGCTGAAGAGACTTTTTCTAACTTCATTAGAGCTACCTTGTGGAACAATTTAATCATATAAAACCTTATAATGCAGATGCACAAGTACAGCACTACCAGCTGGTGGGTTCTGCTGCTGCTGGGCTGCTCTGTCCCCTTCCCTCTCTCTGTGCCATGGGGACTGCCTTTGAAGGAGGCTTAGCTGCAGCAGAAGTGGAGCTTTCCTGTCTAACATCCAACATGCAGAGTTCCTGAAGGAGCAGGAGAGCACAGGGCTTGCTAGGCCCAGATCCCACTGAAGAAATCTCCTGAGCAAAATGCTCATCTGACATTGTAGAGAATATTTTGGGGCAATGGGGAATAGGTAATTTAATACTGAGAGGACAAATACCCACCTATCTAACTGCTTGAAATGATTATTTTGATTCTCTTTCTCAAAGAACTGAAAGGCTCTGGCACAGCACTTCCCTCTCTAGCCAAAGAGAGGAAAAAGCCTTGGCTAAATCAAGCACTTGAATTTTCAGGATGAAATGGCTTAGTGTCAGTTTTGTTATTGGCTCCACAGCAAAGCAATGGAAGAGGAATGAGAAGCATTGCACAAGTGAGGTGACACAGCTTATCAATAGGCAGCAATTCATGCCATGCAGCACACTTTCAAGTGCATCACATTTGAATGGTATCATTTATCTCTATAATCTTTTTTTTTGTTGTTGTTAGACTGTGTTTAATTTCTTTCTTCGTCTGTCCTCCAACTCCTCTGTCGGAGGTAGTACAGAGAATATACAGCAAGAGAAGTATCAATTTATATCTCAGTCTTTGTGACTAATCACTGAGCATCATCTCTTCAGAACTAACTCATCTCAGAAAAGTTTCCATATGTTCAAGGCTGACTCTGTGCACATTTGCTAATCAGCTTCAAATTATAATCAGGATATTGGAACACAACTTTGCAAAGCAAGTGTCTGAGATAAACAAATACTCACCAGTGAGAAGGAAACAAAACTTTGGAGGGGAGAATGTGACTCCTATCAGCTTCTAGCTGATCAGTCACAGAGCCCTTGCAGAGGGACCACACTGATGGGATCTCTCACTCATCACTGAGAACAGGAGCAGCCAGGCTGTGTCTCTCTTATTTCTGTCCAAAAATAAACCCATTAAGACCAGATTTTTATAGAGATGACATGCCAAATCACTCCCAAACTTCTTCTTCTCAGCATTCAGCTTAAAGATCACTTGATTTACAGCCAGAAAAATCACCTCCAGTGATATTGCTGGGAAACTAGAGCCTCCAGTCATATTTAGTTTCCATTTCAGCTACTCTGCACTGAATATTCCCCTTGGAAATTCAGAGAGCAACTACACTGTCTGTTACATGTGTTATACAAAGGCAATCAGAATGAGGTATTTGGGCACTGACCTGCTTGATTTTATTTTCAGCATTTTCTCCTTCCCACGCCCCTCCCCCCCACACATACATTTGTGAAGTATGAAATAAATTCACCCCTCCTGACTCAGTTCTATTCTTTTTCAACAACAGAACACTCTAGGTTGGTAAGTGAACTGTGCTGGGCTGGATCATGTTTTCAAATGAAGAAAAAAGTGCCCCACAATCCTGAAGCAGATTGGTTTCATAGCTGGCAATCATTTTTCATCATTGTTTCAAGCATGAAGGATTTAGCAATGGCTGCATAAAACTTCAGTGGCACAAACCTTTGATGTTCTGTCAAGCAGCTTTTCTTTTCTCCCTGTCATATAGACTGCAGTCACAAATTACTCCCTGGCAATCCTAGGTGAGGATTATGAGGATTATTAGAGAAAGATGAGGTTTAAAGGGTTATTAGAAGTACCTCTGGGTTTTAGCAACACACGAACATGCAGTTGTGTCCTTCACAAAAATTCTGATTTTCTTATTTTAATGTGCTGCTGTTATTTCTCTCTCATCAGATCTCTTTGGTTGGGCATTTTCATCTCAGATTCCAAGTAATCAAACTGTCAGGAGCATCATCTCCTAAGAGAAAGCACTGAAACACACAGAAAAACCTACATTAGCAATCTGCTTGTGAGCTGCAAGCATGTGCATAGAAGCTGAGCACAGCACATGTCTCTCTGAAAGGACAGTTGTGCTGCCTGTAGTGTGACTCTGCTGGATAAAACCATGTGGCAATATAGAATTAGAATATAAAGTTCTATTTTATTTGAAACTACTGCCTTCCCAAATGATGTCCTGACTATTTTCCTTGTTAGGAATTCAGGACATTTTTTTGAGTTCCTTTGGGCTGTCCTGAGTTTTCTTGTGGACACCCATTTAAATTAAACAGGTCAAAATGTAAATGTTCTCTCACCACCAGAGCTGATGCATAAAAATCCACATCTTATCCATTAAAATCTTTCAACTAAACAATGTGTACTCTTAGTTATTTTTCTGGTTTTTTTGACTTACAGTCTTACTTCATTAACAGCATCTACAGTTTACTGATGTTGTGACACTGGATTCTGTAGACCCTTGGAACATTCCCCTAGCTACTGCTGCAGTTTTGGTGATGCAGCTCTCAGATCTTAGTTTCATGACCGCAAGAGATTTTTATCATCCATTTTAGCAAAACTTCTCCAAGTAATTGATCTGCCCAAGGTTATACAAGGAGTGGAGGTTAAATATCAGCATCTTCCTCAGAAATGAATAACACAGATCACTACTGAGGTATTTGAATTTTAGAATGATGCTTAGGCTCTATTGCAAATATTTTACAGGAAACTGCTCTATTTCAGTAATCTCTAATGCACTGTGGGAAGAGCACAGCAGTTTAATGAAGGGATGAGAAGGAAGAAGGGAAGTAATAAGTCAAAGAAATAGGCTTAGTTGTTTGCATGAAATTTGCAGATGAGTGTTTCCTAAGTACAATCATGCACAGGCAGATAGGCACAGAGATCCTCAAAACTGGGTAATTCACTCCAAATGCCTCAGATTTCATGGCTTACAAGTTTTAAAGTGACTTTTTCAAAGACTAGGCAGAGACGAAAGTTCAAATCAAACAAACTTTCCCTTGCACCTTAAGAATTCAATGAGACTATACAAGCACCATCTCAGTGATTAGTTTTTGGTGTGCTAGTACTCTCACTTGTTTTTTCAGTATTTAATTATCAAATACAGTAATTTCGTGACCATAAGGTGCACCGGACTATAAGGCGCACTTCCAGGTTCAGGGGAAAAATCTAGTCAAAAGGGTGCGCCTTATATCGTGAAATTACTGTACTTTAATGAACTCCTCAGGATACAGCTACAACTCAAAAATTATTCACTGAAAAGAGTTGTTGAATAACATTTGACATACACAGGAATCCATTTGTAGATAATCCTCCATCAGCAAAATTCATTGACTAAATTATGTGGTTAATTATTCACCCATCTCTCACCACACAACTTTCCCTTCTCCCCTCTGACAAATTCCTAAAATGATCAAAATGCTGATCACAGCCCAACAGTTTATGCAGCCTCTCCTCTCTGTTTCCTTTCCAATTCCTTCCCTCCAGCCCTTTAGTAAGCAAACCCTTCTGGTTCAGCAATTTGGCAACGCAGGGAAATTTTGACTCGCAATTATATAACTGCTGCAAGGCACTCCAGTCAGCAGGAATGCCATCCAGGGGATTCACAGCTGCAAAAATGCAGGAGCAGCCATCCATCCCTACCATAGGACTTCTACTGGAAATGCAGCCCTCAGTTCTGAGTGCTTTGATTTATTGCAGGGAGAAGCAGTGTGGAAACATTGTCAGGCTTCTGCAGCCACTGAGATTTGAGACTGATCCATTCCTGCACATCACACTCAGGAAAAGTGCAGAAATCCAGAAGGTTATAAATCAGAAGATCCTGGAGGTGTGGGGTAGGAGGAGGAATCAGAAGGGTAAACTTCGCTAGTGATTAGCTTTAAATTCTGAGAAACATTAAACAAATTCTGGCTGCTTCATGAATTACACCTTGCCTTTCCCAATTGTTCCTTTATTTGTAATTCTCCAACACAAGTACAGACCCACACTGCCCCTGCTCCTGGCTTGCAGCCACCTGGGCCAGCATGATCTGCCTGCTTTATTGTGCTCCATTTCCCACATATCTTCTTCAGAAACCCCTTATTAAGATCTTTAACCTGAAGTATTTTTAATTCTGCTGTGAAATCCTTACTTCGGGAAGATGCTGCTTTGGCTAACAAGGCCTTCCACCCATCTGTGGCCCCAGGCCATGCTCTTTCCTTCTCTTCCCATGATCCCACTTTTTAAGGAATCTCTTTTACACTACAGAAATAAACTCTCTTTTCCCACCCCGTCTGCACAGTGCCTGGTTTATCCTATTTATATAACAGCTCTCTAACTATTAAAGGGTAAAACTGCAGCTACAAAATCCATGCTGCATGTAGTTCTAAACCTGAATTACCCTTCTCTTGCTTGTGACAATTTGTATTAAATTCCATGATCCAAAGCTTTGCTGACCATTCTCAGCCCTGAACCAGACCCATAACTTCACATCTGATTTCTGGAGTATAGGGTTCTGTAAGATATGATATATCCTATCCTAATTCTGTTGGCAGGTGATCCTCCTCTGCATTGACTAACCACAATTAGCCTGAAAATGTCTTCCTTTTGCTCCTGTCCTGCACACGAGCATGGAACCTCTGAAATTCCCTGGAAAAGTATCACCATTCATGCCTTTGGCTCCTCAGAAAAAGGGACCTTTCCAGCAGAATTACATTGGACTTGATCTTCTTACTGCAGAGCTGTCCTTTCAAGGCATTTCCTAGGGCTTTTTCCCAGGGTGTTTCCTGGGTTGATGTGGGAAGAGATGACAGGAGAGCCTGCAGTTTTTGGGAGGGGCGATTGGCTGCAGCCCTTAACTAGTCATTTTTCAGCTCACCCTCTGTAAGGCAGCTCTGTTCCACGTGGTAAACAGGCTTATTTATTCTCCTCACATCTCATTACTAATGCTTTCGATGTATCCTAAGCAAACAAGCAAGCAGCGTCTGTCCTTGGATACCAGCCCAGCTCTCCTTGACTTCACCAGCATGCACAGACTATCTGAGGAAAGAATTCACTCAGTGTAGCATTTACACTGCGTGCTGGTTGTTAAAATAGCCACTGACTCCTGTTTCATAAGCAAAGATATAAATTCCAGGCCATTACATAAAATAGGTTTACAGAGCGTTTGCTTAGCTGCAACTATAACTTGCAGACCTCTGCTCAGCCTTTGGAGAAGGAACAGGGGCAGCCCTGCTCCCCTGTCCTGCAGAGGTGCTGGTCCAAGCCAGGAGAAAATTACACATTCCACTCACTGCCTGGGTTCCAGAGGGAACACGAGCTGATTTCTGTGGGCAGCAGGTGAGGGGGGATTCTGCCCCTCTGCCTCATTCAGGTGTGACCTCACCTGCAGGGATGTGTCCAGATCCTCATTCAGGTGTGACCCCACGTGCAGGGATGTGTCCAGATGTAGTGTCCCCAGCACAGGAAGGACATGGAGCTGTTGAAGTGAGGCCAGAGGAAGCCACCAGGATGATCAGAGCAGCTCTCCTTGAGGAAAGACTGAGAGATTTGGGGGTGTTCAGCATGGAGAAGAGAAGGCTTTGGGGTGACCCAGCTGTGACCTTCCAGTACCTGAAGGGAGTCTACAAGAAAGATGGAGTGCATGGAGTGACAGGACAAGGCAGAATGGACCCAAACAGAGAGTAGGTTCATATTAGTTATTAGGAGGAAATTCTTCCCTGTTACAGTGGAGACACTAGCACAGGTTGCCCAGAGAAGCTGTGGATGCCCCAAGGCCAGGTTAGATGGGGCTCTGAGCAACCTGGCATAGGGAAGGTGTCCCTGCCCACCTTTGGGGAATTGGAACTGGATGATCTTTGAGGTCCCTTCCAACCCAATCCATTCTGTGGTTCTGTGATTCTGTGGCCTATCAGGAAAACCAATCTGAGATCTTGCAGCTGATCCAACTAACATGAAAAGGTGAGATGGTACCTTCTTGTAAGACTGTGCTATAGAGCAGAGCAATTTCCAGGCCTCTCTCAGGTGTCCTATGCCTCATTTCTTCATCAGTAATACTTCCCTCACACACAGGTGATAGGAAGATGAAAGATGCTAAAAGATTAAGTATAGTCCATAAGAACATGACAAGCTTGATTCAGTATAAGCTGGAAACCGCTGTAAGTTTCAAAGACAATTCCATTCACAGATTTTAGTGCTGTTTCAGAACATTTATGTCTCTTCTGCTACTGCAGTTTGCTTTGCAAACCCACAGCTGTCAAATAGAAGTCATTAGTGGAAGCGGGGAGAAGCCAGAGTTTTTGTAAGAAGTGATCAGGAGCAAATTATTTAATGTTGGCTATGAATTCTGCATCAGTACATTCCAGTGCCAATCCAGTTGCAGTAAACAGTTTATATTCCCCCTCTGGCTATTGTTTTGAGCTGTCTTCAGATGCATACTGACCTCCCTAAATTGCTTTATAGGCTGTTAACATCCAGAGATTGTCTTTGCAGCTGATAACCCAAGGCTGGAACCTTCAGGCTAAGAGTTGACATGGAAGCTCGTGTACCAGCTCACTGGAGCTGTGCTGATGGATAGCTCAGGGTCTGATTTGTAATTAAAGAGCAAAAAAATTGACTTCTGAAAAACAGTTCTGGGATGAAGATGGAGTCTGTTAGGAACTAGGTAGCTCTGGAGTTTCAGACAACAGCTTTTAATTTTTTTCTGTGCAGGGAAGCAGCCTGTCAGAGGTGTGTGCTTCCACCATCTAACCAGTCACAACCCATTGCCCATACAGTTGTATCAACAAACAGAGCACAGTATTCCAGGCTGAATTTAAAATAAATTATTTCTAGCTAATTTACTTTATCCAGTCACAGCACGGCTCCAGAGACAATTGCATGACCACAGTCAAAGGAACAGGAGTGTGTGAACATCCCTGAAACTGAGGATTGTCTGGAGAAACAAACCTATTTCTGCTGCCTTTCCCAGCAACGAGCCATCACAGAAATCACTCTAACCTGATACCACCAAAAAGCAAATGATGAGAGCCCTAAGACTAGAAGTCAATTGTAAAGGGAAAAAAAAAAAAAGAAAAGGCAAATAGAGGCTCTCCTGATACTCTCTGTCCAGGGCTTTGTTTCTATTGTTAATAGCCAATAAAAATTTTCTTCCAGAAATTCTTTGTGCCCCTTATACTGGTGGTTGGTGGCACGCTGCAAACCTCTTCCTGACAGAGCTTTAAACAATGCACACATCTGACTCCAAATTGAATTTGACACTTTTCCTCAAGATTAAATGGACTACTTGCAGAGGCAGACTCAGTAACTTCAAAGCTCCCTACCTTAGCTAACAAGAAACAAATTGCTTCCCCAGTGACTCCCCCTGAGGGAATAATGCAGGATAAACCTGTGATATTTGCATTAATTCATCTTTAAACATAAAGCAGAATAGATTCTATTTCTTTAATAAGTTTTCACATTATTTAAATTGACTTATTTTAAAAGCCAATAATATGTTTGATGAGGGAATATTTGGCATTTCTATTTACCTTTTGGTTGGCGGCTCATTATATGGGAAGATCTGTTGGAACTACAGCAGTTGAAGATTATAAAGATTGTAGAAAGGATTTACATCTGAGCCCCTTTTGATAGTGATTTTCAGCAGTGTTACTTTTCCCCATTTAGTGACATGTGAAGATATTGGGAATCCCTGGCTCCTGAGAAGGGCTTTGCTGCACCTGTCCTGATTCTTGCTGCCTTTGGAGCAGGTTTGATCTGCAGGTACCAAAGTTCTGCTGAGGGTGGGATTTCATCCTCCCCTTTTTGCAGTGGGGGAAATAGGGGTTTGGAAGAGTGAAGGGAACAGCAGAAGAAAGGTAATTTTTTGTTTGTTTGTTTGCTCACAACGAGCACCACAGATTACAAGGTGTTCACTCCTTCTATCCTCTCCAGTTATGTCAAAGTGCTTTGAGACCATTATTGGGGTGTTCCTGTGATACCAAGTCAAGTTTTAGGATTCATTATCCAGCTACCTACCCTTCCCTCTGCTCTGCAGAGCAGGTGTAGAAAGGACCATGTATCACCCCAGCGCACTGTCAGCATTTTAGTTTAACCTGACAGGAAAAGTGGATTTCAGTAAAATGCTGTCAGTGGAAGGACCTGAGGCACAACTCCGTTCTGGATCGGAGAGTGGATGGACGTGCCAATCTGTGAGGCCATGTAAATTCAGATACCCATCAAAGTCAAGGGAAACCTTTCTGGGGCTCAACTCCTCTTGAGTCCAAAGAGCTCCCAGGCACTCACAGCATTACTGTCCTGAGGAAATAGAGCTGCAGTGCTGATTTCATTGCTGAGCCAGCCCACAAAGACAGTGCCTGGTGTCACGGCATCAGCGGTGACACCCCACCACCTGAGCATCTGCATCACTGATTAGCTGCCACAAATTAGCTGTCACACAGAAATCACACTGATTCACAATCACAACTCACGGCTTGGGAATTTGTGCAGAGATTCTCTTAAGGCAGACACGAAGTTCTGTATTTTTTAATAAAGTTCCCAACTGAATATTATGAACTGGTGGGGGAAATCAATACTTTGGTCACTGAGTAAATACTTTTGAGCTCTCTCCTGGCTTTAAGATTTACTGTTTGGCCACTCCAATTCCTATCATGTGCAAATGTTTCCTATATTAGCAGGAGAAGAGTGATTTGTGGGCAGTAAATGGGAAACAGGACATCAATTTAATGGGGCCATTTGGGGTTAGCATAAAATGACAGAACAGCAGGAAGCAGTTAAAAGGCTCCCTCCTAGCAATCAAAGCCCTGCAATTTTGTGTCTTTTTCTCCAATCAAGTAGTGTATTGATGAGAAACTGGTTCTGGTAATGACCTTTGAAAGACCTCATTCTGGTGTAAGTTATTTCTCTAACTATGGTGTCCTAACAGGAGCTCAGCAGATTCATGTCACCTACACAATCACTCGAGATGCATAACAAATGGCAGAAACCAAGGGTAAGAGATTTCCCTTAAATTGGCATATTTTTTTTCCTTTGAAGGCTCCTGATCTAAGCCTGAGTTGCCGGTATTGCTTTTTCTGTGTGCTGCTTCCTTTCCTGTCTGTCCCAGCTCATTGAAATTATGGATAGACCATCCTTATGAATTCATCAGTCCTCCTGTGCCTCAATGCATGAGTTTCTTCCTGTGCTGCATATTTTTAAATCTCATTCTGCAAGGCTGCTCCTAGATAAGTCACACTCACATTTCATTCCAAGCTTTATTTCAATTAATATCACTTTTTTTGGCAGTGCTGAAAATAAACTCTCATTTTTCTTTCAAAGGCAGACATGGGGTGCAGAATGCCAGATTTCCTAGATGGGAAGCAGTGTTTGCTACAGCCCTGCTAATGTCAGGAGATTTATTTCATTACACTAAAATACACCTTCAAACAGTGACAACAAACCTGCCGGCACACACTATGCTACTGGAAAATCAGAACAACTCAGTAGCTTCTAGCTGATATTCCTGACCATTCCACAACCTGTTTTTAGTTTTAGGTTGTGAGCCTCTGCCTTTTCCCAGGGCTGCAGAGCCAGTGATTCCCATGATCACCATGACTGCTCTGCTGGGGAGTTCTGCCTGTAAAATGGGATGAAAAATGACTGCCATGAGCTGGTAGAAACCCCAACTTCTAAATATCTCATGTTGCACTTCAGTGATTTTGAAAGCTCCTAATACCCACTGAGAAATGCCGTGAAATGCTGACCTGGTATGAACTCCCTCTGTCAGTTCACATTTGTCCAAACCCTCGGCGGGCGTTGTGCCAGATCTGGGATCATCCATCCCCCTGCAGCTGGCAGAAGGGTGACACAGAAATCCCAGTGCTTGTAGAGGCCATCCTGTGTGCCCCACAAAGGAAGCATGGTGAGCCCACACCCCACTCACACCGAGTCAGGGCAAGTGTTTGATAAGGGAACACAGGGAAGGCTTCCTCTCCCAGCTGTGTTTCAGGATTCCTGCCCTTTGCCATCTTATGAGCCAACAAAGATCCTGTGTAGAGCGGTGAAGGAGAGTGCTCAATAGGACAATTACACACTACATTTGGAAACTGTTTTCCTAAGTAGGGTCAACCAAACTGCTCATCCGCAGGCACTGAGGAGGAAAAACATCTTATGTAGCATATATTGTAAAGAAACTACTGAATGAAGCATGGAGGATAAAGGCAAAAACATGCATGGAATGTATTCTGAGGCAGCAAAACAAATGCTCCCTTTGTAGGGTCTAGGGAAGTCTTGAGCATAATCAACTTTTGCAAATCATTTAAATAGTTGTCATGACTCTATTCTTACCTTCTGTCTGTTGATTTGGCTCCCATGATACCTGAATAGCTCTCCTGAAGCCAGTTTACTGTCTATTGTCTGTGCCTGATGAGAGCTGTTATTTCTGATTAGATACTTTCCCCTCTGTATTCCAGATCTCTGCCCTTCATTTCTCTTCCTCAACACATTTCTCCCTCAGCTCCAGTGGTGTCTGACACGAGTACCACTCCTAGCACGCCCTGGTGGGTAAGAACAAAAGCAAGAACATGTCACACCTTAGCCTGAGGCTGCAACCAAGGGACCATAACCTCACATCTGGAAATGCCTTTATGTTGTGCTACCTCCTATACTCTGGAAGTTCTGCAGGGTTTAGTATTTCTAAGCTAAATACATTTCCGTCATTCTTTTATTCATAAAAATGCCACTACAAAAACAAGGCAGACATGCCAGGTTCTGGCTCTGTGAATTTATTTTATAGCATCACAATTGCCTACAAACAGGGTGTTAAAGAAAGAGATGGTTCAATGTATGTTTCAAGGTAGATGTGAGCCTTGTCTCCCATCACCTCCCCTGAACACACTGGGATTATTGATTCTGGAAAGGCAGAGGCATAAATTAGCCTTTGCAGAATCTCTACTCTTATACCCTAACAAAAAAGTGAATTCATGCTCATTTTCCCTTTTAAGCACAACCAGCAATTGGCTGGAGAAAACTGAAATACATCTGTACCCACAAAAGAATTATCCCTCCTCTCCTGCCATGCCAGGCCAGCATTCAGCATAGCCAGGGCAGCTTGCAAGCAGTGCACCAAAACACTGGGGTGTCTCACCCTCCCTCAGTCTTTTTCCACCAGGAGTTTCCCCAGTCTCAGCAGAAAGAGAATCTCTGGGCTTCAAGCACATGGAAGCCTCTGGCACAGAGTGGGAGCAGGCAGCTGAGGAGAGAGAAGAGCTGGAGAATCTCCCAGAACAACAAGAAAACAAAATGTTTTGAATTGCACTTGCTTCTATCTGTTTGAGTGTAAACCCCACTGGACCAGGGTGAAGGATCCCTGAAGGCCAACTATGTTATCTTTGTCTATAGAAAACAATCAGAAAGCTGATTTTAATATAAATAAATAATAATATAAATGCATTTCTGATGCTATCAACAAGCACACAGACTTCAAGAAGCTCATTCAAAATACCAGTGCCTTCAAGCAAAAAAGCTGGTTTGTTTTTTTCTTCATGGTGAAGGGACTATGGGCAATTTACACACACTTCCTAATCTTAAAAGTGCTTTATCTGTGCTATGCATCTTATGCGCTGTGAATTCTATACACAGATTGTAAAAATATACATAAAGCCTTGTACAAATTTACTGTTCTGTCTATAGATTCATGGCTGAAGATAAAGCATTCTAGCAGAAAAGCATGGAGGCAGGCACACAAAATCTGATGAGCAGGAGTTCTGTAAAATTTAATAGAAACATTTCTACCTTTATTTTAGATAATCAGATTACAGTCGGATGTCAAAATTAATTTCCCTTTCTTTGGCAGTTTTATGTCGTGTTTTGGGAATAATCATACAAAATGAACACTTCAAATTAAAATCCTGGGTTTACTGAGGTCACTAGGGCAGCTCCTACTGATTTCAACTGGGCCAGGGCCTCATTTCATGAGGGAGTCTTGGGGAAAAAAACAATTCAGACTTCTAGAAACAGAGCAGCATGCCAAAAAGCCTTTCCTTAATTTTATTTTGAACATAGTCACACTGCCATCTGAGAAAGCAGATCCTTCCATTGCCTTCAGGAGATCATCAGGTACTCCTGCCGCCACTGATTCCCTGCAAGCATGGAAGGACAGGCTGGCTTTCAAATCTGCTGCTTTTTACTGCAGCCAAATACTGCTGATGGGCTCAACTGCCCATCCTGTCTCACCCTGAGCCAGGATCTCAGCTTCCACTGGGAAATGCTGGGCTTGGGAGGTCCCAAAGGGTCTCAGAGCTTCCTCAAGCTTGTGCTGGGCTGTAGGATAGCTACTCTTGCTGGGGCAGGAAACACTAGGTTCCCACACTTGAGAGCTGAGTATTCAGAGCCTGTTTTAGACAGGATCTTTGCCCTCATGAGAAGCAGCAGCCATAGTTTCCACCTATGTGGGAGCAGGGAGCCTTCTCCCCCAAGCAGGATATTACCTGCAAGACAAACTGAGTGCACCTCTTGAGGTCTAATTCCTCCCAAGCCCAGAAACAACCTAGCACTTTTTCCTTCCTTTTCAAACTTTTTTTTTGCTGGCACAAATATGCATATGATTCTCTGTCTCACCAAACACAGTGCAATAGACTGACACTGCTCTCCCTAAAATTTATTTCCAAAGCAAGTGTCCATCATTTCTGTCATATTTCAGGCAGAAGCAAAGGAGAATGTCCCTTTGCCAGTGTGGTCCTTGCAGCACCAAATCACACTGATATCTACCACACATTTAAGAGCTGATGTCACTAGTACAGTACAAGGCATAGGACAGCTCCTGCTTGAAGCCAGCTCCAAATGAGAAGTGCTGAGCATGTAAGAGAACTTGCATCAAGAATGGAGCAGTGTGGTGCCAAGTATTGAAGTAAGAATTCTAGAAAGACAACTTACCCAAAAAGGCAAATTTGATGCCTGTAAATATGCTTCAATAAGAATTTTGGATGAACTCTGAAGGTACTGATTTTTTCTGGGGTAGACGTCCTCAAATTTCCATGTCTCTATCAGAATGTATTTTTTATCATAAGCCAGTAATAAATGAAAGGTCTTGGAGGTAGACATCATGGAAGTGAGATTTTAGCTTCACTGACCTAAAAGTCAGTGAAGTAATTTAAAATGAAGTCTTAAATCTCCTGGAAGAAAATTGTTAATACTCAGAATTCTGAATAATATTATATAATTAACTTTTCAGCAGAGAACACCCTCTTGGCACTAACCATGTCCTTTCTGATACATCAGAGACTGAAGAGCATGGTCCTTCCTGTGCCAACTGTCTTTTCGAATAAACAAGAGGCCCTCCCCCTTCATCTCCACATCCCTAATAATATTAATAGAACATGAAAATATTAATGCTAGTAGACAAGGTCTTTCATAAAGCACATAAATTAATTCATTCACTCTAGCTCATTAGCTTAATCGTCAACCTTTTTACAATGTAACTGATTAACATTTTCATTGTTCTTCCTTGTTTGTTCCTTAGACTATTGCTTCTTTGGGGATCAAAAGACCTCTGAATGCATAAGCTCAACAAATATCCCTGCACAACTGTACAATAGGAACTGTTAAAAGAGATAACTAAGTAAGGGCTATCACAGCTCATGCTTCAAAGACTGCAGGAAACAACCCTTTAAGAATCATTTTTATTTTTATGTTTAACGTGATTATACACATTCATGAGTCCAACAAGATTTGCACTGTGACATTAAAGATACAGTACAATAACATTCAACATGAGGTACTTCATATATTTATATATATATGTCCTTTATAAATAATGCTGTAAGCCTGCTAAGGTCAAACACTGCTTCTGCACAAATGGGTGCTGGGACCTGAAGTGAGCTGAGTTCATCACAACAAAAAAAAACCAAAACCCAAAACAGTTCAGTGCAATAAGTGTGTAGAAATTAAAATGTTTACTTAAATACTATTTAAAATATGCAGAAAGTATATTACATTATACTCTCTTATCACAGATTCCTCTCACCAGCAAATCAAAGACACAAGTAGCAAAGACAGCCAGGAACAGTCTAGACAGAATCTGCGAGATGATTTCTTATCAAAATTATGTTTACATTCCAGGCTGATGTGGCTGATGCTTGCAAAATGTCAATCAATGTATTCAAGCTTGGGTGCTTCTGCTAAACCAAGCAAATCCACATTCAGACACCTACCGAAGTGCCCTGATGTCCCAAGGTGAGTGGGACATCCTGACATCCCAGTGCTTGTTAGCATCATAAGGGGCTCAGAAGGGAGTTGTGCTGTGACCATCAAAAGCTGTTTTGGGTGCCTTTGTGTGATCACCCATACTGGAAACCTCTCCCTGCACCAGCTCCTAAAACCTGGAATGGACTCAGAGGAATAAAGCTAGAGGTTGCTTTCATCCTACTTTGTCAAAAAATACTTCATGAAAAGAATTAAATAAGAACAATAACTAAATAACAACTCGTTTTCTACACATTAGAGCTACAGAGTGTTCTGATCTCTGAACTTCTCTTCCAGCCAGTGAACGTAGATTTATTTACAGGTAAGTCAAAACAAATAATAAATTAAAAGTGAGAACCCAAGACTAGTTAAACCAATGCAATACTCTCTGACTTGTCCCACCAGCTGTGGCACCTTTTTTTCTTACCAAATAAATGGGAATGCAGCTCGCTACCACAACCAACCTGTCAATCTGCTCATCACTCAGGGTAATTACATCTGCATCAGCCCCTTGCTGTAGGAAAACTTAATCAGCTGATTAGCATCTTTCTCTGCTTTGAAATGTATCTAAATAAATGGAACGGCTGCTCAGATGTTGTCTAAAAGTAAGTGACTGTTACCTCATCACAATCTCAGATTCCTTTTTACGATCTCTTCAGTGGCTCTTTCTCCTCTCCATTTCTACTCTTGTCTACTTTCAGCTGCAGATCCAAATATAAATAAAGCTGCAGGTCTTTTTAAATCTCTCCCTGGGAGTTTTCCATTGAGCATTCTGTTTAGATTTCACAAACAGTCTGGATTATGTACATCTGTTACAAAAAACAAAACATTTTTCCATGTATTTTCAGGGTATTTACATTTCAGAAAGAGTGCTGCTTACACACACATGTATGTATGTAAACAAAACATTAAATAAAAAGGCATAAATCCTGTGGGGTACTTTTTTACCTGGCTGTCCTTTTATTACCTAGAGAGGTCTGGGCTTTGCCATAAAGTGTTTGATGACTACACTCCAGTTTTCCTTACTTCAGATGGTATTTTGGACACTGCAAAGATGTATTTTGGCAATTTCCAATGGCCAGGGGCCAGGAGTCCAACAGTCAAGCAACACTTAGAGCTACAGTATTAAGCCGGTAAGAAATCGTATGAGAAAAACATTTTTATTACAGAACTGACAAGTGAATTTAGGGCTATGCTACACTAATGTGTTCATATACTGTAACATTAATCTTCAGCCAGTCTAAAGAATCTTTTGGTCCTCTCATTTTGTTAAAAGGTAAACAGAACCCACTTTGGAGGCGAAGCAAGAATGAGATGCTTTACAATGTGCAGTGTAGCCTTTGAGGAACAACTGTCCCCGTGCAGTGATGAAGGATTTTCTCGCACAGTACCTGTAGTTCTTATTTATACTGGTTTCCTTCCCCGATACAAGGAGTATCCCTCATACTTTTGCAAAAATGATACAGTCATGCAATAGGAAGTTTGGGGGAAAAAAACTCAGGCAAGGAAAGGGTTCTGTACTACATCATTCTCTGACTGATGTGTAGCCATAAGCAATTGCAAGAGCTCCAACAAAAACCCATTAGAGGAGACTTCCTCCCCCTCATTGCTATCTGATGGTATACACTAAGTGTAATACGACCCAAGTTGGGAATCTTCTGTCTTTGTCTACATTTCAATTGGTAATAAAAAGGAAAAAAAAATCTCACATTACAGAAAAATATCCAAGTCAAGATTAATACATTCTTTTGTTCCTCTAAAATCTGCCTCTACCACATTTAGGAAGAAGAAAAAAATCCACCTAAAACATATAAAAAATTATCCCGCAACAGATGATTGACATAAATTCCCATTTATTTAGCAAGGGTTCAAAGAAATAGCATTCAAAGAGCAGATCAACTCCAATGTAGCAAAACCTGGACCATGGGAATAGAGTTTCAAGAGCTGCATACACAATTTGAATACGTGCAAGTACTTTCTTGCCTTTAAGGTGAGATTCCTAGAAAATGGACTCCAAGGGTAACTTGCCAAGCCCACATCCCTTCCTCACTGTGGACACATCCATGCACTGGGGACATGGCCAGTAAGCCAAGGAGCCTCCTGGAAGATGCTTCCTTCTCCCCATCTTCCCCTGGAGCCATCCCAAACAGTTGGCTCCAGGACAATCTGACAGGATGAAGGTTTAAACTTGAGCTTTTTCTACTTATAACTGAATTACTTCTTTCAGCCCCCATGGTCAAAAGCAGCTTGATTTACTGGAATCTCTAAAGTTTGCAGAGCAGACAGCACAGAGAGTTATAAAACAAGGCTCTTCATTTTCTATCCCTACTGCCCCAATACAAGCAGAAAGCAGAAAATGGAGAAAGAGAAAATGGATCAATGAAGATAGTGTTCAGTGAGACACGAGAGGGGGGCATCCTCTGGTGATTCACAAGTGCATCAAAGAAAGGGTCAGCATCACCAGCAAACAGGCATCCCTCTTAAAAAGCCTTTAAAACTCGTTTCTAAGAGCTTCCAGTTTAAATATTACACTTAATCACCAATGATGCCACATGTACAGCAAGCGAGGAACTCGCCCACAGTGTTTAGTTACATGTTCCCTGTACTGATCACACATCTGCAGATAAAAAGCTAAGTGTCAGCAGGCCTGAAGCAAACAGGTTCTTCATAGCAAAATGCTCTGTACCCACACGGTCCCATTCAAGCGTAAAATATGAGTTCAGGAATTTGTCCTCCCTGTACCCCTGTGCCATTTGTACTGTCCGAGGAGCACTGAAACTGAACAGTCACCTTCCCACACTGAACTTCTGTCATTCCTTCTTGCCCAAAATAGCTGAGTTCATTCCCATCCAGAATCACGCTCGCTGTGTAAAAGGTGTCGGGTTCGATCTGCACGGGATATTCAAACCACACAGGAAAAGTGTTACTAGAGCCATCTGAGAAGTATTTACTCAAGTTCTGGCCCAGGATAACTCCTTGTCTCTTCAGTTCAATCTTGGCACTGTACTCAGCCGAGCCGCAGCTGGAGCCGTAGAGCCCAAAGCCAGCAATGAACACTCTCTTATCGACAGCGAACTGGATGCTGTCACAGCGGCCCCGGTAGCGCCACTGGTTACTGCGGTAGGCGCACGACTGGAAGCGGTGGCAGCGCTGAGGGACGAGCCCTTTGCGGGGTTTGCTGACAAACTGCAGCTCCGGCTTCTTGGCGGCCGTGTACCAGAGGAAGATGTCGTTGGTTTCATTGAGGGTCAGGATGCCAGACTGGGCAGCGCCATTGGCGAAGTCGTCAAGGGCCATGGTGGGGATGCGGATCAGGTAGAGAGCCTTGCCCAGCACCTTGCGCTTGTTCTCTATGGTGGCAGTCAGCTCCTGGCGCTGGCACTCCACTTCAGCCCAGTTCAGAGCTGCCTCAAATACAACAATTTCTTTGGCGTTCAGAGTCTCCCTTCGGAGAATGCTTTCAAGTGTCTGAAAATCAATGTCACAGAAGCCCTCAGACTTCAAAGCGAGCTCGGCTTGGGCATCAATCACTTCCCAGCAGCGCTGGGTCAGGTCAGGCTCCTCGAACAAGCAGCTCTGGGAGAGCAGCACGCAGGCATTCTTTGCACTCAGGCTTGTCTCGAGGAAGTTGACGCAGGCACGGGCCAGGTGAGGGACAATGTACTTCTTGGCAGCATAAAGAGTGGCCAGGACGGTGTCTGCAGCCAAATCGATCTCATCACAGTAGATGTACCTGAAACAAAGCACAAGGGTGTAATGCTGCTGTTTAATGCAACACCAAACTCATCCAAAGCCATCAACAAAGAATATTTAAATGGCTCCACATTAAAAGAAAGCAGTGCTTTGGGGAGTACTGATTAAGCCCAGCAAGAAAGTACAAAAAACATTCAGCACTTATGTTAAGACCAGGGAAGAGAATGGGCTTAAATCTAAGGTGAATTCAACTTTCCATGTGGGGTGGGTGCTATGAGACAATGGTTTAAAAACTGTGGCCCCTGCAGCTCTGTGCTCCTTCCACTCAGGCCTTGGTTCCCACGCAGGAGTTCCTGCAGGGCTGCCTCACTCAGCTATCACAGGAGCCTGGAACATGTGTTATCAAGAGTCCCTGGACTGCATGAGCCCTGATGGTGAACTGTGGTTTACTGAGATTTACACAAACACAAGTTTGTAGAGAGTAACTACGTAATCTAAGAAGAGAAATGCTATTCAACTACATCGGGTGCTATGCATTTCTGTAACTACTGGGTTGGGTTCTTTACTGAGGTGGCTTTTTTGTTTGGGCTTATGGTTTTGGTTGGTTTTTTCCAAGGGTAATGAAGCATATAGGAAATGGAAGATTTTCAGGTTTTTAATGCTCACAACATCCTAACTCAACTAGAACAGCATTTTCACTCAGTCTCACTGCATAAGGATGAAAAAAGCTTTACTGCTATGGTAGTGTGGTGGAAGAGATGAAGGTGAAATTCTATTTAGGTGACTAATCTGCTGGGATTCATTGCTCAGAGAAATGAAGCATTGTACAGTTTGTTCTTTTCAGTATCTCATGCTTCAGGGCCCCATTTGCAGCTGGTGAATGCAGTGTGCTAAAACCACGCCAAATGCAATTTCACTCTTCACAGGGATAAGCAAATCTTGATGGTTATGGCTGATAAAAGTGTCTTCCTCCAGAAAAGCTAAAGTTGTATGCAGCCCTGTACTAATCAAAATTTTCAAGTTAGCAGGATTCCCTACACAATGAGTTTTCTGCAGAACAGATGTGCCTATAAAGAGGAACTAGCATCTACACTGGTCTGATTATAGTTGTAAATAACCATTTGTATTTTTGCAGCTGTAAGTTAGTATCCTCCATGCCACACTTAGAAAACACGCACAGACTGCTCCAGCAATATAAAATGTAAACGTTACAGAGAAAAAGGAAACTTAAATAGAGCCAAGGCTATTTTTAGTCTTTACTACTTGGTTTCAGTTTGAGAAACTAAAGAACCCATCTGTATATCAGTGGTAACAGGCTTAGCTCCTTTACCACCCAAAAAATTCAAATTTCAATTAATGTTTTTATGATTCTCCTTGTTGCTCTCCAACTCTTGCCTCCCTTCTATTACTTCTCTTTGCCTGCTAGTACAGCAGAGAATGATGACATCTGTTTTAAATAGAAATAGTACAAAAGTTGCTATTTTAATATTCCTGAAAATAAAGAACTAATATCACTGATGTACAGCAGACACAGCACAGATCAGCTGTCAGCAGCACTCCACACCTCTCCCTCTGCCAGTGCACCTCAGCTCTCGTCTGCAAGGACTGATACTCCAGTTTCACCCTGTTCTTAAACACAGGATTCTGCCAGACCACAGGGTTTGATGGTTTAGTAACACATTCATGGGATGAGATGAGATCACAGTTCTAACTTGAACAGTTGAGACTGAGATAAGATATAATACATTAATGCACCAATTCAGTTTGGCAGCCAGACTATGAGTTTAACCCTGTTTTTAAAACTCTGCAGAACAGTCAAAGCAGTTTTACTGGGACAATAACTAATGTCTACCAGTCATGGTGTTTCCTATGATACACCTGGCAATACCTCGTTTATCGTCAGAATTCCCACTGTGTAATAAAACACACAAAATATTTATGCCATCAGAATTCATTGGTCCAGGGGAAAAAAAATAATAAAACCAGCAAGAGGTCAAATCCAAAAAACCCAAGCTAAATGTATTTTCTGACAAAGTTTATGATGCAGAAAGAAGTGTATGAAGGATAGGCTGCTTTGGCATAGCTTAAGTCTTTTCCTCTGTAGCAACAGAGCCTCGTGCCATCCATGCACGGCTCACAGCAGTTGCAGGAAGCACTCACAGGGATGGTTTCCCAGAGTGAGAAGAGTGAAGGGTATGGTGGTTCCCCCTGAGCTCCACATGCAGTGGATCCTGTGATTAGGAGATGCTGCACTGCTGAGCACCATCCCTGTGCCTTCCCTGCACCACCATGGCTGCACCATCTCGGTGTCCACAGCCTCAGGGAAGGCAGCACTGGCAAGGTTACCTCAACAGCCACATAGACCACAAACTTTTTCTGGTCTTTTGGGTTTTTTTCAATAAAAGCTGAGAAGGGGAAGGCTGCCATGGTTCTGGCCATGCTCTCATAGTTAGTTTCCTAATGCCACAGGCTAAATAATATGACAAGACCTAGATGTCCATATTGAGACTGTTTTCTAGGCTTGCTTTCTGCACACATTTCTTAATGATAAATTCAGAAAGCATTCAGGTTTTACACAGCACATCATGTTTAGCCACAGTGAAAAGAAAAAGGGGCTGGAAGAATCCAAGTGTTTTGTATTTGTGATTTGCAAAATTCAGCATAAAAGTAAAGCATAAGTCTGAGATCTGCCACAAAATCAAAAAGACCCAAAGCAAAGATCCATAACACACCTCCCTACATAATGTCATATCTTAACTTTATATTCCAAGTCTACAGAACATCTGTGGAGCTCTCCTGGCAGTTACTGATATTTGCACAGAACATTCCTGATGTTGATGATAACCTATAAAAACTCTATATGCAACTTTGAATGTTCATCTATGGTGCCATGAAAAAATGAAAAAGAAACTGTTCTGTAATCACAAGCTAATCAAAACAATCTATGAAATACAATAAATTGCTAGCTAGTGATTATATCATTACATGCAAGAAAACCTGCAGCATATTAAAGGGATCACTATCAGATACTGATGTATTTTCTGTATAGGAAAGTAATGGCGTTTATTTAAGCTGAAAGAAAAAAAAAACCAACAAAAACTCAAAGCCATAGCATTTCTGTGATAGGGTATTTCTCTTTGATAATCAGAGTTTATAGACACATTCAAGGACAATTCAGCAGGGAAGCTGCTTCATTATGCCCATTTAGGAAAACAGAGTATTTCTTATGCAGTTTGCAAGAAGAAAAATTACGATCATGTAAACTGACTCATTTTCCTTGTTAGATAAAACCCCCTATTCATGTAAACAGCCTTTTTATCACTTTCCAAAGACATCAATATGATACATGAGAAGAAATTTATTTTTCAGAGGCTATACTGAATAACTTAGGGTCATTTTTCTAAGACAAAACCTGCGTACTGCAGGTATATAAAAGAGGTGGAACAATGTCTATCTACAAACCCAGCAATTTACTGGGTCTGGTGGCGGGGGGGGGGGGCTTTGTGTATGCATATTTAACCTTTCTCTATGCTTGCAAAGTAGAACAGTTGGTTTGGGGTTTTTTGTTACAGCTGACAAATCTTTTTAGTAACTCCACTCCTTTGTGTAACGTGTAGTGACAAATCAGATCGATAGGCATTACAGTACACAATGTGCCCAAAGATCCCCTGTCAAAGTCATTATTTACAACTGCCTACATTAGTTTAATACGTGTGTGCCTGGAAGTGTGGGGGGAGAGCAAAATGAGGTGGAAGTTCAAAACGCAAAAAGAGGAATACTTCAAGATTTCTTTCTGTTTATATGAAAGTCTAATACTTCAGCTATGACATTGGCAGTGTGTGTATACACCAAGCAGGAACAAATATCCAGCAGATGAACGATGCTTACTTCAGCATTGCAAGAAAAGCAGCAGGCTCAACATCTGGTATACGGATTTCATCTTTGTCCTCAGCCAGCTCTCCGTAAAACATCGCATGGAATACAGAGCTCCCAACAGCCAGGACATACTGTTGAGAAAGGGAAATCTTATTTCATGCTTTGAACTGAAAACACTGCCAACACAAACAATGTGGGAGAGCCACTCTCAGCATACTGGGCTGCACTGACAGGCTCTACAGACACACTTCAGTAGGAAATGAAGTCCAAGTTAAGAACAAATTACACGTTTTTCTTGTATTTTACTCTCCTGGGCATAGATGCATTAGCTACTGGAAAACACTCATCTCCACACAGAAGTTAACTATTTCTAGGAAATCTCAAGAGCAGTATTCATCAACAGCACAAAGCAGTATTCCTAACTTTACTGCCTTAGCCCAAAAAATGTGCTGTTTAACTGAAAACACAGAGAGAAGCCAGGGGCAGATTATCCCACTGTATGTGGCCTTTTCAAGCACAGGCTGCTGCCTCCCATGCTGTGTCCCGCTGTAACCGTGGGAGCTCTCTCCAGCTCTCCCCACCCGAGTGCATCGTGCAGCTGTTGCTTACTTTGTGTCCTGGCAGCCGTTGGGTCCCACCTGGTGGCCCGACCACAAAATGAACATCTGCCATCAAGTCATTGTTGAACATCACTGCATTTCTACAAATAGAGGTAGCACATTAATTTGTGGCACTCAGGAACTCTCTCTGCATGATCTAGACCCAAGAAATCAGATTTTTTAACAACTTCAAATTGCTTGTTAGCAAAGAGAAGCAGGTCACACTCTGCTTCAAGTTACTTTACACATCACTGCACAAATATCCCAGAGAAAATACCAAGGAGGAATAAGTGTGTGTGGTGTGTGTGTGTGCGTGCAACAAAACAAACTTCCAAACTTCTGAGAACTTTCCAAGAAGTGGAAATCAAAGTCCAGCACATGTATCACTGAAAATCCCCACTGAGGTCTAAAAGGAAATGTTTATGGGTATGCTGCAGCTTTCAGTAACATTTTTATTAACTCAAACAAATGCACTGACTGGAAAAGAGACATTAAAATAGTTTTCCATTACCAAAATTCTTATTTCACACACATATACAGGGAGGAAAAAAGTACAAACAAATAAAATAGAACTGTGTTTTCTTCAGCAAATAAATGCATTCTGGACATTTTGCTACTTTTCACCTCTCCATTCAAACACCAAAAGAACTGCCCTGAACTTACCTCTCTCTGATGGTTGGATAAAGTCCTTGCCAATTAGGTGCAGGAATAGTGTTGTTGTTATTGAGATTTTGCTGATGGTACTGCTGGACAGCAGTTGTATTAGTGTTAGCTGGTTTCTTTCGGGGAAAAATATCAGCAGCCATCTTCTTCTTCTTTTTGGTCTTCAAGGTAATGATTTCATAGCAAACTGGAGGCAATTTGCTGTTGCTACTGCTGCTGCTATTTCCTTTCTTAGAGCTCTTCTTAGACCTGTTCTTGACCGTCTCTGGAAGCATCAAGAAGAAGGTGAGACATTTCATGTTCTTTCCTTTCTCATCTACCATGAGTATACCCGTGTGTAAAGCTCAGCAGCCTAACTAGCTAGGAACATTTAGGAATGTGCATGGAAGCTGTTACACCTAAAGCAGCAGAGCTGAGAGTTTGCTCCTTCTCCAGCAAGACAAGGTCACCTTCCCAGCGCACCGAGTGAGAAACTGAGTTAAGTTTGATCCAGTACTTGAATCGTTAAATACACCCCCATTATTCCCGCCAACTTGCTTTCTTCCCAGCTTTCCCGATCAGGAGCCTAGCAGCGCTACACCCAGGCAGAGGGCAGCAGGAGCGCACGGTGGCAGTGCCAGGCTGCCGGCGAGATCAAGTTGTGCGGGAAGAGAAGGGAAGGGATAGGAAGGAGCGGGACTGGCAGCCGTGCGGCCGGAGCCAATGGCTGCAGCCCCCGAGCGCGATTGGGCTCGCACACAGTGACACCTATTGTAGCCTGCGCCGCTCCCCGTTAAAGCCGCAGCAGCGCTCCCGCAGCTCCCACGCAGCCGGCGGCAGTTCGGGAATACGCGGCACACGCCGCTCTCCTGGGTGTGTGTGTGAGCTCTCCGCGGTGCCGCTCCGATTGTCGCAGGCGGAGCAGTGAGAAGCTGAAATCAGGTAGAAAGATCTTATCTGAGTCTACTGCCGTGGGAGCTGTTTCTACGGGCGTTCGATATTAGCACAGATTCCTCTGCCTCCAGCATTCCCACAAATCCCTACTGTAAGAATTGCTCAGCGAGTGTGCGACAGATATCAGAACCGAATTAAAGCCATCAAGCATCAGCACAGACAGCCATGCAGCCAAACAATCCCCTTCAGCGCAGCTTCCACTCCTGTGTAACACGAACAGGGATGAGGTCACAGCTTCAGCTTTAACTCCTTCTGCTTCCCGACAACATAACAGCCTCTGACAGGGGTTGGGTTCCAAATCACTAAGCAGTGCTAATGGAGCCAGCTTATAGAAAACTTATTCATATTAAAACAAACCAGAATTAATGTATTTAATCAATATTTCAAAGCATTAAATGAAAAGGTCTGAATGATTTAGACAATCTCAGGCAAAAATCACTCCCCGAGATGCAAATACAGTCCGATTTTATTCACAAAAACTTTCTGAAATAAACAGGATATAAGCCATGGCAACCAAACCATTTAAATAGGAAAGAAGTCTAATTTTTAGCCATTAGTTTACTCAGAACTTAAATTTAGATCAGATTTCTTTGACAGCAGGTCAAGTGTATAGAAAAACCATCTAGAAAGCATAGCCAGGGAAACAAAAAACACTCGGTATGAGGTGTCAAACATATCACACCTTAAAATACTGGGGAGCAGACAATTAAAACATGATTTCATAATTACTTTCAGTTTTACAGGAAAAAAACCCCTCTACTTTCAAAGCTGATTTAGCCACATTTTGCCTTGATTAGTTTTGCTGGACAGGAGTACAGCAGGGAAATTAAAGTGATAAAAGGTTGGTGAAGAAATCTTGCTGAAGCCCCTGGAAGAAATCTGCCACTGATTCAAACAAATATTACTCAGGCTATTTATTCCATCTCCATCCCAGCTGCTTGAATCACAGCTGTGGCTGTGAAACACACATTCAGAATGTCCTTAAGCTGAGAGTGTGCAGGTATTTCAGAGATGACTAGGTTTCCTTGGGAGATGCTCCACACACACTCATTGCACACCCCGGCCATCTGGAGCTTTGCTGCAGTGCTTGGGGATGATGCCATTCCCAGACGCATCCGTCCGCTCTGTCTGCAGGCACTGCTCATGGAAGGGGGAACAGAGGGAGATGTGTCCATGCCTCAGCTGCTACATTTCACAATCCAAAATCTCTTTGACTGCTGGTTTAAAGGAAGATGGTGGGTTACGCCTGAAAGGCAGAGACACATTCCTAAATACAGTGAAGGGAGGTTATGTACAGTAATTTCACGATTATAAGCCGCACCACTTTCACTAAAATTTTGGTCCGAACCCAAAGTGCAGCTTATAATCAGGTGCGGCTTATATATGGACAAAGGATGAAAAGTTGCTGTTTTAGTTTGGAGGACAGGTGTCTGCTGAGAAAGGCAGGAGCTTCTCTTTGAAATGGAGAATGTAAACCCCCTCCCTCCAAATTATTATAATTTTGAAATCAAGGGGCTTTCAGGCAAAAATATGGGAATTAGGAATAGCATTTTTTTGCTAGGGAAATTAAAATAGAAATACAGTACTACAAAGAAACAAACTCCAAACTCTGACAAAGTCAGAGTACAACCTGACACCCCGTCAGGCAGGGTGTTGGTAGCAGTTTGTTTAAATGGTGGCTGTAGTCCTTTTGTAGTGACAGATGTGATTCAGTTGGAGCAGTGCTCCTGTACAAGGTGCAGTTTCCCTCTGGAGGTCCAATGGTGATGTGGAGAAATCCGGTTTTCCTCTGGAGTCCAGTGGAGAAAGGGGCTCCCTTAGTGTCCCAAAACCTCTGTTTTATCTTGGTAAGAAATGTTGGGCCCTTCCCCCTGGCTGGAGCAACTTCCAATGGGATGCAGTAATTTTATCAGTCCCACAGTGGGACTCAATGGGCCATTAGCAGAACATGACTCTCTGGAGGAAGGATGGGTTGTGAAAAGATAAAGAACAATGCCCCGCCTGGTTTCAATGGATGGCCCATTAGCAGAGTATCTCCCATGGAGACAAGGATCACTGCCCCCACCCTCAACAGATGGTGATAGAACAGATACCTTTTCTCACACTCTGTATTGTAACATTCGGCTCATAATCAGGTGCGGCTTATAATCATGAAATTACTGTAACTTCCAAAGAAATTATTTCTAGCAGCCTTTTCTTTTGTCCTCCCAACTTTTTCTTTTTTATCTGCAACAGATTGATTAGAGAGGGAAACAAAAAACCTAAACCATATTGGACTGTAGAGAGGGAAAGAAGGGGTAAAGGAGAAGAAACTCACCCCACAGATGAGAACTTATAACTGGTCACAGCTGAGTTTATAACAGGAACACAGCAGGTATTCCCAGCATAGATTTTAAGGTTTTTTTTCTTCTTCTTATGTAAATTTCCAGCCCTTCCAGTTACAAAAATAATCTTTTTGCCACTGCACAGGACAAACATTTCAAAAGGAAGAACTCTTAAAAAAACCTCTTAAAGATACAGAAAACCACAGACTCCAGAAAATCTGGTTCTTAGCACTGTAGTTGGCAGGAGGCTAAAGAGAGCAGGGTTGAGAGATTTGACTGTTGTTCCACAAATCCATTTTATAGACTCTCAAAGTATATAAAAATCAAGGTCTCTGCGCATTTCTTCAAACCAATGACCAGGACAAATCCAAAGATTCTACACACACCAGATAAGGTCACTGGGAGGCTACAGGAGATAAAGAGAATGAGGGACAGACTGACCAGTTTACTCCATGTGGGAAAGACAGATCATAAACGTGAATCCACAGGAATCCACCAACATTTGAGTTCTGAACACACCACACATGCACAGCACGTTGTGCTTTCTGGGAAAGGAGAAAGAAGCTGCAGCTGAGGCATGTTCTGCCCAAACTCAGGAGTCACAGACCCTAGTAGATGAGAACTATCTGCATGACAGGATAAAAATCTGGTCCAGTAAATAAAAAGCCAAACTGCCATCACTGCCTGCCCTAATCCACCCACCAAAACTCAGTCTGCTCTAACTGGAAAATAGCACTGAATCCAAATCCATTTCATAGAATTCCTATGAAAAACTACAAACCTCTTACAAGTTCACACCACCTTCCACTGCACTTCATCACCTCAAGAACTAAGTCTCATAAACTTCTCATTAGATGGATGTGAAATGGGAAAAACAACCCCCAAAGAATTAGTGCTCCCTGTTCTTTCTGTTTTGGCAGCAGCATCCATTTATTTTCATATAGCTGTGTTTTGTTCTTTTACTATACAAATACTGTTAATGAATTTAGAAATCAATACACTGACAGTCAGTAAAAACAACCTAGGAACTGCTGCCTATTGAAAGACCAGTCAAAATTCCCAGTTTAGATCAATCTGTCCCAACAAGAGGATCAAGGAAATTGCCTTCTCTGACCCATAGATCTATCCATTTCTGAAATCTTGTTACAATGTGTTCCTAATCTTCTTCAGCAAGTCTCATTTTTCTTCATTAATTACATACTAACAGAACTAAACTTGATATATACAGCTGAGAAAAAGGGAAATACAGTTCTTCACAGGCACATTAATTTTTATTTTACAAGCAAAGTAGTCAGACTGGAAATATTTCAATTTAAAGGGTGTAGGATGTTTTGCACATCTCTCATTTACAGGCCTGTTCCCCATGTAGTAGCATGAGCTAGACAATTCTATAAAAACCAGGCTTTCATCAAGATTCCCAGTTCTTACAACCACATCATGAATACAGGAAAGAATTCTTAGCAGCTTAACATTGTTTAAATTCTGATTTTCTCCCTACAAGGAAACCAATTTCAGAAGACACATCTTGATTAAACAAATAAATACACAATGTTACTGCTTAACAAACCTATCTGTCTGTCCACTGTCCGCTTTCATTGAATTTAACTTGAAGCACTCATTTAAAAAGGGAATACACATGTTCAGAAAGTAACTAAACAAACAGAAAGCCTCAATAAACCCAACCCACACAGCTGCAGCGCCTTGTTGTGTTTACCTATCTATGAATTATTTAGTCACTTGGAAGAGTCCTTCCCAATCACCATTCTAACCCTTCTGTTTGTGAAAACAAATTTGAAAAGGGGACTGATAGCTCTACCCTTCATTTCCTCAAGTTAAAAAATGCATTGCATTGGACAAAAAACTTCCCATCTCCTCTTTCTTAAGTTTCTTATTGGCAGCACTGGAAGAAACCAAGATGGAATCTACTTCTGTTTGCTGCATGGAAACATGGAAAAGCTGGCAATGAAGTCTTACCCAGTGAGGTCTTCTAGGGGAAAAAAAGAAAAAAAAAAAAAAAGACAAGGAAAAAAAAAAAGACAACCAAAAGCAAGAAGAAAGATGGGCCAAATTGTAAAGACTCTCAAAAAAGCCAGAATAGAAGCTAAAAAATAGCATTTACATCCCAGAATAGCCAAGAGCTATGAAAGAGTAGAATTGCATCTTAAACCAAAAGTAGAAACTTCAAAACCAAGTCCAAAATAGTCAAACTGTATTTTTCCATAGAACTGATCCTATACTAGTAACATATTTGTTACCAAATATTTGAACTGTTTATGAGGATTTAAACATTTTGCACAACATTGTCCACTAAGACAGCTTTTACTTGTTTTTATTAAATGCCCTTAATGCTTTAAAGAAAACAAAAGTGTAAAGTCCAGAGCAGCCTAGTCAAAAGGTAAACACTTACTTACATAAAACAGAAACCTAAAGAACGAGTATTCACAACTATTTTTTACTCCTGTAGTATTTGTTAGCATACAGACTGGCATTTGTTTTTAATCTACCAAAACAGCCGTTCTATTAAATCTTTATAATGTCATTTTTTGTAACCGTAAAATACTTTTTTTGGGTTTTTTTTAAAAAGCAATATCCATTTTGAGACAAAGCAATCAAAACACAACATTTGAGATTAATATCTACTCCTGTTTTCTTGTAAATAAATGTGCACTTTCTTTGTATGGATTTCAAGTCACTTTCCAGTAACCTGTCCTTATCTCAAAATGCAACACCTATTCTCATTTTTTCCTGTTACTTTTCTTGCTCCGCTGCTTAAAGTCTGCAATTTAACTTCAGAGAGAGATTGAATAACTTAATATTTATGCCCCAAACACTTTGTTATGCTGGGGTTTTCTTTCTTTTAAAGGTTTTGTTCCCTGACGGACCAAAATAAATACAGCTAATGTATCAGAGTGAGAAAAAAAATGTTCAAAATTTTCTTGTATTTTCAATTCTGATTTGAAGACCATGCCTGTTGCAGGAATGACAGTCCATAGAAACCACAACTGTAGCAAGGATGTTAACATCTAAACAACCTGCAGTGAACAATATAGTTGATCCCATTACAGTGAATTACCTCACAGACATTCTCTTCTGGGCATATGGTACAAAATCATGTCAAATGCTGCATTACAACATAAAATGTATGATTTTACATATTCCCCAATATCATAGTTTGGGAGCTGCAGGAAGAAAATGTTCCAGAGCAAAATTTGCAATGCATTCTATGGTCATTAAATTGTTTCTTGATAGTTCAAAGTAAAACCAAGAATTATAAATGAACTCTGTGAAGAGAAAACCTCACCGAAATGATAATTCAAGGTTACAGGAGATAAACTGTTTTGCTACTAATTTAAAAGAGACAAATTATGCATTTGTTCCCCATCGTGGCTACTCAAGCTTGCCCATTTCATTTCATGAAGAGCTTTACTCTTGACAGTCTTTGGGGACAAAAAATAACTTCTTTCTTAGTGGCTGCTATTTATTTATTTATAAACATGGTAGTGCAAACCTGAAAGCACTCAATCCTTTTTCTAAGGCAAAGGTCAACTTTAATTCTACTCTGCCTCTTACCAAAACTGACTTACAAATGAAAGATCAGATAGCTCAGGAAATTGGTAATGAGATACAGTGGTTTTCTTCTCTAGGTCACTAATTCTAAATTGACCAAGGTCAACAGTAATCAAAAGTCATTAGCATTTAATGATCCTCCAGTGCCCTGTGAGAAAGAAGCTAGTGATCTCAGTGCACTTCAGAAAAACCACCACTACAATCAGCACTCACATGCTGCCTGTTTCAAGGGAGAGGTCAGATCAGATGACTACAGACAGAACTTCCAATCTTGCAGACAGATCTCGCCTCTGTAGACAAACCTTTTACTAATTTTAACTTGGCTCACAAACCATTATTTTCAAACTGAATAGTTAAATTAATAGAGGCTCTCAACAAGAGTAAGGAAAACGGGACTTTGGAAAGCTTGGTTAGATGCTGTAATGCACAGGTCTATCATGGAAAACCACATCATGCCAATCCATAGTTTTACACCTAGGCAAGGTTAGGGAACATGCAGCTTAAAACCCAGAGCAGATCAGCAACCTGTGTGCTTACAGCAGAGCACCACAGCTGGCAGCATTCAGTGTGTTAAATAGGAAAAGCCTGGTACAGCTTCTTGTTCCCACTGCATTTCAAATTACAGAAGAGGAAAATCATACCAGTGAAGGAGGAACAGGTCATTGGCAAACCAAGCCTTTGATAAGAAATACATTCTCAGCCACAGTGACTCTCGCTTCTCAAAAGTGAGAATTAAAACCAATGAGTGATTTTACATTTGTCTACTAACCCCAACTTTTAGATATGAGAGACCTATTGCTGCTAACCTGAGCCTAATCCAAATAATTCAAGGAATGGAGCCAGGCATCACATCCACTAAACTGCACTGTCCTGAATGACTCTCCCTTTGCCACACATCAGAAGCTGTGGCTCTGGTTACTTGTCCTTAACTGATTCCAGACTCTCCCAGCACACACAGCCTGCTGGAATCCACATGGAGATAAACATACTACCAAAATTTTTTCCTATCCACTGCTTCAGAAAATCAGATATATTTTCCTTTGCTGCAAATAGTTCAGTCACACTTGCCTTCCTTAGCAGTCAGTTATGCTTCAGTCTTTCCACCAGCTTCTCCTCCTCTTTACAAGTGAATGGCAGCTACTGCACCATCATGAATTTTCAAGAACAACACATACATACTGCTCAAATTCTGGTTTCAGAATATAATTTTGTGCATTAGGATGTGTTTGCCTATCAGTGTTAGGCTATCTTAAATGTTCTTCTTCACAGTAACTGTGACACATCAGAACTGCAGTAGAGAAAGAAACTAAGGAAGGGGCAAGTAATCAAACAGAACAGCATCATTAAGGGACTGTACAAGACAAACATAAACACCCATTAGTTTTATGTATTATGAACCTTTATATAGTATGAAAACCTTTATTTTTTCTTGGTATAAACGGGGTAGCATCACTTTGGTCTTCTAGAAACATAAAGAGCTCTAAAGAATCCTCACACCTCTCAGACAAGCAAACATGTCACCTGCCTGAAGAGCTGCTTTCATTTCATACTCTCAGAGAACCCTTGCAACTGAGCAGAGACACAGCTCTAACCCCAGAGAATGTAGTTTTGAAAGAAAATTGCTCCTTTAAATTGCTTTGGATGTGAAGAGGGGAAAGCATAGCTAGGGTGGTTATGGAGTGTAACCGGTACATAAATATCCTGTCACAGAAGGATGTTATCAACAAGTCATTCAGCCTGGTATTGAAGTGGTACATGATCCTCTAGTGAAATATTTATCCAGGATATCAGGTAATCTTCGAGTACAGGTGACAGGGCTGGACAAGGTCATGTCTCAAGTTATCTTCCAAATCTGTTTGTTGCTGGTCCTCACCTCACACAGCCAGGACAGAGAGCAGATACAGACTGCCAATCTGCTCCCCAGTGTTTTAAAATGCAAACACTTTCCAGACATCGGACTTGCTTGGTTTTCACAGCAGCTTGCTGAAATACCAAACTCAGAGTGGGCAGCAGGATCAGAAAACAAATGAGCCAGGCCCCAAAAATGGGAAGTTCACAAATTTGATGAAGTGATGTCTTACTTAAGCTCCCCACCTCAGTTCTCTGACACACACATAAAAATGTTTTTGTAACCAAGGCAGGGTATTGAAATTCAACTTAATGGCAAAAAACATAACTCATGACAACTTCCACCACAAAAAGATGAAATCTTTTCCTTCTGGGATTCCTATCTCTTACTTCCTTCTTGTGCCTCATCTATCAGCCCTTTGAGATAGAAACTGCTTCTTTATCACTCAGTTAAGTGCCTCACAAAACAGAGATTCCACACCACCTCAGGTACCTGAACATCTGTGTCCTAGTTTGTTGTAACCCAAGACAATCTGTAAAAGAGAACAGCCAGCCAAGCCTGAGGAGTTACCAGAGACAGTATCAAGGCAGAATTATTTTGAATTATCAGAGAAAGCTAATACTGGGAATAAAAAATATTCTGCTGCAAACAAGTTTCTACAACAGGTGATCTAAATTTCTTCTGACACCGTAACACATGGCCTACCATCATCAGACCTCTGTTTTAAGTGAGGCTACCCTAGCACTGCTGCTTTCATTGTAACTGCTTGGTAAATTTAGAAAACAAAAATTTGCTCACAAGCTCCAACAAGCAAGTGGCCAAAACATAAAAATTGCTGTTTTAACTTGCACTGTTTTCCCCCAGCCTTGAAGGGCAAGCTAAATGAATCCCATGTTGCTTCTGGAAGGTGTTTCCTCTGGGGCAGAGCTGAGGATCACTGGCAGGGAAACACAAGGGAAGTTATTGTGCAGTTAGCTGTAGAGTACTTACTGTGGAGGATTTAAAAGGGAAAAAAAACAAAAAAAGGAAGTACTGCAGTCGACATTCAACTTTGGCAATCCTGCAGAACTTACTTCAAATGAAGGCCCTAAGAGATTTGATTTGAAAAGCTAAATTCCCCAGTAAATCCCAGATACCGTGCAGTGTGACATCCTACACATACAATCCATAAGAAATGGTGAGACAATAAAAGCTATTTTGAGTCTAACTCTGGTATAAAAGTTTAAACAATACAAAATAAAGTTTTGTAACCCAGCGCCACTTCTCTACAAAAAAATAATAAAACCAAAAAACCAGAAAATTAAAAGAAAAAAAAACAGGGTAGATTAAAATACAACACACACATCACATGCTGAAAACAAAGTACATTGAGGACTAATTACATAGCAAAAAAACCTGCACCAGCACTTCTCAGATGAGACAGCCTGTTGAATTAGGCATGTTAGCAACCACAGTTTAGGAACACTTAGGTATCTTAACTTCAATTCAAACTTTTCCTCGAACTCACAACAGCCCTCAATAACTCCCTCCCGTTCTAAAATGCTTCAGCACTAGTTCACAGGTCTCCAAACAAGCACGAATGGTGAATTGTGGAGGCGTGGGCGTTTCGATGAAAGAAAGAGACAGGTACATCAGGAAGTTCGGCCAACAGCGTGGGGAAGGGAGGAGGAATTTATGCCAAACCGGCTGCGACTATTAATTGTGCCTCCGGGAAGTCTACCGAATTAATGCTTGAAGTACTCCTTTTACAAAAGCAGCTTTACTTCAAGCAGGAGAGAAGCACCAAAGCCCAACTTTTGGGTTGCCTCCCGGTGGAAGCTCCAGCCAGGAGCTCCCGCTCCATGGGGTCACCACCATGGAACCGCGAACCCACTCCTGTGCTGCTGCTGCACAAAGGGCGACCGAGGGGACACCGCCACCCGCCTGCAGACACACACACAGAGACTCCGAGCAGGCAGAGGCCGTGCCGGGGAGCTCCGCTCGGCTCCTCACCGCCCGCCGGCGCTCAGGTGCGGCCGCCCCGCCCCTCACGGCGGCGGCTCCGCGGGGCGCGGGGTGCGCCTTCCCCGCCGCAGCCCGGCGGGGGGGCGAGATCCGCCGCCGCTTCCCGGGGGGGCGCGGGTGATCCCCTCACGGGTGTCCCCCTCACGAACGATTCCCCGCATGGATGTCTCCCCTCACGGGTGATTCCCCTCGCGCGCCCCCCACCCCGCACTGACCTGAGGGCGCTCCCGGGGCGGTGCGCGCGGCCCCTCCTCGCGCCGGCGCGCGCGCGGCCCCGCCCCGCGGGGGGAGCGCGCGCGCGGCCCCGCCCCTCCCGCCCCGGCCACGCCCCCGCTTGGGGGTTTGGGTTTTCCTCCCCAAAAACCTCTTTTTAAAACAAAATAAATCAGAAATTATTATTATTATTTAAAATTAGGAATCCCATTAAAGTTCAAGCATGGTCATGGCTTATCACAATCAAACCTATTTGAGGATTTGCCCTCTTAAGAAGAAAAGTGATGTGTTTTTCTGTGCATGCACCAATATCTCTGAAGTAGAGAGGTCACCCTTCCCTTTAAATAGAAGCTTTGTTAGATTAAAAGTTACAAGGAAAAATAATTGGTAGCTGAAATCTTTGCGCTTGTTCATCCACTGTTATTTGCAACTTCCAAGCAAAAATAAAAACAAAAAACAAAACAAAAAAAATCCCACCAAACCCCCCCAAACGAACAAACAAAACAAAAACTGAACAACCTCCAAAGCCAGCAGCTTACTGGAGAAACTCCTCAGGCTGCAGCAGCAACAGGCAGCCAGAGGGGAATAAACACCCACCCTTCCCCCTCAGGGTTATTTGTTTTTTCCCCAAAAAAATTCCGTCTCACAAAAAGAGATCAATGCCATACATCCTTCCTTGCCGGAGCTCTTGCCGTCTTGCTGCTCTTAGGGTGTCCAGGATAAAAAAAAAAAAAAAAAACGCAAAACACCAACAAAAAAATCAACCCCCAACACCAAAACTTTTTTTTTTTTCCGAGCTGCTGAAAAAATAATGGAGAGGGATGGAGCATTTTCAGGACCAGCACCCAAGATTATACAGAAACTTCATAAATAAGATATTTCTCATAATGCTAGTGCATGTAGCCACGTGGGAAATTAAAATGCATTACTAGCATTTATTTTTAAAAGCATAGCAAAAGGCTTTCCTTGATGCTCTAGGGCAAGTTTGAGTTTGGGGGTTTTTTTTAAAGTTTTATTATTATTTTCCCTCTGAAGAAACAATTATTTCTGAAATTGGTGCTGTGTTCCAGCTTTAGTCTCCCATGAACAATCATCGCCTATATTGTATACACATTATTCTAGCAAATACCTTCACAATGTGAAATTAGGCTTATCTGTGGATAATCAGCACTTTGCTTTTCCCATTTTAATATTTTAGCTATTTTAGAGATGAAACCAAAGAGCAACAATAATGACTACACACACGCACACACACTCACTTTATAGCTGTTATGGATTTTACCGGCAAAGAACACACTTTAAATTACAGTGTGTAAATGATCATTTAATTGGGACTTGAGAAGCCAACAAAATGTTGCCTGAAGTGAACTTAAACACGCTGGAGGGAAACACTGCAATTTTCCATCATTTTTGCAAACTGAAGCTTTTGCAATGGGGATCATTTAGATGGGCAAGTTGTGGGGAGAAGCCTTTTCCTAGAGAAGCTTATTCTGTAGCCTGAATTCAAAATCCCATAGTAGGAAAACATATTGTGGCATTAATTCCAACATGCACCAGAAGTTAAAAGGTGAAGAACCTTTGGAACCGGATAATCTTTAAGGTCCCTTCCAACTCAAGCTTTCTGTGGTTCTATGATTTTTCTGCATATGCACTTCTGATTGAGAGGCAATCAGGGGTAGCCGGATTGGGGGCTCCACTCAAAAACATTTGTTTTAATTTTTTTGGGGCTCTTCCTGCATTTCCAGCCCAGTTTTTTTGGCTGTGCCCAGTGGTTTGGACCATGACTACCTAGCTTCTCCCAAAGAGCCCTGGTTTAATACCAGTATCAATATGGAATTGCTGTCACCACCACCCTGTCTGGGTTAAACACACCTCACTGCCTTTCTCAGAGATGTCTTTAGTTCCATACACTGCAGCCTGCTGACAAATTTCAGCTCAATTCCAGAGCAAATGAGCCACCAGATAAGCCAGACCTGGCCAGAGCTTCAGCACTGGGGCACCAAACCATCTTCCAACAGAGGAGTTAAGTACCAAGCTCATGGTGCTGCTGTGTTTGATCTCTCCTTGTGCTCTCACCCTCCAGGGTGCTGCATGTATAGAATGGATATATCGAACCTGTGGAAAACAGCTCATGAGGAAGCCCAGGAGCAGCTGCAGAGAAGTCCTTTGGGACACTCCTTCATAGCTTTGGGCTCTTGTCTCATCCCAGCCCATGTTTCTGGACAAGATCCAGCACTGCCTATGGCAAACCAAGGGCTGCACTAGCAGGGAAGGTAAAACTCAACCAGCTGCATGTTGGGGAGAGCTGCTCAAAGGATTTTAGCAGGTGTTTCCAGAGCCATTTAGCTGGGATAGGTTCTGCTCCGTGGTGGTGGTGAAAAAAGCCAAGCATTTGCACTGAGTGACATCCAGACTCATCTATTCTTGTGTCAGGGGTCTATTTTCCAGGTATTGAGCAGTGCTTTCCAAAGACTTACTAAATTTGAAAAACTGTTTAAATATTCATTTTCCGGTTGAACTTGCATGCTGGGTAGGTTCTTCCAAGTGCTCCAGGGTATAATTAGTTCCTCCAAAAGCATCTTCCTTCCTACCAGACACTTTGCTAACGCTGACCGCGCTTCCCCTGCACATCTCCCCTCCTCCCCAGCCTCTTAAAGCTTTGCTGAATTTCTGTGCAACAGCCTGCCACAAAGGTTATCATCTTATGTTTAATAGTGGGGAAAAAGACAGCACACGAGATTTACTGCAAATGGAAGCCATTACTGGAGCAGTTATCAAATGAAAGAACAATATAATAATATCTAGTCATAAAGATATGAAGAGTTGCCTGTCAAAGGCAAACACCTGACTTGCAAAATTATCCTGTGCAGCTGCTGGAAGCTTTTGGCAGGCAGAGTGAGATCCTTACAGCATATGGTTCAGCACCCAGGTGTTTTGCAGATATATAGGCTAGAAACTGGGCACCCAAACTGGGACCAGCTGGAGGGAGATGCATGGACACAGGACATTTGCATAAAGCAGAGCCAGGGGGATCAGCTCAGTGCATATCAAATATCCACAGTGGGGTTATGACATCCCCTGGGTTGATTCAGGCATCTCAAAGCCAAATCTGTTATCTCCAGCTCCATTGAGTCTGCTGACCCCAATTTTCTGGTTAAGTATTAACTAACTAATAGCAGATAGTGTTGAATTTTGTCTGCCCCTTGACCCGTAAGGTCAGGTCACACACTTTGACAGGCTATGAAAGTGCAGCTAGAAGAAGCTGATGTCCAGTCTGGTGCATTGACACAGATGATTTTCATCATCTTTCTTGGTCCTGCCCTCCTGCCAAGAGCTGGGGCAGAAACCTTTTCAGGCTTAACCAGTCATTAGCCTTTCCAAAATGAAAATACATGGACAAGTGGGTACCAGTGTTCATCACAAGTGCTATGTTAGCAGAGGGATGTTGGCTCCTATGGGAGTACTGACATCTCCTATCAAGGACTGTCCAACCTCTCTCACTACACACACTCAGCTCTTTCTTCATCCCCAAAAATACCACTTACTTTCAGCAGCACAGTCAGTTGTCACCGACTGTTTCCTATTCCATCAGACACAGTTTCTGTATCAAGCTCCTAGACTCCACTACAAGAGCTTGTGCTTCTCCTGCAGCCTTTATAGCTGGAATTTGTCATCCCTAGGCTCCAGGTGCAACACTCCAGGTGCTTTTTAATCTTTTTTCATCTGCCTCAGGAGGGTTGGTGATACCTGTGGCAGCCAGAGGTGCTGCCTCTCTATTTTGGTGTCTTTTTGCCTCTCACCTTTTGGTGTCTGGGGATGAAAGTGTTGGCCACTGTGACTTGTTGAACAGTTGCAGACATAGAAAAAAACCTGGCAGGAGCTGTCCCAGTGCTGGCTGCTGATGCAGATGGTCAGCTTAGCCTGACCACAGAGAAAATCCCATCACAACCTTTCTAGCAATATTTGCTTTTAGACAGCATGAAGATTGATTGCTGCTGTCTTTAGCCAAAGCTAGAGAGCTTGAGAAAGTGCTGAAGTCCCTGTAGAAATTTCAGGAGCATCTGCACTTCTCTAACATGCCAGGCTAAGGTGTTTGGTGAAAGTCAAAGGGTCCAAAACCAAAAAAAGCTGCTTTTCAGCACTGTCTTTTGGAGACAGAGGTCAAAGGCTGTCTCAGAGGGAGTCTTTATGTCCCCAGAGACTAAAAAGCATGGAGGAAAGCTTCCCTTAACTTGAAACTTTGCCTCAACCATCCAAACTACAGAGAGACACCATTGTATGAATGCCAGGTGAACAAACTTCTGCTTCCATCATTAAAAACATAAATAAAAAGATGAGACAATTTTTTTGCTGTTGCCATTTTAAGAAGCCACAATCTGTGGTTTCGTTTTCTTTCTAGCAGGACTGTCCATCAAAAAGCGGAACCTGAGGTTTTCCAGATATGGGTGGGCTGCTGCACACCTGTGGTTTTCCCCCTGTCCTTGACAACACAGAGAATTCAAATATCTGCTCCAGCCCTTGATGAGTTGCACCTCCCAAGATCTGTGGCTATTCCATCCTGCCTCAAAGTCCTTGGAAATATTATTAATCACTGGGAGGGTGTCTGCAAGCAGCTGTTTGTGGGATGTGATGAAAGAGCTGCATGAGTTCCCCCAGTTTCCGGCTGGTGCAGCCCATGGAGGCTTAACTTGCTTTTGAGATCTGATGATGAAATAAGCTGGTGCTTAATAGAAAATCTAGAAAGGAAAATTACTGTTGAATTTCACTGCAAAACCTCAAGGCAGGATGAGGAGTAGGATGTAAAACTGTTTGAGGAAATTAAACCAGCAGTAGGGATAGGCAGAGTGTTAATACCAGCAGCCTTAATTATCCCAACTTACAGTGGCTGCACCCTGTAATAATTTTCAAGTATCATTCAAAGTGGTCACAACAAGTGACCCACCTCTTCTTAAACACAGTGCTGTAATTATTAAACTCCTGTATTATCAGGAGCTTCCAGAAACAACAGATCAAATCTGTTATTGCAGAGCAAAAGACTTGTGCAGAAATCTCACCCTTGGTAATTTTGTGCACACAGGTTATGAACCAAGCAGGAGGCAGAGGATGTGCAGGAGGGTGCACACAGCATCTACACAGTTGTGGGAGGGGGCATGGATGAATCTTGACCTCCTACAAAGTGACTCGAGATCATATGTGCCTTGTTTGTCCATCAGAGATATCCGCTCATCCTTCCCCATCCATCCCTTTGTGTGTTTTTTGAATTAATGGGGTGGGTAGTCCAACTTCTGCTCCATGGGGAGGGCTGGTAGCAGTGATATTCACTGGTTTGCCTCCTGCTGAGTGTGTATTTTTAATCCCATCCTTTTGGAGCCTGGAGAAAGAGAACAGGCTCTCTGCTCCTTGATTCTGTGCAAGAGGGATGGATTTGCCCTGAGTGAGGCATCTTGAGAGCTGTGACCATCTGGCTGTCATTAGTTTGACTTGATTTGATGGACATGAACAAATGCAATGATGAGTATAGCAAAAAATCCTAATTTAAAAAAAAAAAAGTAGTGGTTGAGGATGAATTTTTAAAAAATTTTTGCATTACTTGAAAAAACACATTAATTAAAACCAAGGCATACTTTTATTCACAGAATCATGAATCATTTAGGTTGGAAAAGATCTTTATGATCATAAAGTCCAGCCACTAATCTGATATGGCCAAGCCCACCACTCACCTGTGTTCCCAAGCTCCACATTTACATGTCTTTTAAGTCCCTCCAGGATGGTGACTCTACTGCTCCCCTGGGTAGTGTTGTTCCATGCTTAGCAACCCTTTTGGTGAGGAAATGTTTCCTAGTATTCAATCTTATCCTCCCTGGTACCGCTTGAGGCCATTTCCTCTTGTCCTATCCCTTGTTACCTGGCAGAAGAGTCAAACTCATTTTCAGGCAGTTGCTGCGAATGATACGGTCTCCCCTGGGCATCCTGTTCTCCAGGGGCTGAACACCCTCACCTCCCTCAGCTCCTCCTCCCAAGATTTGTGCTCCAGACCCTTCACCAGCTTTGTTGCCCTTCTCTGAACCATGTCCTCAATGTCTTTCTGGTTTGTATTTTTATTTCTTGTGTGGATTATCCGATTGCACCACAGAGTTCTTGTGTTAATATTATTTCTTTCAGTATCCTTGTACCTGTTAGTCTGATTTTATAGTGAGCTGCTCATGGTCCCTGAACTTTCTAACCTGTCCTCCACTCTCTGTTCCCCTCTTCTCTCCTCCACGTTTGGAAAGCCACTGGATGGGAAATGCTTTCAGGGTGATGGTCTTGCCCTAGCAGCACCAGAATGTGAGGGGAAGAGGGGTGCCCACCTTTTTCTCCATTTCATAATAAAACCCACGTAACAAAGAGGATTAACGAAGCTGAAAATTAAATTGAATGGTTTATGGGGATTTTGTTTTTTCCCCTCCAGTCTTCTCTGGTTCAGCCAGTGAACCAAAACTCCCAATTATTTATGGAGCTGAACTGAGTTGCGTCAGCACTCAGAATTAAATGCAATTAAATGTGTGTGTGCAGCCCAAGAGCAAGGTGATTTCTCTGTGAGTTGTCTTGCTGTGTATTAAGAGCTGCTGCTGGTGGGCTTGTCGCCGAGTTGCATTATTTCCCCTGAGATCAAAACAAATCAACATTTCCCTGCTCGGTGTTTTTGAAGACGAAATTTCAGTAACAGCTGAACAGCAGGGTCTGGAAGAAAACTGGATTATAGACAGAATATTAAAGGAGGAAAAATTCAAAGACTGTAAGAACTCAAGGAGAGAAGATGGAACAAATTATTATTATTTTAATTTGTTTGGTTTAAAATGATACCCTGTGTGGTTTCTCATGGTCAGAATTTTAATACAACTGTACCATTCTCTTGCAAATTGCCAACTCAAAGTAATTTGATAAAACCAGATTAGAATATGGCCAGGGAGATGAGAGAAAAGAAGAGCAGGGGATTCAGAAATAAGGGTACCAACCTCTAAACATGCCAGATTTCTTGTTCTGAAGGAAAAATCACAAGAAAAATATAACTGCAGGCTCTCAGATAGGGTACATTGCAGCATATACAGTTCTTCCATTTAGGGAACAACCAGGACATCATATTGCTGTTTTTTCTCTTTGATTATACGCACTTCTGTAAGAGGTCAACATCTTAAGATTACCTTCTTTGTACAATATTCTGGGAGCACTTTTGCTGTGTCTTTCCTCTGTCAATCTTCAGCCTTCCTCTCCTGACTGCTGCTGGCTTCCCTAAATGAAGGAGAGGCTTTTCTGCAGTGAAAAATGCTTTTTCCTGTAGAGAAAAAAAAAAAAAAAAAAAACAACCACAGAACCAACAGAGGGGATATAATTGTACTCATCACCTGCAGATAGATATATTGCAATTTTTATTTGGTGTTTCAAGGATATGATAACAGTCCAGTTTGCTTGTCTGGGTTTAGTGAAAGAAATTGAGCCAGTTTACTGTAGGTGCATGAGAAAGTGGGGGAATAAGGATCCCCACGGTCTCTGACTGGACTGATACCCACAAGGGACATCCCTCCCTGCTCAGGACAGTCTCCCAACCCTTGCAGTACCTGGTCCCCATAATCAGTGTGCTCCCAGGGTTTTGCAGGACTGGAAAATACTGGAGGAGATGGAGCAGGCTCTTTGCTGGTGCCCCTTCTCAGTTTTCAGGGTGATCACTGCTCACACCACGCAAATATCAGCTCTGTGTTATCTCACTGGGAGCAGAACAGGCCCTGGGTTCAGCTTCAGCCTGGGGGTACTGTACTGGCAATGCAAGCCTAATTTATTATTTAATAATAAGTGGCTGTATGCATTATTTTTATCATCCTCAATGCTCCTGCTTGCAAATCTTTTTGTCAGATTTGGTGTGAGATGCAAATATCCTTTAATTTGTTTAAATAAGCAATGAATCCCATCTGGCTCAGGTGGAGCAGCTGTACTGCTTTACACCCGCAAAGATTTTGCCCACATTTTGCCATAGTTGAGCCCCAGACAGTAAAAACTGACATTGATTTTCAATTATCCTAGTAACAAAAAAATGGATTTTTTTTTTCCATGCAGGCAGGTGGAAGAATATTGCCAGCAGAACAGCTTTTCTAAGCATAGAACTGGGCTACTTACCCTCTGGCAGCCTGCATAGTAAAGAGCATGGTCCCACAGAAATGTGGAAAAAACCCCCAAACTTACATTCAATAGAAATGCTTCCTAATTTTGAAATCAAGGGACTTTCAGGCAAAAATATGGGAATCAGGAATAACAGTTCTTTTCTAGGGAAATTAAAATAGAAATACAGTACTATAAAGAAACAAACTCCAAACCCTGACAAAGTCAGAGTACAACCTGACACCCCGTCAGGCAGGGTGTTGGTAGCAGTTTGTTTAAATGGTGGCTGTAGTCCTCTTGCAGTGACAGATGTGATTCAGTTGAAGCAGTGGTCCTGTAGAAGGTGCAGTTTCCTTCCGGAAGTCCAGTGGTGATGTGGAGAAATCCAGCTTCCCTCTGGAGTCCAGTGGAGAAAGGGGCTACCTTAGTGTCCCAAAACCTCTGTTTTATCTTGGTAAGAAATGTTGGGCCCTTCCCCCTGGCTGCAGCAACTTCAAATGGGATGAAGTAATTTTATCAGTCACACAGTGGGACTCAATGGGCCATTAGCAGACGATACCTCCCTGGAGGTAGGATGGGTTGTGAAAAGGTAAAGAACAATGCCCCGCCTGGTTTCAGTGGATGGGCCATTAGCAGAACATCTCCCACAGAGATAAGGATCACTGCCCCCACCCTCAAACAGATGGTGATAGAATAGATCTTTTATCACACCCTGTATTGTAACCCAAGACATATGGGAATTAGGAATAACAGCTCTTTACTAGGGAAATTAAAATAGAAATACAGTACTACAAAGAAACAAACTCCAAACCCTGACAAAGTCAGAGTCCAACCTGACACCTTGTCAGGCAGGGTGTTGGTAGTGGTTTGATTAAATAGTCGCTGCAGTCCTCTTGCAGTGACAGATGTGGTTTAGTTGAAGCAGTGGTCTTGTAGAAGGTGTAGTTTCCTTCCAGAGGTCTAGTAGTGACATGGAGAAATCTCTTTTTTTCCTAGAGCCCAGTAGAGAAAGGGCTACTCATTGTCCCAGAATTTCAGTTTTTATCTAGGTAAGAAAGGCTTGGCTCTCCCCCATGTCTGGAGCAACTCTCAATGGGATAAAGTACAGTAATTTCACGACTACAAGGCGCACCCTTTTAACTAAAATTTTCCCTCGAACCCAGAAGTGCGCCTCAGAGTCCAGTGCGCCATTTCTGATGGACAAAGTTGCAAAATTTGCCAAACCGGAAGTGAGGGCTGTGAGCCGCGGGGAGAAACGGAAGTGCAATGGCTGCCGGGTTGAGGCGGAGCCTCGGCCAGCAACCGCACGGGGTGAGCTGGGGGCGGAGCCTCGCTGCAAAAAAACCAGTGCGCCTTATAGTCCGGTGCGCCTTATGGTCGTGAAATTACTGTAATTTTATCAGTCACATAGTGGGACTCAATGCAATTAGCAGAAGATAACTCCTTGAAGGAAGGATGGGGGATGCAGAGATAAAGAACAATGCCCTACTGGTTTCAATGGATGGCCCATTAGCAGAATATCTCCCACAGAGAAAAGGATCTCTGCCCCCCCTGGTCACAACAGTGATATAATAGATAATTTGATCACATCCTGTATTGTAACCCAAGACACTTTGTCAGTGTTTGGGGTTTGTTTCGGCTGCGGTTTGGCTCGCAGCTCACACTTCTGGGTTGACAAATTTCCGAACTTTTCCATATATAAGGGCTCTGGAGTATAAGGTGCACTTCTGGGTTCAGACCAAAATTTTAGTCAATAGGGTGCGCCTTATAGTCGTGAAATTACTGTAATTAAAACCATATATATGGGTTTGGTATTAATTCAGCTAGAAAAATCTGTGATGTAAAGACTGACTCCCTCATGACAAATTTGGCTTAGAGGTCTCCCACCAGATCACTAACAAGTTTCTTCTAATTCAGCCAGAAAAAGAATATTTTCATTGTTAGGATAAACTTGAAACTGAGTTTTATTCACATAATCAAAACATCCTTAATGATTCACTTCCCATCACTTCTGCTCAGTATCCAGGTTATAAATAGCTGTGTTTTAGGTATAAAGGACTTGCAGACTGTCCTTCCCATAGTCTTCAGTGTGACAGAACAACTCTAGCAGGGTTAGTGGCTGCTGAGTATAAAGGGAATATCAGTCATACTGGATGGACCTGTCAGGATATATGGGATCAGTACCAGGAGGGACCCTTTCATCCTGCACTGAGGCATTTAGGGTGAAGAGCTGGTGAAGTATTTTCTAGCTGGTCACCCAAGGACAAGGAGCATTTGAAAGGGAGCTGGAGCTTTCCTTGGCCAAATACTCATTAGAAGGAATGATGAAAAATAAATGTCCATTGAAAACCTTTTCTAAAACAGGGATGTAGACTGCATAATCTTTATAAATGCACTGGCTAACAGAACCGATTTCCTTTAAGTGTTTAATAATGGGAAAGTACCAGAGGTTTCAGACGAAGGTCAGGTGAGTTCTGGTTCAGGGTTCATTAACTCCACTAGATCTGGGAGTCTTTAATGAAACATCTCCCATTAAAGAGAGCAGACACAGGGCTCAGCAGCAGCTTTGCTATCCCAGTTGCTTTGTATATTGTCCTGGTTTAAAGGGACAGTATTGCCAGGAAAAGGAAATTCAGGAACTCTCAGGCAAAAAGGTGTGGGTTTGGAATAACAGTTCTTTACTGATATATTTACTAGACAAACAAAAACAGCATCAGCTATATGAAAGAGAAAAAAACCAGTGACAGAACAGAACAAAACTCAGTCTCAGTCCCTTTTTCCAGTCACAGATGTCCCTCCTCGTCCGCACAGTCCCGATGGAGCAGGGCAGGGCAGCCTCTCAGTCGCGGCTGCTGCAGAAGCAGGGGGAGCAAGGCGGCACCAGCCGTCCCAGGTGGGAGAAGGGTGAGGAAAACACTCTGCTCACCGTGGGCGTCCCAGTTCTCAGAAGCAGGAAGCTTTAGCAGTCCGAATCCAAGAAGCCTGATCCCACCATGGAGAAAGCAACCTCTCTCCTCGAGTTCGGCTGGCGAGCTGTGAGTGTCCCCCCACCCGCCGAAGGACAAAAGTAGCACTCCACTTTCGGCCATCAAGAAAATCAGGGCCCGCCCAGCCATCCTTTTGTCTTCAGCACTTAAACGGCTAAAAGGGGAGCCACCCCGGCTAGCTTAACATAATAATGGGAAAAATTTCTAAACCTCCCCCAGCCCACAACATATATGAGCCTGAGCATGCCATGCAAATCCTGATATCCCTGAGAAAACCCCTTATATATCCACAGAAAAGGCATGGTCCTGTTGGCCAAGTCCTTTGTTGAAGAACTTGCTGCTGTGGAAATTACCCTAGGATTCAGGAATATCCTGAGCTGGAAGAGACCCACAAGGATCATCAAACCAACTGTTCTGGGAAGGGTGAGAGGTGACACCAAAGTACTGCTTCTTCCTAGGTGATAGCTGTGGGTCTGGGACCAGAAGGAAATACAAAGCCTCATGGTGATGGTTATAACAGCCAGATGTCCATGGTGCTGCCAGGCAAAGCACAGCCACAGCACCAAGTCATGCTCTTCAGCAGAGGACATCGTAATGCAAAACACTGTGGCTGCTCTGGTGCTGGTGTTAGATCTCAGCACTATTTCCATTGCTCACCCTTCCTCAGTTTTACAGCTTGAGCCTTTGGGAATAAGAAAATAATCCAGGATTTGATTCCTAGATGTAAGGTAGGTGCTCTGCTGTGCTTAAGCAGAATGCAGCCGCAGCAAACCAGTTTATCCCTAGGAGCTGGGTGGTCTGAAAACACTGAGGTCACACGCAGCATGCACTGCACCTGCTGGAGAGTGTGTGCTGGCCAGATTACTAAATGTTCCACTGTGCTTTTGGGTCTTAATTACTGGTGTTTTGAAGAAAACCACCGGATAAGATAACGATTCACCAGTTCTGGGGGGAAAAAATAAAATAATCACAATGTAATTCGGGTAATGATGGTGTTCAGAAAGACTTTGAAGGTGCAGCCTCATGAGCTGTGAGATGGACCAGCTCCTTATGGAAGGAGGGAGCAACCCAGGCTGCCCTGGCAGTGGGGGCTACGTGCAGTTTATCCCCTTCAAAGTGGACATCCCATCACCACCCACCCTCTCGGTGACCCCCAGGATGCTGGGAACGCCCATGGGCATGTGTCACGGTCCGCACAACCTGAGCGGGGTCGTGATGGTTCGTTCGACTGCGAGGTGCAAAGGACAACAGCAAGAGACTAAGGTTTTGTTCAGCAACAAGCAGCAAAGCAATTTATTGAGGGTCAACAATTCAGTTTTGGGGTAATGGTGAGGAGGAGAGGGGAAAAAGGATGACGAAGTAGGGAGAGAGAGAGAGAGAGGGAGAGAGAAAGAGAGAGAGAGAGAAAGAGACAGGGAGACAGGAAGACAGAGAGACAGAGAGACAGGGAGACAGAGAGACAGAGAGACAGGGGGAATAGCTACCAACAGATGGGACGTCCTCGGATCATCCGGCGATGTCTTCCATCCGTTGGGGAGAGGAAAGTCTCCAAGGTCTCTTCTGAGAGTGATGATTTTATAGTCCATTTCAAGGCGAAGGGCCACTGGCCAAAAGGTGGGGAGATTTATGGACTATTGTGTTCAGAGGACCATAGCTTCAAGAATCAGGTGCAGAAAGTACGGCTGTCCTAGCCCCGTACCTGCCCGAGTTCATTGTACCGTAACAGCACAGCACACACCTGACACAGTCCATTAGCAAGCATCCACCCTAGCCAGGCCCAGCAGCTCCTGCCCAGAGTAAGTGGTGGAGGTCTCAGGGTCTCAGTCTCTGATGATGATTGTGAGGCAGATCAGGCAATCTTCAGACCGACCCTTACAGCATGGAGCAAGTGTTTGCCCTGTGCCTGATGAGTTTCCATCAGTGGAATCTGCCTGGAGATCAGCACACTGATTTGGACACTGGACCCAGCACGTTTGTACACGAGGTAACAGCTCTGCCACACTTCCTTATGTTATTAGGCTAATGTGCTGCCTAAATAGAGTCATCAATCTTGTTGTTATTAAACCCCTTTGTGCTGGGCAACAAACTGATGGGGAGCGAAAGCCTTAGTAGGTTGTTTGAGGATTATAAAGCAGTACTTGTAAAGCTCCCACTGCTTCAGTCAGTGGAAGGTGAAAAAGCAAAGAGGAGCTAATTGATTGTGCCAAAACAAGGCTCCAAAAGTGTTGCCACTTAAATGGAAATAACCAGCTGAGTTGCCTTTTATTTGTTCTGACATGCTCCAGACTTCCAAGCATACGTTTGAGTTGCATTTGCAGCTTTTTTCCTACAAATCCTGAAACTTGCAAGTCTTAAGAAAAAAAACTAAAGAGAAAGGAAAGCTGAGAAAATCATGAAACCTGTAGTTCCAGCAGCTTGTACCTTAAGAAGGGTGAATTGACACTAGTCTCCGTATTTTAGAATTAAATCATTATATTCTTGCTCAGAACTTATTGAATACCTAAAAAATTCTGTATTTCTGCTTCTGCTCTTGGGTATGTTTATTTCAGCAACCAGTTGCAGGGAGCTTCGTCTAATAGTGCTCTATTTAATTCTGCATTGAAGCTTTGCACTTAAACCACTAATAAAACTCTTCTGTCTCACAATCACGTTGTCAAGTTTAACTTCCATATTATGGTCATGGGGTTTTCACGGAAATCACAGTTTGTGCATCACCTCCTATATGGAACACATTTTGGCTTTTCCCAGGAAGCAGTTAAAAATCACATTTATTAGCCCTGCCAAACAGCAGCTGTCGAAATAGTATAGCCCAACTTGTTCATTCCCACAGCTGTAGCTCCTCGAGGAGAACAATGAGAGGTCAAAGGCAAAGGCTGCCCATTTTCCTGCACTGAGGTCTGGGTTGTTCCTTAAACTTTATCAACCTCAATGGGAGAGCACAGCCCTGAGCAGCACAGGGCAGGTGAAGATATCAGTTGCTCACTCTCTCTTCCAGCATAAAGGAAGTGGCTTTAAATGGCCCTAGCTTGAGCTGCATTCAAAAGAAGGCGAGAAGAGAATTCAGAATCTTAGAATATTCTGAGTTGGAAGGGACCCACAAACAGCTGAGCTGGAGGGAAGGGCCAGGACCTCCCTGCCCAAGGATGCCAACATGTAGGTGCTCACTAAGATTCAGGAGCAGCACTTGGGAATCTCATGAGGGCTCACAGAAAGGTGAAACAGTTTGGGCTGTGAACCTCTTGGGGTTGAGGGAAGAGAGCCCCATTCCTGCCCACAGGCTTCAGTGCAGGGAGCACAGAACCATGAACTGGTTTGATTGGAAGGAACCTGAAAGATCATCTGGTTCCAGTTTTGCTGCCATGGACAGGGAACACCTTCTGCTGGACCAGGTTGCTCAGATCCCAATCCTTGAGCACTTCCAGGGATAGGGATGAGCTGCAAGGCAGCTCCTGTTTTGAACACCCACCTTGTGTTTGCCTCTGTCTGGTCCAAAACCAATCAGATCAGCTGGGCTGAAACACTTGTGTGCTCTGCAAAATAAAAATGGATATGATAATTCAGTAAAAGTATACCTTGCATCCAACCAGCACTATTAGGCACAAAAGCTCAAAACCTGCTTGTCCAAAGACAAACTTACCCAATATTTATCAAAGCAGCAATTCTGATGAACCCTGTATAAATAAGGGGTCATTTCTCACTGATAATCCAATAAAAAGATGTGTGCCACACACCAGACAGCCCCAAGCTTGGTGCTGTGTGCCCTCCTAATTATGGATCAGGTTCAGGAGTACAGTAATTTTACGACTATAAGGCGCACCCTTTTAACTAAAATTTTCCCCTGAACCCGGAAGTACGCCTTATAGTCCGATGCGCCTTATCTGATGGACAAAGTTCGGAAATTTGCCAAACCAGAAGTGTGAGCCTGCAACAGACCCGAGCCGAGCAGAGCCCGCCTGGCAGCGACATCGGGCCAGCGCTGGGCTGGGGCGAGCCCCGTGGCATCGGGGCAGCGCCGACATGGGGGGAAAGCTGGCGGTGGCGGCACAGCCCAGGCGGGGGGGGAAAGCCAGCAGCATCGGGGCAGCGGTGGCGCGGGGGAAAAGCCCAGGGGGGTGTGGGGCTGGTGGCGCGGCACGGGGCATCCAGAGCGCCGGGGCAGTGTGGGGAGGGAGGGAGCGGGCTACAGCAGAAGCCGTGAGACCTGGGCGCTCTGAGCTGCCGTGAGCTGCCGCGAGCCCTGGGCGCTCCAAGCCACCGCGAGCCGCCGCGAGCCGCCGCGAGCCGCGGGCGGCCCAAGCCGCCACGAGCTGCCGCGAGCCCCCGGTGCTCCGAGCTGCCGTGAGCCGCAGGCGCTCTGAGCCGCCATGAGCCGCAGGTGCTCTGAGGCTCCGTGAGCCGCTGTGAGGCGTCACGAGCTCCGAGTGCTCCGAGCCACCGCGAGCTGCCATGAGCCACCCCCACCCCCCCGCCCCCCAGCCACTGCAGCCCCAGCACCACGGGAGCCCCGTGCCACGAGGGGGAGGCGGCACCACGACACTGCGGAGCCTCGAGGAGGAACGGCACGGTGGCAGCGCCGAGCCATGGGGAACAGGCAGAATGCGGGAGCGCCAAGCCAAGCGAGGGACAGGCAGCAGGGCGGAGCCGCGAGGGGGAACAACATGGTGGCACAACGGAGCCGCGATGGGTAACGGCAAGGCAGCTGGAGCAGCACTAGCAGAGAGGCGGGGGGCGAGAGCAGCGCTGGCAGAGAGAGAGAGGGCTGGAGCAGCGCTGGCAGGGAGGAGGGGGGCTGGAGCAGCACTGGCAGAGGTGGGAGGGGCTGGAGCAGAGCTGGCAGGGAGGCGGAGGGTGGGAGCAGTGCTAGCAGGGAGGTGGGGGGCGGCCCCAAGCGCCGGGAGCAGCGCAGGCAGGATGGCGTTACTACTTCATTACTTTGTTGCGCACGGCGTGGATCCTCCCTGCAAAAAAAAAGTGCGCCTTACAGTCCGTTGCACCTTATATGATCTACAAAGTTGCGAAATTTGCCAGCTCCCGGGGGGTGCGCCTTATAGTCCGGTGTGCCTTACGGTGAAATTACTGTAATATATGAGAGACCCCAGATTGTTTTCAGCGGTTCTCAACAACTCACTGCTGAGTTGAAACAAAAGCTGGGTTTGAGAAGCGAAAAACCCCTGATTGTCATATTGTGCAGTAGAAACCTACTGGAGCCAGTGAACTCCAGAGAAAGTTATTACTAAAATTGAAGTAGAAATATATTGAAAGCAATCTAGGAAACTTACAGAGACCTCTCAAACAACACTGAAGTGAGAGGAAAAACTGAGATCCATATTTTTATGGTACCAGTGAAAACGAATAGAAATCAGGGATCATCCCTCTATTCATCCCACCACAACCAGGGTTTTCAACACATCCAGCATTACCCTGGGAGTATCCAGTAGCTCCAGCTGGTAATGGAAGATGCTGGGAGCACTTAAGAAATTACTCAACTCAACTAAGTGCTTTAACAAGGGAGATAGTTTGGTTATAAAAGTATTTCTGCCCCAGATTGGAAAGAGTTAAACCCCCTAAGTCTGCACAAGAGAACAGGATTTTTTTAATTCTTGGCTTTTTTTTTTTTTCCTTCCTTTGAATGGGTTTGTTTGTTTGTTTCCCCTTGGAGGCTGCAGTCACACACAATAGGCAGATTTTTCAATTAAACCATTTCTTTCCACTTTTAGTCTTCAATGGAGCCCAGGTGCCAATTGTTTGCTGCCTTTCCTTTCCTGCCTACAGCTTAACCCCTTTCTCTCCTTCCTGTTTTTGGGGCTGTCACTGGTCATGCAGATGTTGCTGATGCAGATGGCTGATAAATAATTATCAAACATCTTGGGAATGGTCTGTATCAGGTCTCAGTGACATTAAAAAATGCAGTGTATGGACCATCCACCAATGAATTTAGCAACAGTTGGATAGTCACTAATCATCTTTCCTCTGAACCCCTCTTCATAGCATATTTATTTTTAAAGTGAAAGCATTTGGCTTTTTATTAAAAAAAAAATAAATCCACAAATCACCAACAGCATGCCCTGATTTATTTCAGGAAGACTGACAAAGGCAGTGGAATGGTTTTTCTTTTAAATCCCTCACCGACCCATCACTTACCCCGGAGCCAAGTTTTAGCACTCAGCTGCCATCCTGTGCTTGTGCACAGCAACCTCTGCAGCTGCCCCAGCCTCTGCAAAGCACAGAGGAGGGCTTTGCACAGATCAGGGGTTAAGCTAGGCCCAGGCTGGGCTCAGCTCAGTGGCAGTGGCACTGCTGGAGGTGTTAAACCCTTCCTTCTCTCAGATTGACTGGCTGTCACAGTGCAGCCATGGTGAGCGAGTGCTTGGGGCTCTGCCTCGTGTATTAAACACCAAACCAGAGCAGCAGATAAATCCCCAGCCCTGCCACATGCCTTACTCTGCATCACTGCTGTCAGAGAAGGGTGAAAGGCCCAGCCAGTTTTAGCTCTGTAAAAGTCACAATGATGAGCACCTGAATCCCATCCATCCCCTGCAGCCATCAGGGGAGAGTGGGCAGGGAAAAGGGAGGAGAAAGGGAGGCAAATTAAACAACAGAACCACCAAGTTTGGAGAATGTGAGGATAAATCTAGAACTATGCTCTCCCAGAGCTGAAAGAATACATTTTTAAGAACAAGACATCCAACCTGGCATGAGGGACTTGTGCTCTTTCCAGATCCTCCCATTAAAAAAATCTTAACCAGATCTTAACCCATTAAAAAAATAGAAAAGCCATCTGTGGAAATGGCATATTTCTTTAAGCCTTGCAGAGACTTTCTTCTAGTTTTTTCCTGTTGCTCTTCCTCTACCACTCAGGGCTGAGCCATTGGCACCAGCTTTTTTTTTTTTTCTTTTTTTTTCTTCTTTTTTTTTTCTTTTTGTGTGTGTGTGTTTCAAGTTTTTTTTGTTGTTGTTTTTGGTTTTTTTAGCCAAGAAAAAAATTGACATCAATATTTTTAAATTTCCCAGAGATTTGGGGAAAGTGGCCATAAATATCAAACAAAACACAAAACAGGACTGAGCTACTAGGCTACTAGGAGGTCATACTTAGAGCAGCAGTGATGGGTGGGAGGGAAGAAATATGGCAGAAAAATTTAACACCATTTAGAAGGGCTTATACACAATGTTTACATCCCAAGCAGCATTTAGAAGCGATGATTGTGATTCATGATATTCTAGTTCACTCCTCCCTCATCAAAGAGATAGGCAGAACCAGCAGAGCATCTCTGGACACTACAAGGCACCACCCACAAACTCAGAAGAGTTTCAGCCTTGGCCAACATTGTCCCCTTGGGCTTCTGGGGTGCTGGGATTTAGGAAAGGGCCTTGCAGGAAAACAGAGTTTCGAATGTCAAAGGATTTAAAAATATATAATGCTGTGAAACCTGATGGGACCTTGAAAGAATTGAAGGAGAAGGTGCCTTAGCAGGGCATCTTTGGCCAGTGAAGCCAGAAAACCCTCAAAATTCATTAATGGAGGATCTGGGAGTGAAGCCCAGCAGGAGATGCTGGCAACATGAACTCCTGCCCCACACAAGAGGGTCCCCAGAGAGCCCAAAAATCCATGCCAAGCAGACAGGATCTGACCATACCATCTGCCTTGGGTCAAACCTGCTCTTTATTTTTCACCAGCCACACAGAAACACGGTGTATTTATGATCACTTCTTCCACTAGACTTGGTTGAAAACAGCAATGTACCCCAAAACTGAAGGAAAAGCCTTGTATAGACAATCCCTTCTTCAAGGCTCAGCTCCAGTACCAGGCTCAAGACCTGGCATTTGACAGGAAGCAGTAAATCAAGTGAAGGAACATTTCTTGGTATTTTTTTCAGCTGATTGTTTAGGAATTAACTTGGCATAAGCTTCCTCCCCAAGAGGGATTTCAATTCTACCCATGCACAAAGAGGAGAAAACATTAATGCAGTGTTAAGACAGCTCAGCACTGAGAGCAGCATGCACAGGCTGAGCAGAAGGCCACTGCAGTTATGTGACACCCAAAACTAGGTATTAGCAATTTTTCAAGGACAAAGTTATGAAGTTTCCAATGACAACAGCAACTTTCCCCTTTGCAAACTGGCCCAGCAGACAAAAATCCCCCTGAGACTCAGCCCAGGGCAGGGCTCCTCACCCCTTGGTGGGGGCACAGGAATGCTGCTGGTGCCATCAAAGGAAACATTCACACCAGGTCCTCCCTGGCAGGTCCAATAGTTTTGAATTGTTTCTCTTACAAGGGACACTTTAAAAATTGTACTTTGTGAAATAAAACTATGAAATAACCAACCCAGCAATTGTGGCATCCTGAGGTCTATGCAGGTGAGACTTAGCCTCTGTCTCTTCTCTCCATGCAGGCTTTGCTTTCCAGATCCTGCCTGATTCCAGGCATCACACAGCTGTAGTGATTAATTACAGCATGTTACAACTGAGATTTAAGCTTCTGTTGAATTTGTGGTTTTTATTTACCCACCCTGACCAACTTGTGCAATCCATGGACTTGGGAGGCATCAGTAAAAAAGTTCATAAAGTATTAAGAGTGCTGCTTTCCAATGACATGGGAGAGCTGTGGGAATTGAACTGGTACCAGGGTATGATTAACCCAGGATAAGGTTAGATCATTATGTTTCCAAGGAAAAAGTGGGTGCATAATAGCATTGGGTCTTCAGTGACCAATGCATTTTGGAAATAGGCTGACATGTGCAGTCTTGCTGAAGACTCTGAATCCAAATCCATGTGTGGATGTAATTTAATGCACAGTGCTTTATGCAATTAATACCTGCAGATGCCTAAGTGAGAATTTAAATTAGCATTAAGTCGATAGCTTTTGCTGAAGGCAGACAAATGCAAGCGGGTGCTGGGCAGATTTTCCTGTGAAGCTCTGCCTGTCCCCATCAGTTCCCCAGGCACTGTTCCAAATGCAAACCCTGGGGATCTTCTCAGCAATTAGGCCCACTCCAGAAAGAGCCTCTCTGCCCAAGTGGTTTCAGAAATGGGACCCCATCTCTGTAAAGACCATATCTCCACTGTGCAAAGTGTCACCATTTGGGCAAGAGAGAGAAGGAAGCTCAAACAGGAGGACCCCAGCTCCTGCATTCTTATATGAGTAACCTTTACCCAGAAATTCTCACAAATCCGTATGTACTCATCTTCTTCTGCCCAGAATTCCTAAAGAAGACAAATTATTAAGTAACACATGGGCAAGGGTCAACATCCATCAGCATCTAAACCCCAGCAGGACTAAAGGACTTGTCTCTTTTAAACACTGATGTTTGTGGTCAGAACTTGTTGCAACTTCAAAACTGCCTATACCTCAAAAGTAACCTTAACTCTCATCTCAACAAACCACTAAACTTTTCATCTATCCAAAGGGAATTTCAGATTCCTCCAAACCAAATAATTAGGTTGTTTTTTTTTTTCTGGTTGTGGTGACTACAGAAGCCTGCAGTGGCAGAGAGGTTTTCTCCCTGTCACTAATGAGTATTAGGAGGGCTGGCTTCCTGATGAGCCAGAAGTGTTGGCAGCAAGCACACAGCATAAAAATGATTGAGAAGCCTGATACCCTAATTTTATGAAAAAACAAAGCAACAGGATGCAAAATCAACCATGGCAGAGAAATTATCAACTGGGGAGAGCACCATTTGCTTACTGCAGAAGCAGCAGCAGATTCGGTTCCTTCCCTTGTGGAAGCAGGTGCAGGTCAAGAAAACTGAGATATACCAGGGCATTGCACCTCTTGGGCATCTCCCCAAAGATGGGCAAACGGATAGACTGACATCAAAGGATTGCATGTCACAGATTTCATCTTCCCCACTCTGCTACAAGGAAACATCTGATGAGCTGACTCAGTCCACAGCTGCACATGTCACCTTGGTAATCTACTGCTTGGAGCAGTTCCTCCTTCAGCAGCTCTCAGAATTGGAGCTGGAAGGCTGATAGGTTTTTAGAACACCTGGGAAGCATTTCTGGACCTCTCATCTGTCTGAGGAATGGCATATCTCAATGAGCACACACCACTGCTCCCATAATCAAGAGGCTGAATTTTCCTCTTAGCACAGATCAGGCACAATTGCTTTGTGTGAAAAACAGGTTGGGAGTGATTTTTAAAGAAGTGATACTAAGACAAGCCTTACTTTTGTATCCAGAGAGGGGACAGAGGATGTTCCCTCCTTTGCTGGGGTCTTCTCTGGGATCCTCTATAAGACACTCTGCAGTTTGAGTAGGCTAGGTTGTAGCTCTTGGGTTTCTGTGCAGAAGTTCAAGCAGCAATAGTGCAGCTATATGTCCTTCAGCAAGACTATTATCTCAAGGCAGCAAAGTTATCTCAAAACTCATCACAGTAAATTCTCAAACTCACTAAAATGTTTCAAGCCTCTTCATTCCCCACTCCCCTGTAAAGAAATTACATGATCTTGGAGTGCTGCTTTGTAGTCTGCTTTTCTTGGTTTTCTTTTTCTTTCTTTCTTCTTTTTTTTTTCTCTCTTCTGAACAACAAAAGAACAACTGTTGTGATTTTTTTTTTTGTTGCTGTTGTCTTTCATGGCAGGAATGAGTGTACTGAATATTTAGGACACATTATCTGAAAATAAAAGTACTGCCACAGCTCATACTAGTTTTTTCCTGAATATTTCATTTATTTTATCATTAAACTCCCAGACAGGAAGGCATTAACAGCAAAATGGACTTGTACCTGCTGCCCTTGGTCCTGATCCAGTCTCATCCTTGGGCTTTGCTCTGTCCATCAGTCCAATTCACCTTCTCTAGGGTGACTCACTGAAGGTTACATTCCTGTACCGGGACAGAGGGAGGATCCTAAAGGCAGAAAAAGCCTCACACTACAGTCCTTCAGCTAAGACAAATCCAAATTCTTCTCCAAGTCTGGGAGGATGCAAAGCTGATGTTTCAATGCCATGTGGTTTATTGCTGGATGGGAAGAGGCACATGGCCACAAAGCCACTCCTGGGAACTCCTGCCAGGTTTAAAAAGCAGACAGGGGTCTGGTTCCATTGTAATTACAAGTAATTAGCTGAAGATGCTGTTCTAAGACTTTTAACAGTTTTCCCAAGGGACAAGCCACCAACCTCAGCCTAATCTTTGCTACCTGAATAGGCCCCACCTATAAGTCCCAGACCTGTTCAGGTGCCCACACAACTCACCCTGAGGAGAAACTTGGTCTGAAAGGCTCTCAATATCAGAACTCTGTTGTTTCCTCATGTTCCTGCTGTTCTCCATGTCCCCAAAAGCCACCACCATGTGACAGGCTGCAGTTGCAGCTACAAAAAGTGTAGGTTCTGTTATGGGGGAAAAGCCAGCCAGAACTGTCACAGGAAGAACATCTGTACGCTGGATTCTTACACAGCTAATGAATCAAAAAAAACATGGTCAAAAGACAATATTTTTTTTGATTTTTAAAATCTAAATTTATAAGTATGAAAGAAAACTTTCAAATACTGACAGCACCCAAAATGTACAGTAATTTCACGATTATAAGCCGCACCCGATTGTAAGCTGCACATCCGGTTGTCAGCAACATTTCGTTTTTTGTCCATATATAAACCGCACCAGATTGTAAACTCCACTTTCGTTCGCAGCGAAGTAACCAATTTGTAACAATCACACGATTGCTGGTTTTACCGGCAGGTGCTCAATTCGTGAGCTCCACTTCCCCCACGGGGCCAGTGGAGACCGATCCCCTGCCTACCCCCAGCCCCGCAGGGCCAACAGGAGCCTGCCTCCCCCTGCCGCGCAACAGAGTAATCAATTAGTAACAATTCTGCAATTGCGGGTTTTACTGGCAGGTACTCAATTCACGAGCTTGGCTCAGCACTGCGGCTCGCACTTCCGGGTTGGGAAATTTCCAATATATGTTCATGGCCGCTCCTGAGTATAAGCCGCACTTCCGGGTTAGGACTGAAACTTTAGTCAAAATGGTGTGGCTAATAACCGTGAAATTACTGTACTTTGGATAACCACAACTCTTAAGGTTCTAATCTGGAGTTGCACGAATCAGAGAGAAACTGAGGATGACTAGAAAATAGAAACCAGTTCTGTGTAGTCCTGGGTCCCAGTGGTTTTACTGCATTCAGCAGCTGCTTATCAAGAACTGGATGAAACTAATTTTGAAACTTAGACTTTGAGGTATTCAATACAGACTGTTCTTCGTTTCTTAAACTGTCATTCCTCAAAAGTTTTCATGGCCGTTTAAATAAAAATATTAAACTTACCCTGATTCCAGTGACTCCTGAAGTCACTTGGGGGAATTAGGGCCCCTCCATGGGGACTGCTGGCCACTGCTTTAGCACTGCAATGTCCCAGTGCACAGCCAAACACCAAAGTATCTCCCCCTGCATTTGAGAAAATGAGAGTGAGAGCCCTGACAGCTGGTTTTGGTCTGCTGTCTATGTTCCAATCACAAACACAGGCTGGGCAGAGGATGGATTGAGAGCAGCCCTGAGGAGAAGGGCTTGGGGCTGCTGGTTGATGAGAAGCTCAACATGACCTGGAAATGGGCACTGGGAGCTCAGAAACTTCCTCTGCTCCAGGCTGCATCCAAATCCCTGTGGGCAGCAGGTGAGGGGGGATTCTGCCCCTCTGCCTCATTCAGGTGTGACCCCACCGGCAGAGATGTGTCCAGATCTGGTGTCCCCAGCACAGGCAGGACATGGAGCTGTTGGAGTGAGGCCAGAGGAAGCCACCAGGATGATCAGAGGGGTGGAGCAGCTTTCCTTGAGGAAAGACTGAGATTTTGGGTTCAGCCCAAAGAGAAGGAGAAGGCTCTGAGGTGACCCAGCTGTGACCTTCCAGTGTCTGAAGGCGGCTACAAGAAGGACTTTTGACAAGGGTCTGGAGTAACAGGACAAGGGGGAATGGCTTTAAATTGACAGAGGGCAGGGTCAGATCAGATATTAGGAGGAAATTCTTCTCTCTGAGGGTGATTGAACAGGTTGCCCAGAGAAGCTGTGGCTGTTCCCTCCCTGGAAGTGTTCAAGGCCAGGCTGGATGGAACTCTGAGCAGCCTGTAATAGTGGGGAGTGTCCCTGCCATGGCAGGGGAGTTGGAATTGGATGATCTTTAACTTCACTTCTGACCCAAACCATTCCACACTACCCTCAAATTCTATTTGATATACACCACTAATAACCAGGGAATGGCAGCCTGGAACTTCGAGGCAGCAGATGAAGTTTACCCAGCCTGACACATGCAGGGCTTTGCTTTTTGCAAAGCAAAAGATTTTAGCAAGGTGATGGCTTCTCTCCCAGCCTATATATTTTTCCTGACTGTAATACACAGCACAACATCACAGCAGAACATTTTTGCCTTATTTTTTTTTTTCCAATCAAGGTGGAAAGCTGAGGGTGTTTTGTGAGGTGAGGGAAGGAGCATTTGGCTGCTGGTTTTGGAAGCCTCACATGACTTTTGCCTCCTGGGCGCTGCCATGAGTTATCCAACCTGTCACCAGAGCTGGAGGCTGCAGCACAGCCCTGCCTCTGCCCCTGAGGAAAGAAGGCCTCACATCTGAGTATGTGGCACAGAAAAGCTCAAAAATCCTTTGGGGAGGAAAAATAAAAAAGAAAGGATAAAAGGCAGAGGGAGAAATGTGCACAACAGACATTACCTGTGAGCAGGCTCAGAGCTCCCACTCCTCCTCCTTTGGAAAAGCTCCCCTCAAAAGGTGAAAAACATCTTTCTATATTTATCTCACTCACTGAACAGGAAAATATGCCCCTGACCCAGCTTTATTTACCCAGGACATGCTATTGAGGGAGGCTTTAATCCAAACACTGTGCTGAAAATAGGATGGATGATTAAAATGCTGACATAGCACCCCATTTCTGTCTCTAAAGGTTGAGTGAAATTTTCTGCCTTTCATAATTGCTCTTTCTATCCCTTTCTACCTTTTGCAGAGCATTTGCTCTTCCTAATCTGGCCTCAGCTTTCTAAATAAGGCTTTTTATTGGTTCTAGACTTTCTGTTCACTCCAGATGAGCATCACTAAGGTTGAGAAATTAGCCAACAGTGCTTTGTCCCAGCTATATTTATTTCTTTATTTTATTTTATTATTTGTTTTGATACATATGCTATAAGGAAAGGATGGAAACTTAATCCCTGCTGCCTGGCATGCAATGCTGGCACCTCTGGTCTGATCCAAACATACACACCAAGAAATGGGTCCTGACAGGCTCGTGCTCCGTGCAGAGCTACACATCCTTAGAATAAAAACCAGGCCACCCTTTCAGTCCTGTTGGGTCCACACTGGAGACTCAGCTCCCCAGAACTGCAGGGATCAGTAGGACACTGCTGTGGATGTTGTATTTTATATATTATATATAAATATACCTATATATCTACATATTTTATATATTGATGTTTGCTGAAGGATGGATGGAGAGCTCATAGCTGTTACCAAAACCAGATCCTTTCAAAAGCTGTAAGAGCTGAAACTGCTTGAATATTCATGCAGCCCTAACACCAATCTCTAGCAAAGCCAAAAGCAGATCCCTCAGGGAAATAAATAAGATTGGAGCAAACATACCTATTGTTACTTCCAAATACTTCTGCAGCCTCCAACTGTTGCTGTTTATGGAGAGCACAAATGGACATTTCTGCATCCTATGCTGGAAAAAACCACCCTCAGCACATTTTAATGGAGACAAATGTAGGTTTCGTGTCCCCCCAAAGTGTCTAGGGATGGATAAGCAAGACCTGGCAAGAGTGGTGGGAACAGAGAACAGCTGTTTATCTATCTGGAATTGCAAACTCCAGGCATGCTGGGCTGAACTTTAATGGAAACACTACTTATAAACCCCCCAAAAATGCATAACTGGTTGGTAGAGGCACCTTTGGTTCAGCTTTTGGGCAGACTGACACCCTGGAAAGACAACTGCCTGAATAAGCTTGATTTCTGTATTTGCTGAGCATTTTGTGCATCAGCCAGGACATTCCTTGTGGTTCACAGCAGAGAAAATATACAGGTTTTGGATCATCATTCATCATTATCATCATCATCATCATCCCATCCCTTTGCAGAAGAATTCCCTTTCTTTTGGCTTCCATGAAAGAGCACCTTCATCCTAGATGGACTGTGAGCCCTTCTTCCTCCCTTTCCTTGAAATGTCCCAGCACAGGACAAGGTCTCTGTGCCAGCAGGGCCAAACAAAACCCCTCACAGGACATTGACACAAGCCCCAGGATGGACCTCAACAGCTGGGCTGGCAAATTGCTGCTGCCTCTGCACTGAAAGAGTGGCTTTAGCTTTCATATCAGAACATCATAAAATATTTACTTCATCACCTGGGTAATTAAAATATGTGAAGCACAGAAATTAACTGCCAAACATCCAAACAAAACCTCTCAGCCAGGAGCCAGGCTCAGGAGTAAGCAGTTTCTTATAAAAACCTGCAGAGCTCAGTGCTCAGGAGCATCCAGCTTGCACTGCTGCCAGGGGAGGTCACCTTCACAGCCTGAATATCACACACCAGCAAGAGCTGGACTTGTTGGAAGGTGAAGAGCAGTGTCACAGCTCAGTGCAACAAGGGGATAAGGTTCTCACCTTCTTTCATCAGGGAGGGCCCCACAATTGTCACGGCATGGCAGAGAACACTCTCAAGATGTGCTGACAGTGTTGACCCTCTGTGTGAAATCCTTCCGAGCATCAAATGAAGAGGGTTTGTGTTTTGTTTTTCTTTAATTGCAAGTTTAAATAAATATAATTTATCAGCTTTCTTCCAGTGTTGCACTACTTTCTGTCATGGCACTGCCCAAGGAATTACAGTACTGCAAATATTTGCCGGGTTTAGGGGTTTTTTTGCATAATTATTTAATCCCTCCACAGAAAAAAAAAACAAACAAAAACCCTCACTGTGAGTGCTGACAGTGTCTAAAATTAAGTCATTAGAGGAGCTGTTCAATGTATTTTCAAAAATGAAGGTCCTCTAGACTCAGCTTAGTGTCAATTATGGGATAATTTCTATCTTTTAGCAGTGTGCATTCCTCTTCCTTTCTGGAAAAAGGTTTGTCCCCTCCTCCCAGCAGCAGGATTATTTTCAAGTTGGGTAAATAAGCACCCCTGAGCAGTGGCCTTAGGGATTCATTGCCTCTGCTGGCCTCTCATTGTGCATTTCAGCCCAGCATCCCTTTTCCTTTTCCTGACTGCAGAATAGTTGTGTTCTGCAAAAAGCGCTGGCAGACCTTGAATTAGCACACTGTGAAAGTCAGGATTAGGAGGTGGTCATTAACAATAGCTGCATGCCCTGGAAGCCTCTCATTTAATGGAGTGGTGAGAGATTATTTACACTATGACATTAAACACCCTGATAACCAAATGTCTCATCAGCTCAAGATGTGCCCTTTAATTCCTGCTACCTTGCTAAAACCTCATGTCAACCTGCATGGACTCTGCTCACACCAGAAATGAATCACTTCCCACTGCTGGAAGGCGATTTTTCCTGACCAGATTTATGCATCTGTGTAATGGGGTGTAATAGAAAGGTGTTCAGGATTCTCACATCAGCTTAGGTGAAAGGATTAGCACTTAAAGAGAGCAGATTAATCTTTGCAAGACCCAAAACCATCCCCTGGCTCCTGCCAGAGAGACCTGCTGCACCTGAATTGCTTCCTCTAACACGTATGAAACTAAAGTGATTTAATTTATGGCACTAAAACAGGAATGGGCACATGGTACAACTCAGACACATACCTGTAGATCATCTCCACACAACCTTGGACCTCGTGCTTAATTAGGCATTGAGAACACGAGCTGTGTACAGGACACACTTCAGTACCTTTCAGAAATACTGGAGCAGTTGTGGCCAGGCATTGCCTGGGCAGGAGTGTCAGAGCATCCCTCCCTCCCCTTCCACCAGGACCTGCCATGCTGTCTCACTTGACCCTATGTCAAGCAATTTTATTTCTTAAATACATTATTAATTTCATTAAATTTAATGCTTGGGAGATTTATTTCTTTTTATACCCCTCCCAAAGCCAAGAGGGGCTTACAGAGAACATAATCACTGCTTGTACAGAAAGATAAATAGGCCAAAGGGGATCACTCTGATCTCTTGCCATCTCCAGCAAGGTCTGAATAGTCTGCAGTAAATAAAGTCTAATCTTAAACTCTCAAGAACATCTGACCCTAAAAAGGCAGGTTTTTGACAAGGGGTCACCTCCATTCTGGTATGGATGTCTCATGAATAGAAGTCAATGCCAGACAAAAAAGCTCTACATATTAATATTTAAAAAAAAAATTAGTAGGCTTGAAAGGCCAATATTCAATGTGCATCAAGTTCATAGATGCAAGTTTTTTTCATTATTACAAGAGGTTAATCCCAGCTACCATTGAATGGCTAGAAAAGGTCAAAAACATCAGAGACCAAGGTCAGCCTTCTCTGAGCAACATGTTCCAGAGCCTCACCATCCTCACAGTGAAAAATTTCTTCCTAAAATCTAATTTAAAACTTTCCTTTGTCAGTTTAAAGTCATTCATCCTTGTCCTCCATGCATCCCCCTGTCAAAAGTCCCCCTCCACCTCTTCTGTAGCCCCTATAGGTACTGGAAGGTGTTCTGAGTTGTCCCTGTGTCCTTCTCTTCTCCAGGCACAGCTCCATCTCTCTCCTGCTACCTTCACAGCAGAGGTTTTCCATCCCTCTGACCCCCTTCATGACCCTGCTGTGCATTCGCTCCACCATGTCCTCATCCTTCCTGTGCTGAGGACGCAGCACTGCAGATGGGATCTCACCAGAGCAGAGCAGAGCAGAATCCCCTTCCTGCCACCTGCTGCCCAGACTGCTTTGGATGCAGACAGAATCGTTTATGCAGATTACTTTGCATTTTAAACCAAACCAAATGCAGAAACCCCACATGCCTCTTCTATAATTTATTTGCTAAATCGTGTAGTCTGGCCAACCCCCCGCACTCCAGCCCTGACCTCAGGACATGCTTGTGGTAGAAGCTACAGATAATTCAATGATTCTTCGTGCTGGCTCAGCTCAAGGCTTCTCTTGAGCCCAGAGTTCAGTGCTATAAAATTGGCACCCCAATAAAGCAGAGCTGTGATAGAGCTAATGCCCATTTGCTTTGGGCTGGAACCAACGTGTTCATTAATTCCAGTGCCTCGGGATGGACTGGGGCTGGCTCACCTCACAGCAGAGGTCACTGCTTTGTCAGCTTTGCTCCTCACATCCTCTCATTAAATTTCCATCTAGGTGCCACGTTCTTGGCTTGTTAAGAAGCAAGGATTTTTTTTTTATGTTATTAGCTTAATGTTTGCCAGAGCAAGAAGCCAGACTTGAGAGGCACAGGGCTCAGGGGAGGGAACAGATCTGCATCCCCAGAGCATGATGCTGCCAAACAGCTGAGTGTCTGGTAGCTGACACAGGATGATTTTTTTAGGTCTGGTGAATCCTGACTGTTATTTTAGGGTTGGGGGAAAGAAGGAAGATGTTGTACTTGGATGTTTGGCTAAAGCAAACCTGCCTCATTAGGTACTAAATTTGCTCAGCCCTGAACCCTGACCTAGAAATTCAGGTACAAACAGTGAGATGAAAGAAGAGTCTGAGAAGACAGCACAAAGAAACATTGGGAAAGGTTCACTCCTGTTATGAGCTAAAGCACACAAGAGATACCCCAGCAAGTGATTTTTGGAAAGCAGCCGGCCAAGTTGGGATGTCAACAGGCTGGAAATCTCATTTCCAGCTTTCCAAGCAGATGCTAGCTCATCTCCCTGACCCAGCAAAGAAAGGTCATTTATATGCCCTGCTCATTTCTGAGAGCTGGAGGCAGCACTGACAGCTTTGTGCCATACTAGAACAGTCCAAAAGCGTCATTTTGGGAAGCACTAGGCTTTCAAATTAGTTAAGCTCTGCGATCCCCACTGGGGATCTCAAGGAAATGAAGATGTGCCAGTGGTACTTGTAGTTTTCTGCCTCATTAGAACTGAGAAGTCAAAGAGGATGTGCTCCAGAAATATCTATTTCAAGCCTAAATAAAAACTATACTCGGCCTATGAAGACATTGGATGCATTTTTCATCCTCCTGAGAGGAAAAGCGTGGGAGAAGCTGTCATGTGGGAGAAGCACGAGGCACATTGCCAGGACTGTTGATACCTCACATGATTACTTTTCTCTCGTCAGCAGAGATGAAACACCCATTTTGTGATGGCAATCCTTTGTCAACTCTCCCATGAAGAAAAAGGGCTTTAACCAGCCTGCTCAGAACAGCAAAGTTCTGTAAAATGACCACAGGAGAGAGCCCTGGGTGGGAGTTCCAGTCAGCAGGCAGAGTAGCACACAAACCACATCGTTCCCATTAATGTCTCCTTGCCCCTGGTTAAGATCCATCTTTTATTTTTCATCAGCTGGACAAAACTGAGCCTTCAGAAATGCAAGCTCCCTACCACACACATCCCATTACTCTGTCGCCAGAGGCGCAGGCAATCCCAGGAAAGCCAAGATTTAAGAGACAAACTGGAGGAGGACTCAGGCTGGCTCCAAAAGTTATTACTGTTTTTTTCCCACCCCCAAGTTTGTGGTCTTTTCTTTCTGCTCTACACTGTTCTGTGCCTCCTGCAGATTGTCCCACCTTGGAGTAATTTGGCATTCATAAAACATCAAGTTCACAACTTTGCTGCTGTGGCTGGCAGGGAAAAACGCTTTGCTCTGCAGCTGGTTGCTGCACATTTACTAAAGCTTTCCACAGCCACAGGGGTACAAAAAGCAGGAAAGAGAGTCTTTCATCCTTTTCATCATTCCTGCAGCGGGCCAAATGCACAGCAGGTGCAGATAAGCATGAGATCCTCCACCTTGTTGCACCACCTGCTTTGCACTTTAGTCACTCAATTCATCCAGAACCACCATAAACCTGTTGTTTTGTGTTGTCCAGCAAACTCTCTACATTTAACCAACGAAACTGAGGGGTTTGGGGTGTTTTCAAGCCCTAATGACCACTCAAGAAGGCTTCCAGCTATCCCACTGTTATGCACTCAGCCTGAACTAGACAACACTCAGAACAGCTCATCTGTGTGAGTCCCTCCCATTTTTCAGGTAAATTGATGCAGACACAGGAATATTTCAGTGCCCATCCACACCCTCTCCCTGCTCCCACAGCCACCCTCCTGGCAGGCTTTCACTGGTGGCTCAGTGACATCACAGAGTTGCTTTATCAACACTCCTTTTCCACAGGAGAGGGTGCTCCAGGGCACTGCACAATTATTTCATGGAACCCATGAAATGGTGGTTTCACACCCAATCAGCAGCATCACCTGGGCAAGAAACCTGGAGGTGCTCCCCCAGCAGCAGCACAAACCCAGCTGATACCATTTACAAACAAAATGTGCCCAGATCTTCGCAGAGAAAGAAGTTTAGCAGTAGAAACAACTGTAAAACATTATTTGTTTAAGCTAAGCTGGTGGTGCTGGGAGAAAGGTGACTCAGATCCATCGCCACTTTCCTCCTCAGAGCTCAGTGCTCATATCATCCTGCATCAGCCATCAAACCAGCTCTGCTTTGTTGCCGCAGAACCTGTTTTTCACGTCTTTGTTTCCTGCCTGGTGGTTTCTTGCACGGGAGGCAGCAGAAAGTGGCACAACATCTGCAGGACCTGTCTGATGAGAGATGATTTCATTTCTGTTTAAACTGGTGTATATTACACTGGGGAAATGGGGAGTTGATCCCTCTGGTTCAGCCTGGATGGCTTGCTTTCAGCTCACATTCTAAAATGATTGAAGAAAACAGCTCCAAGGCATTTCTAAAATAAAAAGGATATCAGCAAATTAACAGCAGCTTTAAGGCACTTGTATTTCTGGGAGGGTGAAACCTCTGTGTCAAACCCTCTGGGCTCATCACTTGGGCTTCCCCTGTTCCTCATACTCTCAAAGTAAAATTGATCCACCAAACTCACATTCCTCTCAATCCTAACCCCTGCACCGTTCTTTCTTACAAAGAAATTCCTGTAGAAGGTGCTTTTGGAAATGTTTTGCAGCCCCTCCTTCCCCAAAGGCCCAACCTGCTTTAATTAGGAATGTTCTCCAAGCACAGCCAGTGAGACTCACATTCCAGAAGAGCCATAAATGGTCTGATACAGAAACAGCACTTTCAAGCAGGCTACTGGGATTTAGGAAGCTATTGGAAACCTGTCGACATGCAGTTCTAGCAGTGGGAAATGAAATGCTGTTCGACAAGCCTGCTCCCCAAATCAGCTTTGCCTGGACCCATGTGCCCTGCAGCACAGCCTTCTCCCTTTGTGATTAAATGCAAATCATCACAAATAAAAATCTCTCCTCGCCTCTCTCCAGTCACTTGTCCTGCAGGAGACACAGAGGAGGAACCCTCTAACCTCAAGAAGTTTTGCAGATTTGTACACCAACAAAATCACTCCCTTTCTATTTCTGAAATTGCAGCTATCAAAATCACACAAAAGGTTGATTTTGTTCATCTTTTCTTCAGTTTGAATAATTTCTAGCATTAATGGGTTCTTAAAATTGGTGTGGTTGTAAAGTATATGGGTATGTCCCACCAGTAGACCATTCCCAGGAATTGCTGGTGAGCCCTTCTCAGCCAATTGCACCAACCACTCATGGATCCTGTGCTGGGGAATTCTGGTTTCAGGTTTTTGGGGTTTTTTATGTGTCCAGACCCTCCTCCTTTTCCCCATTTCCAAAGGCTTTTCCCTTTTTTGCTTCTTGCAGTAGGCACTGTCTCCTGCCTTTCCTATTTATAACTAAAAGACACAAAACTCATGGATGTAATCACTGCTGAGGGCTCAGTGCTTCCAGCAAGAGTGGTAAACACTGGGCAAAGGATACAGGAGTTTTTAAGGAGAATCTGATAAAAAGAAAGACAGAGAAACCTTATATAAAGAGCCAATTGTTTCCTTTCAGGGAATAAGACTAAAAAATGTATATCTTTTTTTTCTGTGCTAATGATGACAAAGTTCATCCTTCCCTGCCCTGAATGCTGGGACTTAAGGAAAGAGCCAGTGAAGGTTGTTTTTGTTGGGTTTTTTTTTTAATGAGTAGACAAAGAACATGGGTAGAGAAAAAGGATTTTCTAAACATGACTCTTGCTGTAGATACACAGATATATAACAAGTGACAGATTTGCCCTGCACATTTCAAGCAGCAATATGGATATTTTCCTTACTAATTGCATCATTAGCTAGTCCGCCCTCAAAGTTACAGGACTTGTGATCAAATTATTGCTGTGATAATCTGTGATGTGATCTTTTCCAGCTCCACAGAACAGTTCTCTTGCCCTCTTTCTGCCTTTTCTTTCCCATCTACAGAGGTGATAATTTCCTTTTTTCTTTTCCTCTGAAAACAGGAGGCTAACCTCAGGAAAATTACTTTTTTTTTTTTTGGTGGAAGTTAGTGCATCAGACAAACTAATTGTGAGTATTAAATAAGGGAAACTTCAAGACATATGTGCTGTTTTTCTTCTTTTTCACCCAAAGGATAATGAACCCTCAGGTCCTTTTTCTAAGGTTTATAAATAAGGTTTGGAAGAGCATTGAGCATGAGGGGAATCATCATTCTAATATTGTGCTGCAGTGCCAAGACCACACTGGTAAATTAAATCCCCTTTTATCAGTGCAGGGGAGGGACCTGCCGCTGAGTTATCTCCCATCCTATTTGTGGGATTACAGGGAGAAAAGGCCAATCTGCCAGGGAGGCATGGCACCTGCTCTTTAAAATTGTGAGTGAGTGACCTGTCCCCATTGTTTCTTTTTTCCCCATTTGCTCTGAATTTCACAGAGCATTATTGACCTGATTAGAAGACTCTGAAGCCTCTCTTGGGACTGAGGTTGGTGTAGGATTGAACCAGAGCCAAGGAATATTCAATTAAAACAAATGGATCACAGAAAAGCCCACAACAGAATTAAATCTGAAGATAATTCAGTGGCTGTGAGGGAGCCAGAGGTGTTGCAGCAATGTAGTGGTTGCTGCAGGATGGATTTGGATTTATTTTCCCCCCTTTTTTGTCAGCAGCCACTGTCCTGCTGCAAGGGCATGTGAGTGATGAGGCTGTGAGGTTTGTCCTCATTGTTTAAAATGTCAAACAGGCTAATTAATACCGTTTTTCAGAAGTACTGAGTGCTCATTAATGCAAAGAACCACAGAAGTTCTCTTCCACAGGTTGGAAGGTGTTGGAAGCCTGAAGCCTGGGGGTTTTGAGCTTTCTGTGCTTTCTGACACTGACCCTCAAAAGAACACTGCTTGTGACTTGAGGCCTTGGAGAAGGCTTCCAAATTTGAGTGATGGAGTTAGAATCACTAGTGTGTAGTTTAAATAGAAATGTATAATATCACACGTTGGAGGGTTTAGAATTTGAGGTTTTAGAATATCGTAATAGATATGGGACAAGGTGGATGTTCTAGAGCATTGTCTTCCTTCTTGAACCTTCTTCTTGGTTTTAGGCAGTAGTTTGTGGTTGGTTAGAAAGTACTGCAGTATGGGTCACAGGTGTTTGGTCATTGGTTCAAAAGTATAAATGATACAGATGTTAGTTTTTAATTGGATAGGCCTTAAAAGACCTTGTAAGAGCAAGATACAGCTCCATTTTTTAGCTTTTAGCTAGAAGTGCTTCTAAAGTCTCTGTAATATAGATAAGAATTAATAAACAACTGAATCCAAACACCAAAATCAATTTCTTATGCTTTCTATCCTGACTCTGACTGAAGGCAGGAGAAAAAAGAAGAGTAACCCCTCATATGTGGTGCCATTAATAGGAAGGGACCGTGGTGGGTCATCTTCCAGTCAGTCACAGAGCTGGTTAAAGGGCTGCTTTCACCTGCTCAGTCCCTTTTTGTGATGAGCAGTGGCAAGGAACAGGATGGGCTCAGCGTGGGTGGATGCTTGGCAGCACCAGAAGCCAGCTCTGTCAGTGGTGACCATCTCCTCGGAGCTCAGCACACCCACCGAAAACTCACAGCAGGGAAAGCAGGGACAGCTCCTTGTGAAAAGCCTTTTTTGGTGTCACTCAGGTGTGCCCAAGTGGGTAGAGAGCAATGAGGAGTAAACACAGAACAAGGCATTGAGACCATGAAATCTGCACCAGCTGAGCCCTCTGAAGTACAGACTCATCTCTGGGGGTTTTCCAGAATTATCTGATATTTCCCTTCCAGCACCAGAAGCAATAGGCACAGACAAACCAGCAGAGCTCGTGCTGTCCCTTGTTAACCAGCTGATCCCAGTGGGAAGTTTCCAGTTCCAACACCCTCTTTTTAGGTTCTTAGACACCCTTGGTCCTGCAAACCACGAGCACCTATTTCTTGAAAAATTCCACTCAGCCTCACTTCTTAGCTCCCATTCTCTTACCTGTTTGAGGTCACACCTTTGTCTCAGGACTGCCTGGGCCATTTGAAGCATCCCAGGTCATCCCCTACCCAGCTGGGATGGATGTGGGGGTCAGAGGGGCTGACACCCCTGTGGCAGGAGCTGGATCTGGCAGCCTGTGCTGTGATGCTCCCAAAGCAGTGAAATGTTTCCATGCACTGCTGCTCCAAAGTTAAAAGCTTGTCACAACATGTCAGGTGGCAAGGCTGAGATGAGAGTCTGACAACTTTCAGTCCAGAGCAGACAGCCTGCTCAGGGTGCCAAGGAGAGGGAGATCTGGCATCTGAGCTACTGGGAATAAGGGCTTCCTTTTCTTGTGGCTGGTCTCTCCCCCTCCTCTTGCTGGAGAAAGAAACCAAGAAACCAGTTGGGAATTTGGAGAAATGGTAGTTTTAAAAATTGTAGCCATTCATTTTCTTGGAGCTGTAAAATATTTCCATGAGCTTCAGAGTTGAGTGAACAGCAGGACATGATTTCCATCCATCCCCCTTAAAAAAAGTAAATAGAAAAAGTAAAGAACACCTGAATTCCTCAGTACAAGGAAAAAATTTATTTTTCAAGTGCTAGCCTGGAACGTAGAGAAATTTGGGCATTTCCCAATCCCAAAATAATGTGGCCAAACCCAGATCCCCTAGTATTTGGGAAAGGTGGGAGCAAATGATCAGTGCACACTGCTTATAGAAAAAAACACTGGCACAGGTATTGCCCAGAGAAGCTGTGGCTGCCCCATCCCTGGGCATGTTCAAGGTTGGATGGAGCTCTGAGCAATCTGGGATAGGAAAAGATGTTCCTGAATATAGCAGGGGATTGGAACAAGATGATCTTTAAGGTCCCTTCCACCCTAAACCATTCCATGATTCAGTGATTCAATAAATACTGGGATTGAATTTTTTGGGGTCTGTCATGGAATGGCCAATTGCATGAAAGAGAGCAGGGTAGCTAGCTATGGACATTACAAAAGGAAAAGGCAAAGGATGAATGAAGAAGAATTCAGGTTGATGCACCTTTGGTGGCACTTTCCCCTCCACAGCTTTTCCAGGGCAGTGCTCAGCTCCTGAGGGAGATGCTGGAGCACATCAAACCTGATGTGGATGAGGACCATAGCTGGTTTTGTATGACAATTTATCAGAGATCCTGGTGACATGGGACTTTCAGTTTTTCTCTGAAGGGGAAAAAGGGTAAATAAAGAAAATACTATTGTTTTAAATGCACTGCAAATAAAGAATTGCTTCAGCAGCACAACCCAAATATGAGCCCTCAATAGATTATTCCAGTTTCATACCCTTTAGGCAACTTGTCTACATACCAACACTAGCAAGGAAAAATCCTTCAAAAACCTTTTTTTCTATTTTTATCCTCTGAGTGTCCAACTCTTTTTGCTAAATCTCTACAGTTTGGAGCTCAAATTACCATTTCTGACCAGTGCAGAGACAAATGATGAAATATTCATGAGTTATTCTTACTCTTCATCTTACAGAAGCACCAGCCAGTAAATTTGCATGATCTAACCAAAACAGACACTTCTGAGAAAAGCACTTTCTATAGAGATTTTTTAAAACTTCTATATATTGAGGTAAAACCATCAAGTTTCTGCCCTCCCTGGTGCTGAGTCACATGTTGTTTGAAAAGCATCCCACTAAATTTTCTAAAGATGTGTAAATGTGTCATCTGGACCACAGGAGATAAAGCAGGGTTAAAACACTGAGCAAAACTGAATTTAACAAGCACAAGGTTCATAAACCTTGCGATAGAAGCTTGCAGAAACCTTTCAAGGCTCATCCAATAAAGCCCTATGGCACTTCGTTCTTCCCCCTCCTCTCAAATCTCCATCTGTCTGAGCCAGCATCAGCAAGAAATTTTGCATGGAAGCTTGCCAGATAAAATAGCTACTTCATCTGTCTTTCAGCTGCCATTAGTTTTTAGAGAGTTCTTCAAAAATATGTTAAAACTCTCCATTATTTTTTTAGCTGTGTCCTAGGTTAGAGATGGGCCAAGCCTTGTCTCTTTGTATCTATATGTCACAAAAAGGTGATTTCTGTGTGCTTTTGTATCATATGTCCAAATATTTCTAATCTGCATTCTGCCCTCCTCACCTCATCCTGCACTGAAAGCTGAAAATGCTCCTGCTTGTTGGAAATGCCTAAAAGTTCTTTAATTAATTTAAATCCACCTCACTGCTGTCTTAATTGTCCCAAAACTCCCAGATACAGCTGTGTCACAAGGCTAAGTGGACTTGACCTTAAATGCTTGGGGTTAGACTTTGATATCCCTGCTTAGTAGCTGACACAAGCAGGGGTTTGTCACCATGAGCTGGGGTGACAGCTGTCCTCAGCTCCTGGTGTTTTTTTACAAATAACCCCTTTGATATCCCTTCCCACAGCATGGCACAGGTCACATAATGTGCCCTAAATTCTTTAAAAAAACCCCACAAACCTTTAATTTGACACCAGGTGAATTTATTTTCATGAGAATAGAGACCTCCTCAAACAAGGGCTGGCTGTGTGGGTCAAGGTGCATTTTTTTATTACAGAGTTTTTTAGGAGATGTGTGCATCCTCTAGAGTGTCTTTGTAGCTTTGATGAAATTACGAAGATTGTGCTTGTTACTGGAGTAGATAAGAAGACTTCTAAAGTGAAAAAAAACTAATGTTCCTATGGTGAAATGTCCCATTATATTATTTATTACCATCTGCTTCGCTTAGGAGGCTACCTGGGACATTCTCATGCAATCATGGAAAGGTTTGTGTTGGAAGGGACCTTAAAGATAATCCAGCTCTAATGCCTTGCCATGGCCAGGGACAATTTCCACTAGACCAGGCTGCTCAGAAATCCATCCAGTCTGGCCTTGAACAATTCCAGCATCTCTAGGCAACCTGTGTTAATGCATTTTATCAAGACAAGGACACAGAATTGCTGGAAATTTGCAGAGAAATGCAGGAAAATAAGATTACAGTAGTTTCACGAATACAAGCCGCACCATTTTGACTAAAATTTGGCTCCCACACCGGAAATGCGGCTTATACTCAAGAGTGGCTAATATGTGAATAATTTTCTGATATTTACAACCTCAGAAGTGCCAGCCAGGGTGCCGAGCCGAGCACCTGCTAGTAAAAGCTGGCATTTCGCGATTGTTACAAATTGTTACTCTGTTGCACCGCAGGTGGAGCCTGGCTCCCTGCAGGCAGCACGGGGGGCGGGGAGAGAGGCAGGAGAGCTCTCTCCTTCCCTCCTCTGCCGCAGCCTGGGGGAGGGACGGGGGGGCACCGTGCCACCATTGCCGTGGCTCAGGGAGGTGGCGGGGGGCTCCATCCCCACCCGCCTCTGCTGCCGCAGGAGCTGGGGGGGCTCCGTGCCTGCCTGCCACCACGGGGCAGCGCCAGGCCAGGCCGAGCGGGCCCAGAGGCAGCGGCCGGCCACGAGTGGCCCCGCCGAGTGGCAGCGCCGAGTTGGGCCACCTGGCCCCATCAGCAGCCCCGAGCGGGCCAAGCCTGCACAGCCCGAGCTGAGCCAGTAAACCCCGCCCTGCCGCGGTTCTGTTACTAATTGGCAACTTTGTTGCACGCGGGTCCTCGCTGCGAACGACAGAGCGGTTTATACTCAGGTGCGGCTTATTTATGCACAAAAAGCAAAATATTTGCCAACACCCGGCGATGCGGCTTATACTCAGTGTGGCTTGTATTCGTGAATTTACTGTAATCTTATTTGTGGTTTCCCAAACCTGACAGAATCTCCTTAAATTTGTAGAGTGAACATTTTAAGAGTAATGAATTTTATTTGGTGTTCTTTATTAATACAGCATTGGCTTTCCTTCCTGTATTTTTAACAGTCGGAAAATGTCATTTTTGATCTACACTTTAATAATAAGTAGAATATAATTTCCAGTGAAAAGTGCCAAGGAGTGTATTTACGTGAGGCTGTTCTGCCTTGGGCATTAATGAAGTATGAGATGGTGCAGCAGGCACAGTTGTGTTGTGTGTAATGTTACAAATCAAATGTAAATAATACAATTATTTTTGGTGTAACACAACTGCTGCACAAATAGTGTATCTGGCAGTAAATGTCACTGTTATGATAGGAAGGCACTGCTAATGCCACTAAGCATTACAATCAATTCTTGATAACATCATGTGAACCAAGCTAATAAATTGGGAATTATATGCCTCCTGCACATTTCTGCCTATGTGAGCCAGGATTTGTTTGACAATGGTGTAACAAATAATCCTGCTGGAAAAAAAACAAAAACAATGAAAAAAAACCCAAACAAACAAACAAAAAAATCTGTGGAAGTTAACAAACCGAGAAGGATCCAAATGTAGCACTGAAATAATGGATGGTCCACCCAGGGAATTGTTTGAGGCCAGGCTGTAGGGGAAGGTGTCCTTGTCCACGGGGGCTGAGACAGAATGATTTTTAAGGTCTCCTCCAACCCAACACATTCCCTGGTTCTATGATGTTGCTCTCCCAGCTTGCCAGCTGCACCTCTGTGGAACAAGCACAAGCAAGGGCTGCCCAGGCATCTCTGCCCAAAAACATCCTAAGGGAGCCAAGAGGAGTGGCAGGCTGCTGTGCTTTGGTGGAAAAACTTCCCTCCAACACTCCCCCCACCCCAGCACAGGGTGATGCAGCAGGTCTGGAAAAGGCTGAGAACCACAAGCCACTAAGACTGGAAAAACAGAAGAGGGATTATCCTGAGAAGTTGCACAAGCTCCCAGATAAACTGCTGATGCTCCCTGTGCAGGGAGTGTTCACAGCTCTCCTGGGATAGACTGAGAGGAGGGATGAGGGCTAGCATAAACCTCATCATTTGCTAAAGGAGAAGTTGGAGAAATTACTCGAACGAAGCAGGGATTCAACTGGGACTGAGTTCTGGCGAGACAGTGCAAGGAAATTTAGGTTACAATGACGGAGAGGAGAAGAAGATTAAAGCTCAGGGCTGAGTGAGTAATGCACAACCAATGCAGTCAGATTAATCTCTTCCATCGAGGCCCTTCCAGGACTCCCGTCACCTTGCAATCTTTAATGCACTCACTCTGCTGGAAGGAAGTCAGTGCTGCTATTTCTGTCTCTCACTTGGGTAATGGAAACATGGGGAGATTAAATATCTTCCTCAAGGTGACCCAAAATACCTGTTCCAGAGCAGGAGAATTTTGGGTGCCATCATAGCCAGAGGAGCATCACTCCCACCTGCCTGTGAGCAGCAGGTACCTCTGGGGGACACACTTGCTCCTCAGGAGTTTCCTTCAGCTGCAGATCCCTGGTCTGGGATTCAACACAAAGAGCCTGTCAGCACCTTCCCCAGGCTCCTCTTCTCTGCTCGTCCATAGAATTCTGCTGGAGGAACCAGGAATTTTTTTGAGGGTACCAGGAGGTGCAGGGTGAGGGGGACACATTTGTGCTGGCATGCTTGGCACTCCTTCAATGCCTTCAGGAGGAGGTGGGAAGGGCAGAGCCACCTGCAGCAATGACAGTGTGGAAAATCTGCTGTGGGAGGGAAGGAGGTACTGACAACTTGATTTTCAGTGGATTCCATTTGAATCCCATGCAGATGCATGGATGTTGTCACTGAAGAGCTGGATCCTCTTCTCTTGGGATCTGTGGTGGAAGGAAGCTTCTGAGGAGTCTCTTCCTTGTGTCTTCTGAGCTTCAGCTGGCAAAAATTTGTGATCGAGCTCACGTGGTTATTTAATTTTAATATAACTGATTTTACCCAGAGCTACTGGAAATTGCTCTGCTACTCTTTCCACTGCTACCAGACAGTCTGTTAGTACCCAAGGGTTTGTCACAGAAAAATCCTTCATTGATGGCAGACAAGGGGAAAAAACTCATTTTAGACTCATAGCTGTAGGGCACTTGTCCCCAGTGCTTACACCATGTCCTAGCAGGGACCATCAGTTCTCCTGCCCTGCCAGCAAGGTGTGAAATAACAAATGAAGTGTCCAGGCAGCACAGACTGAAGCCAGCCAGGGCAATGGTCCATCACAAGCCTCCTCCTCCTTCATCTTGTGGCCACTCCTGCTTGTGGCTGCCCAGCTCCAAAGTGGAGGATGAGTTGCTGCCAGAGCCAAAGAAGGTGTTTTCCAGGGAGGGGAGGGCATGGCATTGGCTGCAGACAGAAGATAGCCTGGACCCAAGTCTTGGTAAACAGGTAATACCTGGGCCTGGTTCAGCAAAGGTCAGCTTAGCACATTCAGAAGAGTGAACCCTGCTCTCAGAAGATGCCTGCAGGCTCTTGCTTTCAAACAGGTGGAAGTGATCAAATGTGATCTTTGACCTCATGGCCCCAGATCTTGCAAGAGGTGAGGACAATTTTTATTTTATATTTAATTAAAATATTTTAAAAATCTGGAATAGCTCAGCATTTGGCATTTTGTAGCCTGCTGTATGTGGCTTTCCACCCAACCTTTGCTATCGAGAAGCTTCTTCCTCTGGTCCTGGAGCCCAGAGCCTGCTCTTCCTTCTGCTCCCACTCCTGTGGCCCCCCTGGGATCCATCCAGATGCTCCTTCAGTTTTCCTTGATGAAAAGCGAGTTGGATGCCCTCGGGTGCTTTTCAAGGTCTTGCTGTGTCTGTGCAGGATTTTTGGGAATGTGAGGGAGAAGGAGAGCCAGGACAGCTCACAGGAAATCTTGGTTCTGCACATACATCTTGGATTAGCACTGTTCCTGAGGATGGAAGCAATTTTTAGCTCATCAATATTTTGCCTGGGATTTCACAGACCAGTCCAGCTGCCAAAGCACATTTTTTGTTTTTACCTCACTTATGAAAAGTTTTTCATTCCTCTTTCGCTCTTGGTCACACCAGGCCACTTGTCCTGAGTTCTGCTCCCAGGCAGACCAACCCCTGGTTGTTTTCTCTGGTGTGCAGTCAGCTTGCTTCCATGCCTGCTGAGAAATGTTCAGCATTCCCACAAAGTCTCATCAAACGAGTCCCCCCATAGATGCTGGGCATCCCAGGGGGCTGCAAGGAGCTCCTGGCCCTTCTCCTGGGAGTGTGTTTGAATCCAGAGCTACATCCTTCTACTGGATTCACTCCAACCAAATTCCAAACCATTCTATTCCAGAGAAGTACCCCACAAATCCCTAGACTCTGGGATTCCGCACATCCCCGGGCACAGGGATCCCATCCTGCAAATCCCTGGGCACAGGGATCCCATCCCACAAATGCCCGGGCACAGGGATCCCCCAAATCCCCCTCCCCACCGCAGCCAGCACCAGCGGCCGAGGGAACATGTTAGTAACTAATTTATACGGGCATGATTTACATGCTCAATTAGCTCTGCTATTATTTGCTGCGTTCACACAGCAGAATATTTCCCCACAAAGCCCTGAGCCTGTTTGATTAGCTGCAGAAAGGGATGCATCCAGCAGCACAAAGCTGAACCACCACAAAGTCAATACATATTAAAGGATTTGAAATGCTTTTCCCCACATCCCAGCAAAATAGCAGGGAAGACAAAATTCTGAATTCAGTGCTAGTTATTAATTTTCTTCTCCCTTTGCTGCTCTGTCTCAAGGTCGGTTTTTTTTTTTTTTTTCATTGGAGGAAATACATTGCCTGAAATTTTTCATAACTCATTTCCAACTTATTTCCTCTGTATCAAACTTTGTAAAAGGGCCAAACTGAAGATATGAAACCCCTTATTCCACTCAGAGAAATTAAGGTAAGGACTGTGCTGCTTGCGGCAGCTCCCTAAAAATGAGAATAATTAAAATTGCATCCTGGAGCATCCATGTGTGCGAGCACCATCTGTTGGCTGCATTGCTGCTCACAGGGTGCAGCTCACTCCTGCAAGACTGTGACTCCATGGCACGGCACAGTGCACAGAGGGAAGTCCCAGCTTTTTGGCATTTTTCTGGACAAACAGCAAGGCAGGTGGTAGCAGGAACCTCCAAATAATTTGCACAAAGCCACTCATCCTCCAGAAGGGGAACTTGTTGTCTCTACTTGGGCTTGCCCTGCAGAGCAGCCTGACAAATGTTACACTTAAGGATGCTCCATCATTCCCTTTTCCTAGACAAATAACATATTTCGGCCTCAGCAGCTAAAAAAATTAATTCAACTGAGGTTTTGGGAGCATTCAGGGTATTTGGCCACTACTTCTGTTCAATCGTTTTAGGAACAAAAGGCTACAAATCTGCAGCAATTTACAATCTGACTTTCCAATTAAGGATTTGATGTGGGTTTATGCCTTTAAAGTGACAATATTTGTCAGGCCATTTGTTCAGTGCATTGTCTGCATGTGCAGTTACACAGGAATTTATTTAATTAAGGTTAATTGGTGCATAATTAGAGCCACTGCCAGCACGAAAGAATGGCTGCAGAGCAGGGGGAGAGTGGATTTCTATCCAGCTCCAAAGGACAAATGCTGTAAAGTGGACATTACAGTTGAGTGAGTGGTAAAAACCTAAAGTACTTCAAATTACAGCTCTGATTTTTGTAAAACCACATGCCTGGCTGCCTGGCAGTGCTCTGCCCAGAGCACAGAGCCCTGTCCCACTCAATGACACATTTTTAATGGCAGAAGGTGTTTGTGCTAATGTATCTTTGCAGCTGGATACTCTCATTTCCAGGATGCACCTCTGGGAATCAAAACTGCACAAAAAGGATAGGAGGGGGGATGCTTTGAAGAAGCTGGGATTTACTGCACTATAAATTGCTGGTGTGGCACAAACCCAGTGGGCGCAACACCTCGGCCTTTCTGTGATGCTCCCTGGTTATGCCGCCAGTGGCTGAAGGAAAACTGTGCGGGAAGTTCTGGCATCAGTGCCTTGTCCTGCAGCAGTCCAGTGGGATTATTAGATGTGCTCAGCACAGAACACTTGTGTTGTGTTTAACTCTCCTTCCTGGGGTTACCCCATGCTTTAGTACTGACAGCAAAGCCAAAAGAGCAGTGCCCAGCTGTGAACTCACCTGCTGCCTCCATGCTGACCCCAATTTCAGCTCTCCAAGCCAGCTATCCCAGTCCAGGGGTGCTGGGAGCAGCCTCTCAATCTGCTCTGAGCTGAAGGTGGCTGGGACAGGAGGTCCTGGGCCACCACACAGCCTCCTACTTCAGGTGCTGCCTTGGATGCACAGCCCAGGCAGTCTTTCCACATGGCAAACCTTGCTCCAGCAGCGTGTGGAGATTTCAAAATGGTGAAGGAGCACGAGAAGTGGGGAGTGGAAGAGTGTAAGATAGGAATGAGTGTACTGGAAAAGAGGAGAAGTCCCCACCAGCCAGTAGTCAAGGTCTGATCATTGTGGTCCTATGCTGGACATGGAAATTAAGGAGGGAGGGGGTGTCCTCCTCTTGGAGTCGTTATTTCAGCCCTGACAGAATCCTGAACCTGCTGAGGGAAACGTGATCCTGCCAAGCAAGGAATTGCAGGCATCTACCAAAAAGCCACTTGCCTCTTCTGCAGCCCTTGACCAAAGAGTTTCCACAAAAAAGTCTCCAATTTTAGTAGCCCCTACCTAAATTCTACAGACCTTCCCATCCCCAGTGCATACAAATTTCTCCTTGTTACCATGGTGAAAGGAGCAGCAGTGACTCTCCCAGGCAGACCAGCATCAGCTTCTCCTCTGTCCTCATGCACATGCTTCTCAGAAGAGAGCAAAATGGTCAGCAAGAGAAAATCAAAGAGAAGGAACCCCTGTTGTAGGCAGAATTCCATCTGTCACCCTGTCCACAGCAGCTCCTGAGAGACAGCAGGGCTGTGGGGAGCATTACAGGCAGCACTGTCAGAAATACTGGAAGCAAGATTTTATTGGTGTTTGAGAAAAGCCAGGGAAATGACATTACAGATTACAGGGAGCAGCAGAGAGCCCACCAGGCTGAGCATATGAACCCCCTGAGGAAGATCTTGTCCAGCAAAATCTAAAGGCAAAGCCAATTCCAGACCAGCCCAAAGGAGTGGTCAGCATTTACATATAAAAAGCCAATGAATTGTGAATTCAAAATGAGGGAGTTGAGAAAGAATGATATGCCTGAGTCAGGCTTGTGGTATACAGGTGGTTTCAGGTTGCTAAGCTGCAGAGAACAATTCAGGAAAATTTTCCAAGGGACAAAGCAATGAAATCATGATGCCATAGAAATCAGGAACACAGTAAAAACGTAAATAAATAAATATTCCTCCAGTGTTAGGTATTTTTAACAACCATTTTTGTGTATTTAATCTTTGCACTGTGATTTTCCTGACAAACCCACTCTGTTTTAACTCTAAGTAGTTCTTGTGACTGTGGAGTTGCAAAGTATCAGGAAAACAGAGAGTGCAATTGCCAGGTCTGGGGTGCAGGAAATGTGGTTTGGCACAAGGCATGGAGAGTACCAGGCTCTGCCATCCACACTGCTCAGCTCAAAGTCTGACAATGCAGAGTATCTGTGATTTCCACAGTGCCGCTGTAAAAAACTACTTTGCACCTTGATAAGGGAAAGATGAACTTCTTTCTCTGCTGAGGACCAGGGCAATTCAGGAATGGCAGCTTTCAAGGGTCATGAAAAAGTCTTAAGAAGAGATGAAAAAAGATGTGCTCTGTTGACCCAACTCCATCCCAAGCATGTTTCTTACCAAAAGTTTTTGCTTTCAGTCTCAGGTTTACATCTGAACAAGAATCCCTGGTGAACTGGGAAATTTATTTGCTGACCCAGAGCATCCTCTTTAAATTTTGCTGATGTATTGGTTATCCTCTTCATCAATTGTAGTCAATAATATACTCCCAGTGAATTTCTAAATACAACAGCACAGGAGACTGCTCAGCTCCAATTCTTTTCCCACACAGCCTTGCTTCAGCTCAGAGTAATAATATTCTGAATATCTTCCCTAAAATAGGTTGAACAAGCCTGATTTGGGCATAAGAAACAGCTCATTATGCATTTATTATTTGCTTGTTAGAGTAGTCTTGTTGAGCTATCACTCCAGCCAGTTACGCAAGGAATTAGGTGCCCATTAGCTGCTTTTACTCTTAATGTGATGAACTTTGTTTGCTTGTTAATAAGTCTGTTGAAACAAAATGTACAATATATTAAAAGGTTTTATGGTTTGCATAGTGAAACACATCTTAGGCCATAACTCAGGGGCCAACTAAAAGTCATTTGCCTATTAAGAGGAAATTATGCTTCAGATTATTCAGTCACAGCAGTGTGTGTGGGAAAGGAAAAGAAAATGAGAGCAGCAAAAAGAAACAAGTGAAAAGGGATGTTTTAAGGCGTAGCTGAGTAGGCTGGTGTTGCCTCTTGGTTTTAGCCCAAAAGTGTGAAAAGTATGTTGTAAGTGCAGGGTCAAAAACCAAAAACAACTGAAAAAAAAGAGAATCTCCAACCACCAACCAGAAAGATCCATGACCGCAAGTATGGTGCTGGTAATTAGACTGGTAATTAAAACAATAATATTGTCACTGGTAATATTTTCCAGGAAAGGGTGGATAGGATTAGGATAGGATAGGATAGGATAGGATAGGATAGGATAGGATAGGATAGGATAGGATAGGATAGGATAGGATAGGATAGGATAGGATAGGATAGGATAGGATAGGATAGGATAGGATAGGATAGGATAGGATAGGATAGGATAGGATAGGATAGGATAGGATAGGATAGGATAGGATAGGATAGGATAGGATAGGATAGGATAGGATAGGATAGGATAGGATAGGATAGGATAGGATGGGATGTTTTGGTATTTGGGATCAATAGTCCCTAGGCACATATAGGGTTGTGGCACTGTCTCAGCTCTGGCTGCAGTGCTCTCCCAGCCTTGGTCTTGTCTCCCAAGCTTTACCAGGATGGGGTAACCCACTGGGCATAAGGCATTTCCACTCATGTCCTGATTTTCTTCTCTGCTACCTGCAAATGATGGGAACCAAGGTGACGATTCTCCCAACCTGGATGATTCCTCAGACAGTCTGTGAGGACCAAGCCAGGATGAAAACTCTGCCAATGGCTACTGCAGAAGGAGGTGGCAAGCACCCTGACAGCAGACACTGGGTTATTTTCCAGATGTGGGAGCTGATTCCTTTTCAGCAGAAAGTAAAGTGTGCATGATGCAGCAATTTTCCCTGGATTGCACTATAATGTGTGCAATGGGGATTTTTCTCCCGTGCATCTTGATTTTGTGTTTGGGGATGGTGTTTGTTGCTTAGCTACTGGATACTGCCACAGCTGAAAAGCTCTGCTTGAAGAGTTGAAAAGAAGGAATTGCTTCTTCAGGGGGAGGAAAAGGGAGGAATTATCTCCTGGAGGTGCTGCTGGTACCAAGCAGTGGTGGGAAGGATGTGTGAACATCAAGGTACTTCACTTTCTCAGATTTGGTTAAAAAATGAGTAAAAAATTTGGGGCACTATGGAAAAAAAAATGAAAAAGAACACCAAACAAGAGCACAAAATTACTGCAGAATCTGAACATACTTCTCATGAAGTGAACCCTGTCGAGGCAAGAAGAGGCCCTGTCCCTGGTGGTACCATTACCATTAATGGTGCTGTACCAGCTCTGTACCTGTAGGCAAAGTTGCTTCTGTGCAATTTGTACTTCTTTCTATATTAACGAAGTAGTTGGGGGTTGACATTATTTTTATTGCTAATTACATTGGGTTTATGCACTTCTGGTTTGCTTCAATAAGCATTTAAGGAGAGGAAATTTTAATGAAACATTAAGTAATATGGAAAATTAAACAAAGAGCTTAGAGTGGTAGAAGAGGTTTTAGCTATAGTTTTGAAGGGAATTATGTTGTGTTGCTGGGTGAAATATTCCTTTTGTGCAAATGAAAAGAGATCTGTTACTTTAGGATGGTAGCTAAAGTCATCTGCCAGGAATGCTGACCCCTGGAATCACACCTGGATTATCCGGGATGTGGCACCAAGAGAGGCTGCAGGAAGTAATGCCAGGCAGCCAGGGCAGGGCTCAGTGATGTGCTTGCTCCCGTGGCTGGGAAGTGAGGATGTTCTTGAAAATCTCTGAAAAAATATGAGTTTCAGCCCCTCTCTGTTCCTGCTTTGTCATGCAGACCAGGCTGTCCCTCACAGCATAGCCAGAGTGGGAAACTGAGATTGAACTTCTTCAGGCTCTCAGTGTTTCTCAAAACCAAAGTCAGAAAACTGTTCCAGTTACTGTTTTGCAAATGCTCTGTATGTGGCACACACACATGCTGGTACCTCCAAAAATTTTGTTTTCCAAGCTCACACACTGGTTTATTTCAACTGGTATATGGATTAATATATGGCATATGGATTATATATGGATGTGCAAAAATTCATTTGCACAAACATTATGGTGCACAAAACTCACAATTTTCAAATGGCACCTAAAGCTTGGGGTTTTTTTTCTGTGTTTATTTACTTGTCTCGTATTGTCTGAGCTGCCTAACATCCAATGCGCTTTTAGTGGTGGGCACGCATCTGCCCAAAGAGAAAAGCATAATCACAGCCTCCCAGCTCCTTCTGCACAGGCAGTTTCTGTTTTCTGGTGCATGGATGGTGCAGGAAAACCTTTTCATTGATCTCAGGGGAATTTACTGGTAGGCAATTCTCCTGCCTATGTAATCAGGAGCTATTTTGCACACACGACAGCATCAGAATCCAACTGATGCCATGGAACTGGTTCTCACTGCCTTTGGTGAGACTGGGACAGTCCTTCAGTGACCTTGAGGGGCAGATGATTGACTGAAACACTCTACACCAATGACTGACTGATAACTGCAGGGGAGAGTAAACGACAGCTTTTATTAATGCCTAATTAAGACATATAAAAAATTACTTCCCTTGGCTAATTTTCTCTCCTGAGCCCGGTCACACTGTCTCTTTCAAAGTGAGCAGGAGTTAGAAAATCAAAGCTGGGGTGTCGAACATCACAACTGGCTCCCTTTGCCTGCTGAGCATCATGCTGGCTGGTCCTGCAGGCTGGCTCCCCAGGGGATTTATCCTTACAAGCAGATAAGGCAGCTGGTGCAATGCCAGAGCACATTTATTACACAGAATAAAGCTGAGCCAGCAGCTCTGCCTGGCTGCCTGCCCAAACCACTCCAGAGCAGGCTGGCAGGCTCTGTCTGAACAGCACCAAAACTTGAGCTGCTGTTCAAGGCTGCTTTGCCCCCCTGCTCCCAGCAAGGACTGGGGGATGCAGCTGCATTCAGAGCCTGTGCTGCAAGGCAAAGCAAAGCAGGGCATCTTTAAATGGCCAGGGGAAGCAAAAAAGTCTCCTGCCACCTCCAGAACTGCAAATCCCTCTAGCCACTGCCCACACCATTCCCTGCGCAGTTGATTAGTTTGTGATGGGATATTTACTTGCTGTTGTAGCCTTACTTGGTCACAATGGTGTTAACACTGAAAATTCAAGAAAAAAGTGAAGAAAAAGATGGATAGTCTTGTGTCTCAGGCTGGCTGACATGTCAGTAGCTTGAGGGTTTGACCCTCAAAACTGAGATTTTCTTCTTGAGCTCAGGATGACTAGGAGCTGCCTGGCACAAGTTTTGGCTAAGAGCAGAGCATAGCATCATAAAATCATTTAGGCTGGAGAAGACCTTTAAGATCACTGAGACCAAACACTTATTCAGTATGGCCAAGTCCACTGCTGAACCTTGTCCCAAAGTGCCTCGTCTACACATCTTTTAAATAACTCCAGGGAAAATTATGCCACCACTTTTAGTGCTTGATAACCCTTCCAGTGAAGAAATTATTCCTAATATCCAACCTAAACCTCCCCTGGCACAGCTTGAAACCATTTCCCTTGTCCTGTTACCTCCTGTGTGGCAGAAGAGACCACCCTCAGCTCAGTACAGTCTCCTGTCAGGGAACTGCAGAGAGTGAGCCCCTGAGACTCCTTTCCTCCAGGCTATAACCTCCAGCTCCCTCAGCTGCTCCTCACAGCACTTACAAGTCCCCATAGATGGATGGAGTCCAAAATCTAGCAGAAGAAGAAGAATGAATTTTATAGAATCAAGAGTGTAGATGTCTGTATGTTGTGCATAAAAAAGGAGAAGATAAACCAGAGACATTTCCAGGGAAGATCAGCCTGAGGCACCAGCAAGCCCACCCCTGAACAAAGGCAGCCACACACAGGGAGCCTGTTCCTGCTTCCAGAAACAGCAGGCAAGTCCTAAGAAAACACCCCACTGCCCCAAATCAGTTCCACGTTCAGGGAAAGCAGCAGAGCAAAGAAAAAAAAAACTTCTTTCCAAGGATGATGTAAGAGAAAAACAGTAATAAAGATGTCTGGGAGAGAACAGTTGTTACCACTCTGCAAACAGCGATGTCCCAGTTGGGAATGGCAGGTGTGGCCACGGTGACACTTTGTCTCAGGGATAATGACCAGTACCAAGATGCTTCTGATGGCACAATCTTCTCAGTATCCTTTCACTGAGAATACCTCGTGCCTTCACCTTAAAGCTGTGGAGCATTTTGTAAACTGAAGTTCCATTTCAAAATGATATTATTAACCCAGTTTCCACAATGCTTATTGCTGTCAGCTGGGCAGTTTTTCGTTTATTTGATCAGTTATGCTTCATCAGTGAGACTCCAAATATGCAATGTGAGCCAGTAAAGAAAATGCACAGGGTTCTGTCGGTGTCTTTGAGGATTCTGTCATCCATTGTTGTGTTGTGGGTAAAAAAGCTTTCTCTCCTGGAATCTGAAGCCAGCATTTTTATTTTCATTCTGAATCACCCATTTATGAGGTATTTTTCTGTTATTCTGCAGCTAAAGGTTATACCAAACTAGAGGTAAAATGGACTATCTCTGCTGTCTGATCCGAGGTATATTTTGCTCACACACCCATGCACAAGGGGCTGAAATCACCATGGAAAGCTGGAAGCTCCCACCAGCAAGAGCAGGGCAGGAATCACTAATCCATATGCACCTTGTAGGCTCAAGAGGGCCTTCATGGCATGGCTGGAATCACAGTTCAACAGACATTCACCTGGACACCAAACTTGGTCTCCTGTGTAAAGCAAAAAGACCTCATTTTTCCAGAAGTTTCCTGAATGAAGCAAATAACTTGAAATAAAAAAGTTTGAAGTTTAGCTTCAAATGAGAAGTGGGGATAAGGGGCAAAGGAATAGAAGGGGTTAAGCAAAATAAAAGTAAAATAGGTTGTTTGAATGAAATGTCTAGATTGAACCAAAAGTAAGTAGTTTCACTCAAAATTAAGTGGCTTCACTGAAACTTTTGAAAAGAAATTCATCTTAGGTCCATCTCTAAAGAAAATACTGCTTCAACACGAAAACTGCTAAAAGTTCTGCCTTCAAAATGCTTAAATGAGTTCTTTTTCATATTTTCCATGAGTTTTTCTTTAAAACAGCTTAAAGACTTTGATGTGGATTTCTGACTGGTATCAGTCCACTCCAAAAGGCTCCTTGTGCAGAAAAAGTAGAAACAATTATTCCAGTTTTGATCTTTTCCCCATGCCTTGCTCCAACATGTCCTAATCACAGCCCTACCATCCTGCAGCTGTTTTCCCAGTGCATCCTAACAGGAGGAACTGTGTGATATCCACTTTCCGCACTCCCTGTCTGCCTCACACATCTGGGCAGGGGCTGCGCAGTACCTAACAGCAGGACACTTTATTCTTATTTCCCCATAAGCATTGTAATGCTTAGCAAGATTAGCATTTTGTGTGTGTGATTAGCACTCTGGAAAAGGAGGGCAGTTGTTATTGCAGCTTTCGTAAGGGTACAAAGGAATCCAACTCTTGAGTAGATCCAAAGACAGCCACTGGGAAAACCCATTCCAGATATTAATCTTTTTCTCTACCTGTTTACTGAGAAGTAAACCAAAACATGAGTCATGGTCCTTTTGCTTCCCTCCTACACTTTCAGTTGTTTTTCTCCAACAGTTGCCTAATTAACAGTTTCTAAGCACAAAAAAAGCACAACATACAGCTAATAGAGGCATTGCATTGCCAGGATTAAATAAGGATTGCAAAACAATAAAAATGTTAAAAGACCAACCCTGTTTGCTTCAGTCACCTCAGTGCTGTGCAATGACAATTTATATCCAAGAGTAACAGGTTTTGTTTCCTTCTTGCAAGGAAATAGAAAATATTCTGCAAGGGGCAAGTTTACAGAATGGCATTAACCCTTTGAGTCTGAAGTGATGTTCAGGAATAAAAGAATGATACAGCTGGACCAGGCCATAAATCCCTTCAGCCTGGCAGCTGCAGCCCAGGACTTGAGTCCATAATTTTACAGATACAGTTGCGACATCATAGAAACACAGAATGGCTTGGGTTGAAAGGGATCTTAAAGATCATCTCATTTCAACCTCCCTGCCATGGGCAGAGACACCTTCCAGCATCCCAAGTTATCCATCAGCCCCATCCAGCCTGGCCTTGAACACTTCCAGGGATGGGGCAGCCACAGCTTTTCTGTACAGGTTGTGCCAAGGTTTCACCACCTTCACAGGGAAGAATTTCTTCCTGACACCTAATCCTGACCTACTTTCTGTCAGTTTGGGTCCATTCCCCCTTGTCCTGTCACTCCATGCTCTAGTGAACAGTCCCTCTCCATCTTTCTTGTAGGCACCCTTCAGGTACTGGAAGGTCACAGCTGGGTCACCTCAGAGCTTTCTGTTCTCTAGACTGAACCAAAATCTCAGTCTTTCCTCAAGGAAAGCTGCTCCACCCCTCTGATCATCTTGGTGGCTTCCTCTGGCCTCACTCCAACAGCTCCATGTTCCTTCCTGTGCTGGGGACACCAGATCTGGACACATCCCTGCAGGTGGAGTCACAGCTGAATGAGGCAGAGAGGGAGAATCCCCCCTCACCTGCTGCCCACGGGGATTTGGACACAGCCCAGGACAATTTGGCATTCTGTGCTCCCAGTGCACGTGTCTGGGGTACATCCAGCCTCTCCTACACCAATTCCTTCTCCCCAGGGCTGCTCTCCATGTTTCCACCCCACAGCCCAGACTGACACCTGAGGTTGCCCTGACTCAGCTGCAGCACCAGCACTTGGTCTTGTTAAACCTCATGAGATTCCTGTGGGCCACTTCTGGATCTTCTCCAAATCCCTCTGGTCAGCTGCAGCACTCAGCTTGGTGTCACCTACAAACTCCCTGACAGTGTTGAGGGATGCCCCAAGCCCAGCTGCCAAATTTGGAGCACCAGACCTGGAAAATGCTGAGCTTGGAGCAAGACCTCCTGTTTGTGAGCAGGCAAAGTCAGCCTAGCACCATTCCTGCTGCCTCCACCAGATATCCCATACAAGTATCCCTCACTACATGAATTCCAAAACATGCCAGGATTTTTGCAGAACTATGTCAGTCATGCTTGAATTTGCCAAATATTTCTGGTTTTGCCCCAGGTGACAACCATGTCCATGAGGCCACTTGCTACCCTCACTCCCCACCCCCAGTGGGATGGGGTGGAGAGACAGAAAAAGGCAGAACCTGTGGGCTGAGATAAAAACTGTGATTATAAAAATAAAATATTATCATATTAGTAATAATAATAATTATAGAAGTAGAAGTAGTAGTAATAAAAGGAGATGTAGCAAAAAGAGAGGAATAAAACCCAAGAGAAAAAAAGTGATGCTTCATCAGTGTGTTATCAACATTATTCTCATACTAAACCCTAAACACAACACAGCTAATGGGAAGAAAATTAACTCTATCCCAGCCAAATCCAGGACACTGGAAAACACTTCTGTGCACATGACAGCCACAAACAGATAACTATTATTATTGTGAAGTTTCCAGCCTTCGGGGGTGGAAACAGCAGTTGCTGGTTTCATTTTCAGTGTACAGCACATTTAAATCCCAATTTGATACGTTCTGCACCATTATGTCCTGCTAAAGTTGGCAGCATCTGGAACCCAAAGAAATGCTGAACCAGCACTGCATTGCCCAGGACTGCCAGCTGACTGATGGCATCAGCACTCCTCAGAGGCTCTTCCAAATGAGGAGTTTTGCAGCAGGAAATCGTCCCAAGTAGCAGCTCCCCTCTAGTCCACAGTCTGGGATGCACAACTCTTCTAAGCAATGTGTTAAAACACTTCAGATATTATTATTATTATTATTATTATTATTACTATTACTATTACTATTACTATTACTATTACTATTACTATTATTATTATTATGGAGTTCAAGCTGAACATTTTGGTGTGGATGGAGGGGAGCTAAATGATAATAGAGGTAAATTTTTAAATAAAAGTATGTTTACAGCCTGTGATCCCCATGCTCAGTTGATTGCAGGGTTCTCTTTCCTGGGAGCTGGGTGTTCATGGTTCCAGCCAGACCAGTTTGGCGTTATTGCCTACAAATAGTTGTGACTTGGAGCCCTATTTGCTGTCACCATTTTGGTTTTGATTTCTGCTAGTCATTACTCAGCTCTGATAAATCTATATGAGAAAAAGATCCTTTTGCTAAAGCTGATAAGAAATTAGTCTCTCTCAGTTTCAAAGACAGCTGACATCAGGTATGGATGAATAGGGCTGATAGTGAAATAAAAAGTTATTTGCCTTAAGAAAACTCTCTTTATGGGAGAAATATAATTGACAAAGAATATGTACCAGATTGCTCCAAGTAACCATAAAAGTCTAAGGCTGGCAAACACTCATCTGAACAGCATATCCTCACACTATTTCCATTACTCTGGCTGGGTAGGCTAGAAATACAACATGTTCCCTGGGAGAAACCGAGGGTCCTAACCCATATGTCAGTAGCAATCATAGAGATCTAGGGCTGGGTGCCAGTTGGTAAATGCTGATGCTTTTTTAGGGTTGCTGGTTTGGCTACTTTGTAATGAAATTTTGTAAAAATTATATATATATCTATATCTATCTATCTATCTATCTATCTATCTGTAAATATATACAGTAAATTCATGCATACAAGCTGCACTGAGTATAAGCCGCATCGCCAGGTGTTGGCAAACATTTTGCTTTTTGTCCATAAATAAGCCGCACTGGAGTATAAGCCGCTCTGTCGTTTGCAGCAAGGACCCGCGTGCAACAAAGTTGCCAATTAGTAACAGAACCGCGGCAGGGCGGGGTTTACTGGCTTGGTTCGGGCTGTGCAGGTTCGGCCCACTCGGGGCTGCCGATGGGGCCAGGTGGCCCAGCCCGGCGCTGCCGCTCGATGGGGCCACTCATGGCTGGCCGCCGCCTCTGGGCTCGCTCGGCCTGGCCCGGTGCTGCCCCGTGGTGGCAGGCAGGGATGGAGCCCCCCCAGCTCCCGTGGCGGCGGAGGCGGGCAGGGACAGAGCCCCCCACCTCCTCCCAGAGCTGCGGCAATGGCGGCACGGGGCCCCCGCCTTCCCCCCAGGCCAAGTTGATTGCGGCACGGGGCCCCCGCCGCCTCCCCGAGCCGCGGCAATGGCGGCACGGTGCCCCCCCGTCTCTCCCCCAGGCTGCAGCAGAGGAGGGAAGGAGAGAGCTCTCCTGCCTCTCTCCCCACCCCCCGTGCTGCCTGCAGGGAGCCAGGCTCCACCCGCGGTGCAACAGAGTAACAATTTGTAACAATCGCAAAATGCCGGCTTTTACTAGCAGGTACTCGGCTCGGCGCCCTGGATGGCACTTCTGAGGTTGTAAATGTCAGAAAATTATTCACATATTAGCTGCTCCTGAGTATAAGCTGCATTTCCGGTGTGGGAACAAAATTTTAGTCAAAATGGTGCGGCTTGTATTTGTGAAACTACTATATATATATATATATATATATATATAAATGTGGCGGTGGCGGGACCAGTAGTGTTGGGCCAGGGCCAGCCGGCCCAGCGGGGGTGGGGCTGGTAGCACCAGGCCCTGGGCCGGGGGAAGCAAATGCAGCAGGGGCCCGGCAGGCAGCACTGGGCCGAGAGAAGCGAACACAGTGGGGGCTGGGTGGGCGGCGCCGGGACAGGGGAAGCGAATGCAGCGGGGGCCGGGCGGGCAGCCCCGGGCTGGGGGGAGCGGACGCAGTGGGGGCCGGGTGGAGCGAACGCGGCAGTGGGGGGACTGGCAGCACCAGGCCAGGGCCAGCCCGCCCAGCAGGGGCGGGGCCAGCAGTGCCAGGCCCCGGGTCGGGGCCAGCAAATGTGGAGCAGCAACGGGATCGACAGCACCGGGCCAGGGCCAGCCCAGGGCCGGCTCCCCCAATACCGGCAGTCCAGGCAGGGGCGAGTGAGCCTGACAGCGGCGGCCGGCCCTGAGCCCACATGGCCCCAAGCCGAGTCAGTAAACCCCGTGATCCTGCAATTCTGTTACTACTTGGCAGCTTTGTGAAAGTTGCACGTGGGTCCTCGCTGCGAACGAAAGTGCGGTTAATAATCTGGTGCGGTTTATTTATGGACAAAAAACAAAATGTTGCCAACACTTGGACATGCGGCTTATAATCAGTGCGGCTTGTAATCATGAAATTACTGTACTTTTTCAAAAAAAATAAAGAAGGGTAAATAGCTTTCAAAAAGTTGGTATATTGTTATTTAAGATGCTACATTTTTGATAAATCGGCATGAATTTTAATTGCAGAAGAAAAGTAGAAAGTATAATTTTATCCTGAAATCCACTTCTCAGTGCTGTCCCTGCCTGGCAGGAGGAGGACCTGCACAGGAAAGCAGAGTTTCACCCACACCATTATTGCTCATTTTTGTTTTCTCCCAGGTGTGAGGCAGAATAAAACCCAACATCAGCCTCAGTGAAGAGGTTCACATTGCATCCCTGTGTTTTCTTTGCATATAGTATTTTGAAAACCAAATGATGGATTGTACATTCATACAGAGGTGACTGAGCTATTCTCTGTGCATAGGGAAATGTCTGTGAATTCCTGTTCCACCTCCTACAGCAAGCCATCTCTTTTATCACTAATAACATGAGTGATTGGCTGAAGTTTCCCTTCAAGATGGTTGGAGCAAGGAGTGAAGTGTCTCCCCAGTTCTGCTTGGGTGACAGCAGAGCCAGAGCCTTTAGGGACAGTTCATCCCTGTCTTACTTTGGAGCCTGAATTCCACATCAAGCATTTACACCTCTTTTTTTTCTTTTTTTTTTAATCAAATCAAATCAAATCAAATCAAATCAAATCAAATGGGTTGAAAAGTCTAGAAAAGAGAGAATTTCTTTTAAAGGCAATTTTGAATGCTTCAAAAAACAGTGTTTAACTGCTTGGGGGTTTCTCTCCCCACTTTGTGTTTGTCTGCACTTATACCTATCTGGAAAAGTTGGGTAAGACAGGTGAGGTTTTTCTTCCTAAAAAAAAAAAAAAAAAAAGAAAGGAAGATTTGAAATTCTACCCTTCCAACAGTTTACAAGTGCATATTTTCCATTATATTGAAAACCAGTAAGTATAAAGTTATTTTTAATCTTTCCTAGAATAAACCCATTTCCAGAAGCTTGGCTGGCAAAAGCCAAGAAGTCAATTTGCAGCTAAAATCTTTCCCTCGCTCACTTTCATTCCACTTTGAAGACTGCAGGAGAAATTAAAGGTTGCCTGATGTATGAGTCTTTTTTTGGTGTTGCTTGCTGTTATGGAATATGGAGTGCAGGAGGCCCATGACTCCCTTTTCCCCTTCCTAACTGTATTATGTTGTCATTCAGCTTCATAGCAGGGATACAAATCTCTCCTCTTTTGAATTATTGGCATGTCAGTAACTCACTTACCACATGCTGCTTCCTGAAGGAAAAATACCCTCCAAACCCCATCAAATGTACATTTTTTTTGATATGGACAACATTTCCAAACTCTTATTTCGGTGCCAGATTAAGTCATTTGTGCAATGACCTCTGACACAAGCATTAATACCTCGGACCTTGCATTCTAAATACTTGTTCACTCACTTTGCCACGAATGCTGGTGACAATATCGAAATATCTAAATATCCAAATGCATGAGAGGGCATTTGAGCCACATAGGACTGCTGCTTCTGACCTCCCTGCCTTGAAATTGTTCCTTTAAAAACATCCTTCAGGTTTAACCTGACTGTGAAGCAGCTGGGGCTGGGAACAGCTGGAGGATGGGAAGTTACAGGACAGAGTGTGCTCAGAGTGTATTTGCCCATCAGGGGATTGAAACCAGCTCTGTAAATCACAGGCCCTTTTAATAAGCTCTTGAAAAACTAAATCCCTGGCACTGAGTCTCCTGAAGGGAGCTGCATGTCCCACAGCAAAACAGCAAAGTGTTATCTTTTCCCTCTGCCAAGGTGGGAAGCAGAAGGACAAAGCTCCTGACTCCCCACACAGTGCAAGGGAAATTGTGCATCTCTTTCCATCCAAGATCCACTGGATGGAAAAACAGCTCCTTCTCTCATTATCCTCCGGAGAATCTTTGTTCAAAACATTTTGCTTTTGATGTATCCGCATAGATTAGAGGCAGAAGAGCTGCTGACCACAGGGGTTTACACACAGAACTCGCCTGTTAACCACTCACCCTGAGTCTGCTCCAGAGCCTCAAAGCTTTGCAGTCTGGGGCTGAACTCGGGGTGAGCAGTTCAAACAAATCCCAAACCTCCAAGCTGAACTCAGTCAAACTGCTGGGTTCATTTCCCATATCAAAAGCATATATAGTTATGGAGATAAAGGGATACATGAGTTCTAGTGCACTCAGAGGGCTGGTGCACTTTAGCCTTCACCTGCAAATGGTTCTCCTTTGCTTAGATCTGCTTGGGAATGACATATTAGATTTTTTTTTTTTAATGAGCACTAAAAAAGCATGGAGCTGCTTTTGCAAACAGATTCATATAGCATGATTTCCTGAAGGGCCATTATATTGCTTTTATGTTACTCAGAATTTCAGTTTGCAAAATAAAAGATGTACCATTTGGAAAACTAAAATCGTCTTGACCATGCTCCATGTAACACCATTCACCTACAAAAATTAGCAGTAGCTTCTTCCTAAGGAAGTTTTCAGAAGGGGAGCAAAAATACCTGGACATATTTGCCTATGAAACCTGCTGTGCAGCCACAGACCTGAGCTGCTTTATTGCAAACCACACTGGGGTCCAAACTAAAGTCTCAAACGCTGCTGTGAATGGTTCTTGCAGCCTGGTGTGGGACAAGAATCCTGTATTGAAAGGCAAGGTACAGCTTTATGTCCTTTAGCCACCAGACAGGCTTTCCTCCCGCAAAAGGAGCAGAGGGGGGAGCAGCCTCAGACCTGCTGAGCCACAGGAGTGTAGGTAACCAATGGCAGGTTTTGGGTCACATTGCTTGACCTCTTCACTTTTCCTTCTAACAGAAGGTGAGCAAGCCTGAGATCCTTTTGTAAAGCACTGCATTGAACAGGCAACTTCAAAGTTGAGGCCAAAAGAAAGCAACTTCTCTGGGTTTTGTGTATACTTCAACTTTTGATACAAATATTTTGTTAACCTGAGGCTGAAGCAGTTTTCCTTATATCAAATATATACTTCTTTTGAAGGAAGTGGTTTCTAAATATTCTGGCTGCAGGGGAGAAGGAATTTACACAGGTCCACAGCTGTTTTAGTGCTGCCTTCAACCTCTGCAGCACCTGGCCGTCTTTGATAGGGCAAATCCTCTTTTGCTGGGTTTGGTCCAGCCTCCCGTTAGCAGTAGGGATACTGCTCAGGAAGAGTGACACAACAGGTTTGGTGTACAGTAATTTCACGAATACAAGCCGCACCAATTTGACTAAGATTTTGCTCCTAAACCGGAAATGCGGCTAATAATCAGGAGCGGCTAATACAACCTCAGAAGTGCCTGCCAGAGTGCTGAGCCGAGCAGCTGCAAAGTCGGCATTTTGCGATTGTTACAAATCGCTACTTTGTTGCACTGCGGGTGGAGCCTGGCTCCCTGCAGGCAGCACGGGGGGCGGGGAGAGAGGCGGGAGAGCTCTCTTTCCTCCTCTGCCACAGCCCAGGGGAGAGATGGGGGGGGGGGGCCCGGCGCCGCCATTGCCGCGGCCCGGGGAGGGGGGGGAAGCCCGCGCCGCCATTGCTGCGGCTCGGGGAGCCGACGGGAGCCCCGCGCTGCCATTGCTGCGGCCCGGGGAGGTGGGGGGAAGCGCGCGCCGCCATTGCCGCGGCTCGGGGAGCCGACGGGGTGCTTTGTCCCCGCCCGCCGCCGCCGCGGCAGGAGCGGGGAAACTCCGTCCCTGCCCGCCACCGCGGGGCAGCGCCGACCCGGGGTGACCGAGCCCAGTGGCAGTGGCGGCCGGCCCCGAGCTGCAGCACCGGGCTGGACCACCTGGCCCCGTCAGCGGCCCCTAGCGGGCCGAGCCTGCACAACCTTAGCTCAGCCAGTAAACCCCGCCCTCCCGCGGTTCTGTTACTAATTGCACGCGGGTCCTCGCTGCGAACGACAAAGCGGCTTATATTCGGGTGCGGCTTATCTATGGACAAAAACCGAAATATTTGCCAACACCCAGAGATGCGGCTTATAGTCAGTGCGGCTTGTATTCATGAATTTACTGTAATTTAGGAGTCCTCGGGTGAGTGTTTGTTTGCTGTGTAAGAAGAGTCAATAAATATTCACATTTTAATTGACACTAGTTGGGAGTACCAGAATACTCCTTAGAATGAAAGCACCCCAAATCCAGCTCAAGGCACTGATCAGGACAGACACTCAAGTGTCCAAACACACCCTCATGCTCGGGGCTGTGACATTGGCAGGCACTGAGCTGTGACAGCACCGAGATGTCTGGGAGGAGGCACATGATAGAACCCTGTCTTGGGTTGCAACACAGGATGTGACCAAAAGTATCTATTCTATCATCGTCTGTTGAAACCAGGTGGGGCAGTGATCCTTATCTCCATGAGAAATATCTTCTGCTAATGGGCCATCTGTTAAAACCAGGTGGGGCATTGTTCTTTATCTTTTCACAACCCATCCTTCCTTCACGGAGATATCTTCTGCTAGTGGCCCATTGAGTCCCACTGCACAACTCATAAAATTACATCATCCCATTGGGAGATGCTCCAGCCAGGGGGAGGAGCCAAGCCTTTCCTACCAAGATAAAAACTGAGATTTGGAACACCAGCCTTTTATCCACTGGATTCCAGAGGAAAACCAGACTTTTCCACATCATCACTGGACCTTCAGAGGAAAACTGCACCCTTGTCCAGGAGCACTGCTTCAACTGAACCACATCTGTCACTGCAAGAGGACTGCAGCCACCATTGAATCAGACTGCTACCAACACCCTGACTGACAGGGTGTCAGGTTGTATTCTAACTCTGTCACTGTTTGGGGTTTGCTCTTTGTAATACTGTATTTCTATTTTAATTTCTCTAGTAATGAACTGTTATTCCTAATTCCCATATCTTTGCCTGAAAGCCCCTTGATTTCAAAATTATAATAATTTGGAGAGAGGGGGTTTACATTTTCCATTTCAAGAGATGCACCTACTTTTCTTAGCATGCATCTGTCTTTCAAAACAAGACAAATCCACAGCCTCAAACAGTGATGGAGCTATGCAGGCAGTCAACACGAGTTCTGCATTCTTCAGCTGCTGAGGAACCACAGCCAGGCTGTCCCACAGAGCTGGGGACAAGCCAGCTCCACACCTGCAGCACCGCCAGGAACATCCGGGATAAAAGCAGAGGAGCAGCCTTTGCCAACTGCCCCACGTGAATGAACAGGGTATTAAGTAATAATAAACAGGGTAATAAACATGATATTAGATTTTCTCATCTAAAGGCTAGAAATCCCACAGAGCACGCAAAGCAGAAAAAACCCAAACCCAATTTTGCCTTTCATTTACTGGCCAAAGTACTGTCTGGATAAGATCTGAGCCTCAAAAAAACAAAAGGCAAAACCTTGCAGAGAAAAACCTTGGCAGGCTTTGCTTGCAGCCAGGTACTGACCCTAGCCAGGAGCCCAGCCAGCTGTGACTGGAGCTGCTGCAGAGCTTTTCCCACCAGGATTTCTGATTAAAATGGAAAGAATAAGACTAATTCAGCAAGAGCAGAAAATCTTGGACAAAACACTTATTACATACAAGAGATGCTGAGCACATCTTTGTGCCACTGGGTGCATGCACTTGTGAGCTTGCCATGTTGCTGGAGAGCTTCTTCAGCCTGTGGGGCTGATATTTGGATGGAAACTACTCAGATCATCTGGCTGTGAAATCTCTGCCTCAGTTTCCCCACCTGTGGAAAAGAGGCAACATTTCTCCTATAAGGGCTGTGAAGAACCAAGCAGGAAAGGAGAAAAGGTGCCCAGCTTCAAATAATAAAATCAATGGTCAAAGTAGGATTCCTGCCATGCCTGTTCAGCAATCTGGCCCTGGTTGGGATTATCCTCAAAGGATAGGAGCCTAAGGGAGCCAGGCAGCTGCTGCTCCTGAGGCTTTGTTTAGTCCTCATAACCAAACACAAATGTGAGAGCTGCCCTCCAGTATTTATGCGGTTAATCACTGCCATTTAGCATACCAAAATGCTATTTTAGCTTTGGGACCCCCTCTGAAAAGCTTGAAGTCCTGCCTAGCTTGCAAGGACATCAGAGCACCACTCAGGCCAGTGCTCCCATTCTCCTCACACAGAGCCTGAGCTGCCTGCAATCCCCTGGGGCATGGCAGCTCCTCAGAGGCCAAGGGTTTGGTGTAAAACACAGCCTGGTGGCTCTGACAGAGCTGCTCTGTCTCCTGCTGTGCTGGCAGAGGGCTGCATGTGTGGCTCTCCCCCTGTATTCACAGAATTCCTGTGCTCCCCACAGCCCTTCCAAAACTTGTGTGCTGCATGGAGTGTGTGCCTCTCCCAAAGGATGCTCAGCTGAGATGCTCTGGGGCAAATCTGAAAGCATCCAGGGGAAATGGGCAAAGAAAAGCAAAGTGTGAGTGCAGAGGAACCCTAGGGGATATGTGGATTTCAGCAGAGAGCAATCAGCCTGCCCAGGACATACACACCCTCCAAGTGACAGAGAATATTGGCAATGTTACAGCAGCTGTGACTCTAAACAGGGCTTGTGCTGACACCTCTCTGGTGGCAAATCTGCCCAGATCAGACTCCATCCATCCATCCATCCATCCATCCATCCCTGCCTCTGGATCCCAAACTCCAGCCTCATCCGGATGATTTTAACATGGTGCTGCTGTGATCCATTGAAATGCTGAATTACAGCTGCCTAAAGCCTGGGGTCTGCTGAGCCAGGCCTTGCAAACTCCCATCTTTGCTCTTTTAATACAGGGGAGAAAATGGCAATGCCTTCTCTAAATGAACCAGATGCATTAGTGCATTCAGTAGATGGTGAGCAAGAGTGGTTGAAACTGAAGCTCTGTCAGTTTTTTTCATTACTGGGTGTATTGTTGGAGCTTTGCTCCTCAGTTGCAAATGGCTGTAGGCTGGAACTTGGCAACATGATCTCCCACAAAAAGTGTGCTTTTATTTTCTGAATTTTTTTTTAATGCCCATTTTTGCATTATGTATAAACAGTGGGCTGCTGTTAGAGGTGCATTTGCCACTCTTACGGAATGTTGCAGAGCTGACAGCCTGCGTTTAAAGGTGGATTTAGTAGTGCAGGCTTGCTGCTGCCCCCTGGATGTTAACATCCCTTCAGGCATGTGAAAATAGAGCTGTGGGCTAAACCTGCACTGCCAACGGAAAAGAGCAATGAGATCCTCCTCGATGTGCTATAGACACATGGTGGCTGCATGTGACATGTTTTTTCTCTCTGGTTTTGCTGTCTTTGTTAAACTTTCAAGCTGTTCTGTGAAAATAAACACACCCAGCACGGCTGTCTGTCTGTCCAGGGCACTGAACTTCCCAGCAGGATTCTCAGCTACGCTGGTACCTGCAAGAATATGACTTGTGAAACTGTGGGTGGGAGGCAAATGTGGGGGCAAAAGAAAGGGCTTATGGCAGAAAGCACCAAAGCAAATCATGTTATGGACCTTATTGTTATTCTTGCCCTAAATTATCTCTGCTTTCTGGTGGAAAATCTCTCCCTCAAAAATGGATTCAGGCTTGGCCCTGAATACCTCCTTGCTTTTCTGTATCACAAGTTTTTTTCCTCTCCCTTTTAGTGTCAGAGGGGATTCTTTGATGCTCTTTCTCCTACAGAGTCTGTTTTCCAGTTGCTATGGCCATGAAGAGTCAGAGAAGCAGGGTTCCCAGGAACCAGAGAAAAATGTGGTTGGTGATAGCTTAGCACAGATTTTCAAAGGAATAAATCAATTGTCATGACTAACACATCACACAGGCTCTGACATGAACTTCAAGTCTTGGACTTCAAGCCTGGCAGCAAATTGTTGGAATTTGGTAAAAGGACATATTTTCCTCCAGGATTACCTCAGTGTGTCCGAACTGGTGGGAAATCTGCAGTCAATTTAAGAAATTTGTCATGCTCAAAACTAAAAAGTAAACATCACAAAAGACAGAGATTTCAGCAGATCCTTGCTTTTTCCTACGAGTTTCTTTGATGTTGTTCCAGGAGGTGTAGTGGATCATTCTGCCCAAATGTACTTTTGCCAGGAACTTAAATCACCTCCATGAGCCCTGTGTGAGATCTGGAGGCTATTCCCTGGCAGGAGATTCAGAGCTGAGATGGATTTTCTCATGAAAATTTATTCTGATGTTAAACCTAAATTGAACGTGGGAACTCTTGAGACCTTTGATGCGACTGAAATTTTCCAAAACAAGAGATAAACTAGAGGGACCCAGGAGAGTTACAGTGTAGACTCGGGGACATGAGGAGTGGCAATCAGGAACGGATGTTTTAAATCCAATTCCTTCTTTCTGAATGTAGCCAGCTTCAGAGGATGATGAAAGGTATTTTCATAAGGAATAAAGAACTCAGCCCTGCACCAGTTTAACCAACTCCCAACTGGAAATATTTGGAGCAATTAGGCCTTGCTATTTTGCATTTTCTGCTTCAATATGATAAATCTGCACTGAAGACAAATGAAAATTTTTTGTCTGATATTGCATTCACTGAAAAAGATTGATTTACTTCAGTTGAAGTACTGCACAAGCCCATATCAAATCCCCTGGTTAGAAAACAGCACACAACAATTAAAAGGCAGAGTCCTCACATTCTCAAAATGAAACATCCTGACCCGCTGTACTGAAACCAATTCACCTAGCTTTCATTTTTGAAGATAAAAAGCCCTTTGCCGCCTCATTCCCAAATTCCTTGCCACTTTGAGTTTAAACCAAAGCGAAAAGCAGAATTCGTGAACCTGTGCATTGGATGCTCTTGTCACCTGTCAGCTTCTCCATTTCACTCCACATCTTATTACACTTTCAGCCTTAATGCTGTCCTGCAGTGATGAGTTTCACAGATGAATTGCCACATGTTAAGAAAGGATTTTCCTCCTTCTCTCCCTCCCTCCAAACTAAGAGACTGCCTTGAACCTCAAAGCTGGTTTCTATATTTAAATAAATTGCAAGCTTGCAGTGATACACACTCATCTCAAGGTTCATGTAGGAGCTCAAGCTTACTTCGTTCCACGGCTCTGTGCTTTAGATAGCTGAGAAAGCTTCTGATTACTCTCCATTCCAATAAATTAGAATGTAAACCTCAGGTCAGTCTCAGAGCCTCAGCATGAAGCAGGAGCGCATCCAGCTGACGCACAAAAAATCCCTTCTTGGATCACTGCACTGTGCTGAAAAGGGGAAAATATTTGCTAGTGAATGGCAACTCAGAAACAATTATTTTCTACTATTACCTGCTCTACTTGGGTCATTTTCTGCTTACTTCCTTCTGCTGTGCCATTGCCTCTGCTCTGCTGAGGTCTGGTTCTGACTTGGGGAGCAGCAGGCATCCTGCACATCCATTTGTGCAGAGCTGAATTTAAATGTCAGCAATTTGTTATGGGTACCTCCTGCTGCATAAGAGGGATGTTTTCTGCAGAGTGACAGCTGAGTAATCTCTCATTGCATGTACTGGAGATTAAAAAAATCTGAAAATCCCTTCTCCCTGAAGACTGCCAGGCAAGCAAAAATGAGGAGACAATGATCAGCTGGGGCTCCAGAGACAAACTAAATAATTACCTGATGGTTATTAACAGCTTATTAACACAAATCTAATTTTATCATCACAGATAGAACTCTGTATAAAAATGTTTGATGAGCAGTGACAAAGGTTTAACTCGCTGATGCACAGCCTGCAACATCCTTGAGAGCAGAGCAGCAAAACCACAAAATTCTTCCCTTGTGGAGGGGTAAAAGATTACTGTGGGATGTGTATAAAAAGAAAGGAAATGGTCCTATAAATGCACAGAAATTTGCTTTCAGAAGCCCAGAGTTAAGGATCTTATCTGGGGAGACAGATATAATATGTCTAATATGTCATAATATGAGTTTCTTCTTCGTTGAAGGAAATGTATGTATGTATACACATCTATACATGCATGTATGTATTTTTTTTCTTTTGAAGCTACAAGAATGATTCCCCATCTTCAGTTATTTAAGAAGAAATAGTCCCTGTGACTCAGGACAGAAGGGCTGGCTGCTTTTTGATCATGACAGCAGCCAGAGCTGAGGCTTAGCTGAGGCTGAGCCAGCCCAGCCCCTTCCTCACTTCCCAATGCCTCAGTGAATTCCAGGCAGAAGGATGCAAAGCAGCTTTTTGTTTTTGTTTCTTGGGTGCAAACAGGTGAAATATTTAGGCTTTGAAATAACTAATTACCCTCTCTTTGAGCTATCCCAAGGACAGTTTTAAAGAAAAGACAGAAGATTGCTGGTAAATCCATACTGGATAAGGAAGAAAGCAGCAAGGGTGTGAGGCTAGAAGCTTCCCAGGCAGTGTCACATCCCTGCCACCTTGTGACAAGGCACTACAACTGCAGAGCCCCAAAGCCTGGAGCTGTCAGATGGCCCTGGATTTGTCAGAACCAGGAACTGGTTCTCTTCCCAGAGGGAAACACAAGGGGACGTGTACCCCCAGGAGTGCACACAAAGCCCCAAGCAGGGATAGAGTCACTGGCTGCTGTCTGGGGACAAGACCTTCCCTGCAGGTGACAGTGGGACAGGGACCTCCTATGATCAGCCTCATTTTGGCAGCACCCAGGTGCTGTTTAGAGCTGGAGGGGTCAAGGCTTTTAAGAGCCATAGGATCCTTTAGGTTGGAAAAGCTTTTTGAGGTCATTGAGCCCAATTGCTGCCCCAGCACTGCCAACCCCCCAAACCAATTCACTAAACACCACATCTACACAGCCTTTAAACATCTCCAGGGATGGGAACTCAGCACTTCAGCCTGTTCCAATGCCTGAACACCCTTCCAGTGAATAAATGTTTCCTAAAATCCAATCTAAGCCTTCTCTGGTGTGACTCGAAGTCATTTCCTTTTGTCATATCATTTTTACTTGGGAGATTTTGTTACTTAAAACTTCTCTGCATGTTACCTAGGAGGTCTCTGGGTTGGCTGGATGAGAGGAGAAATGCTCCCAGCACAGGGAATGGAAGCTCAGGAGTTCTGACACCAAGGCAGGGAGAGCAGCGGTCCTCACCAGAGCTCAGATATCAATTTTCAGTGGTTGTTTCTGCTTTTCCTCCCAGGTAGATCTCCACAGAGTGCTTCAAAATTGGCTGTTTAGGAGGGGGGAAAAATCGGTTAGCCAAGTTTTTATCCAGACTTATCTGATGTTTTTGCCTGCTTTGCCTCTTCCTGACTTCCTTCTGCTAAGAAAACAGCTGCCTTTGGACTTCTAGGGGGAACTTTTATCTAATGCTTGAAAGGGAACAACAGAAAAGTTGCCTTATTTTTAAACACTCAGCCAAGAAGGCACATTATTGCAGCTTCTCCATCCTCACTGCATGCAGAGCTGTGGCACCAGGCCAGCTCTGCTCCTCCTTCCATTTGTTTCCAAATCTGCTGGAAGAACCGAGGACTGCTTTGGTTTTACATTGTTTTGGTTTTCCTGAAAAACATCTTTTAGTGCTGTTATCCCCTGATGGAAGGGGCCTTCCTACCTCACACACTTGGTGACACAAGGTTACACAAAGCTGTAGCAGAGGCAGAAGCGATGGGAAGGGCTTTTTCCTCCTCCTCTGGAACCTGGTTGGCACGGGTTGCTCAGAGAAGCTGTGGCTGCCCCATCCCTGGAAGCGTTCAAGGCCAGCTGATGCTCTGGGATGAGGCTCTGAGCAACCTGGTCTAGTGAAAAATATCCTTATCTACGGCAGCAGGGTTGGAATGAAGTGATCTTTAGAGTCCCTTCCAACCTGAACTGCTCCATGATTCTATGAACTCAAAAGAACCTGGAGAATAAATGTGTAAAAGTCACTTTAAAAGCATGTTCCCATCAGCATATCTTTGAATGAACATTAACTCTACAAAGAAAGAGAAGTATTACATGTATTAGCTCTTTATAGCTTTCAGTATGATTTTAGCTATCACTTAAAGTTTTAAAATATTTTCTTTGTAAATAATAAATAGTGTTAAAATAGCGTTTTTACACTATTGCAGAAATAAACATTGCTGACAACAAGGCCATGCAATTCTTCATGGAGCATCAATCTATGACAGAAATTTGACAGGATAAGTCAGTTCACAGTGAGTACAAACTTCCATATGAGCTGGCAGTTCAGCTCCTCCACATCAGAAATCCAGCTAGGACAAGTCAACCTTGGGCTTCACGAGTGGCAAAACTATAAGAGACATATTGAGGACATGAGTTAATAATATCATTAAAATTTCCACATCAAGTGGGAGCAGAGTGGCTCAGGATGAAGATTCTTTCCTCTCTCATGCTAGACATCCTCTAAGCTACAGAAGATGCTTGGCATCTGTGTATGGTAGTTTTGAAACTGAAAATGTTTAATTCTGCTAGTGAAGGTTCATAGAGGTTCTTTAAAGAATAAACAGGTTTGTAAAGGTGCAAGTTTTCTCTGTCCCCACACTGAGGCAACTGGAGGCTGATAAGCACAGCCAATGCTGTCTTGGGTCTGGGCTAACTCACTTTCACACCTTCCCACCAGGTAAAGTGTCACCAGTTCTCTGTGCTGCCTTGAAACAGTCCCTGTCATCCCTGGCCAGGGCTTATTCTTTAAACATCCCTAGTTCTGGAGCTCCAAGGCACACTGTAGGATAGTTTTCAGGCAGTCTGAGTGTACCTTAGAGACAGTAGAGTCCTGGGTGCTGTTATTCTCAGCTCTACAGGGGGAAGATCCATTCACACCCCCCTGACTCCCACATTGAGCACAGCACTTTAAAGCCCTGTCAGCGTCAGCGTCAGCAGCAGGGCTGTGTAATCCTTCCAGCTGGGGGTGATCAGCCACCAGCAGAGGATTTAATGCCGTGGCAATTACACCTCAGATTAGATTGGGGACTGATGACATGGGGCTGAGAATGCCTCTGGCAAACAGCAGCCTGTTTAAGCCTGGCTTAAGGCTGCTTGCAAGAGAGAAGAGATTTCGCCTGTCTCATGATATTGTGTGCTCTTACTTTTGACAGAATGATGAGCCATGGAATCTTTAAGAGGAGGAAAGGATTTTGAAGATTCCTACTGCGAGGAAAAGATATATGAGGAGAAAAAGAAATTATATCCAATCCAAAAATCCCATAAGAGCAGGCTGCAGAAATATTTCTATGTGCGTGACAGCTTGAGAAAGAAATAAGTGCAAACACTGTAGAATGAAATAAATTCTAGATTTGATGTTTTGGGATGAAAATGATCTTTAGGACTTTTCCTTGTGTAAAAGTTTGTGTGAACATATGTGGAATGGGGATTGCTCAGCTCAGGTACCAGATCTGGAGGCACAGCAAAGCCACCTGGTGGAGGAGGAGGTGCCCCTGCCCAAACAGGGGGTTCAAAAGTAATTTTTAAGGTCCCTTCCAACCTAAACCATTCCATGGTGTGATGAAATAGGAGAGTCATAAGAGAGAGGAAGGATGATTTCCTTAGCAAGGATAACTTTTTTGCCTCTCTTGTATAATAAATGAAGTTATTTATAAAGAGTAAAGTATTCTCTATCCCATTTCTGGTAAGAGAGAGAAAGCAGGCTTTACTTGAAAGAATTGTTTTACTCTTACATTGGTTAAAGGTGTTTCACTGTGCAGAAAGTGATAACAGCACAAATTGCTCTTTGGCACAACACATGGACCTAGAGGGGAAAAAAATGCCTTTAAAAGCAGAAAAAGCCCCCAGTATTTCTGAAACAGGAACAGATACTCCTGCCCGTGTTTGGAAATATCCATGAGGGACTTTTCCAGCAGATGGCAACAGCAGACTGGTTTGTAGTGCAAGGCCAGGCTTTGCAGACTGCTTCAAACCTGGCTGGGCTGCACCCACAGCATCTTACAGATCTGCTTCTCCCACTCCTTTGTATTGAGCTTACCTGGTAGCCCAGGGCTTGGATACTGTAAAATGGAAAAAATCAGTGCTGCAGAAAACTGCACTACAAACTCTGGAGCTCTCAGTGTGTTTGCAGGTCTTAGAACATACCTGGTAAATTTTAAACTGATGAAAATTATGGCTCCCCCTGAATAAGCATAATTCCTCTCCTACTTATCTTTCTGAAAAATAATAATTCAAGGGGATGATCAGAGTGTGAGCACAGAAAAATGCAAAGAACAAAAAATACAGTGTTTGATGTCAAAAGGTGTCTGCCATGTCCAGAAACTGGATTGATGGACCAAAATTTTCACCACATTCTTTCCATGGCTTCTGAGCCATCTTCACCAGCTGCTCTTGGGGAGTCCTTGTTATTTCCTTGGAAAGGTGATTATCCTGCTTGAAACTGTAGGCTATGCTGGAGGAAAGGCCTGTACTGTGGATCCCAGGCACTGCAGATGCTGACTGATACCCATGGAAGGATCAGGGGGATTCCACAGCTGAGTTCCACCTGGCTCTGCCCAAGCCCTGGGGAAGAGGTTGGAATTAGTTTTTCATAATCATCCCCCCACTGTTTTTCCATCAAAATTTTGAGAGCACCGTTGTTTTTAATAAATAACAACATTGTTTTGCCATTTGCAAATTACAAGGTGAATGAACCTGGAAGATGTAACACAAGATAAATTTACAGCTGAACGTTCAAATCTTTTTCTCCAAAATTCAATCAATGTGTAGCTTTTCCTTAAGCTGAAGTACAGGCCAGATTCATAGAATCATTCAGGTGAGAAAAGACCTTCAGGCAGTGAAAATGAGCATGTAGGTGTGATATGAAGCTTGGGGAGCACTGAAGAGGCTGTAAAAGTTAACTGATATTATTTGAAAATTAAAAAAAAAAAAAAGAAATAATTAATTAATAATGAATCCACCTGCAGAAATGACACAAGGGACAGGTTGCAGGGGGGATGTCTGAAAGCCAAAGCTGTGCTTCAGTGGGATCTAAGGTGGGAATTTTGCCTTGTGCACAATTTTTTTTTCACTAGAATCAGTGAGCAGTAGCCACCCCAGAGCAGGAGGTGTCCCAACAGCTGAGGCTCAGAAGACCTGGCTGTAAAAAATACAGATTATTGTCCCCAAGAACATGTCAGTGGTCTGGAAAAGGGTGATATTGTGTTTGCTAAATGGAGGAGCTGCTCAGCCCTCTTCCCTTGACTGATGCTCTCAGTTGTGGTGCAGCTGAACCACTTTGCTGTGTTTCATCTCCCTAGGTATTTTCTGTGCAGGGAACTGCAATGCTGTAGTAACTTTTCTGCTCTCACATAATTCTTCCAGAAAAAACAGTGTATTGTAGGGAAAACTGCCTCCTTCCTCGCTGTCTCAAAATCCTTTATCACTTGTGGTAACTCTGGCACACTTCCTGCACGTTATCTTTATGTTAACACTATTTACAAGAGCTTGAATAAAACCAAATCCAACTGAGAAAGTTCCTCTTTGCTCACATTTCAATACAGGGGTGGAACTATCATCTTGGAAAGAGCTTTCCTCTATCAGTGGTAGAATGCAAAAGAAAAGAAATCCAGCCTATGAATGCCTGCCACACCACAGCACACAGAGTTGCTGCTTTTAATGAGTTAGGCTGAGGGTTTTTCTCTTGCCCCTTTGCTCTTGTAATGAGGAGGACCATGAGATGTCTATGAACTAGCTACACACATGAAAGATTCAGTAAACAAGTGTTCTTTATTCCATTTCTGGTAAGAGCTTGTACTGACAGATGTCTTCTTCCTCCCAAGGTTTAGACCACAGTTTGATATTTTTTTTTCCCTATTTTTCACCTTTAGCCCTTGAAGCATTTTACAACATGATAGGCAAAGGGCCATCAGTATTTAGGGCTGATTGAACACACAAAGGTAGACAAAAGAAAAAGCTGGAAGTCACTGTTGTCCTCCAAGCTGACACTGCCAGGTCCTGATGTCTCAGTCATGACAGCCCAATTTCTAAGAGTACCTGTGCCCAGGTGTGTGCAGAGCTTGGCTCCTGCTGCAGCTGGGAGCTGCAGACTCAGATATCCCCACATAGCTCTCTAGCACAAACCCACCTCTCCCTGTTGCTCCTGGGCTGTGCCTCTGGAGCAGGGAGGGGAGTCACACAATGGCAGAGCACAAGCTGCCAGGTGTCACCCATCTGACCTGCACTGAAGAGGAAATCTGATTTTCCAAAACTTTCTATTATGCCATACAAAACACTAAATCCTTCCAAATCTGGAAGTGATAGCCTGGCATGATGTCCCAGGTTATGTCTTACATAAAGAGTTATTTTTTTCATGCACAATGCTCTATATCCTACTTTTACAGATATTCACAAAATCCTTAAATCATAACAGCCAGGCCTCTGTGTGACTGCGCTTAACTCTTGCTTAGCTCAGGGCATCTTCCCATTCCTCAGGCTTCAGAAACCACTGGAACTCCCCTGTTTTCCTGCTGCCTGCCTGCTTGCAGCTGCCCTCTTCCCACCAACAGGGTCACCTGCCAGGATTTCCAGTGCACAGGACATGGCAGCCTCCAAAGGGATTATCTGCCTGTTTGAGAGGTGATTAAAAACCTGAGGAAAAAAAAAAAGCTGAGTGATATTGTAGCTCTGAAGGTGCAAGAATCCTTAGCCCTGGAGATGTGAAGGTCACCTGGTTTATGTTGAGCACACACTGGTCACTTTACTGGAGAGATCCATTTCCATGTGCTGGGGTTGGTCCATCTCCATCCCTGCTCTGAGAAGGTGCTCTGGGGTAACATGACCATGAGGTTTATCCTGAAGAAACCAGGTTACAATTGTCCCTCCTCCGCCTCAAAGCTTGGTGGAGCAGGTTTAGATGGCCAGTTACTGTAAGCTTTTCACTGGTGCAAGGGAGAAATCTGTCAAAAAAACTTCACAACACAAAACTTTTATCCCAGAAATAATTTCTAGTCACTCTGAACTTCAGAGACGTTCGATGACAAAGGTCAAAGGAAAGCTAAAATGTGCAGACTGATGCACAACTGCAAGGGAAAGTTGGATACTGATATTGAAATATTCAACCTTTGATCAACAGTTTTGTATTTCTTATGGGAGAAGGAAATAAAGAAGCATACAGCCACTTAGGCCAAGTGAAACCAATAGAGAGTAATTAAACTTGCATTTATCAACACAAATAGCCAGTAAAGAAATACTAGTGTGTTTTTTTACTCAACATCTATCTGATAAAGACCTTTTGGCTGTAATATTGACATTTTTGTGACTATTAACTCATTGGAAACTCACCCACAGTAAAATAAAATAAAATACCCCATATTTTTAACCACCAGTTCTTTTTACCAAAGCAAATGTTTTACTGCTGGGTACTTGGGCACACTGGGCAGCTTATTTTCATTCAGAAAAATAAAATAAACTTTCCCAGTACAAAAACCCTCTCCAGCAGCAGAGCATATGCTGGCACTAGAGTAATTAGAGAAGTCAGGAATCAGGTAACACCAGCAACATTGCTTTATCTTTATCAACTGGGAAAAAAAAAGTTAAGTAAATGCCTTTAAAAAGTTAAAGCTGCTGAGGTTAATGATTTGGGGGGGTTGAGTGTGCTTTATTTGTGTGGTAAATTTATTTGTCAGATACTGCATGAGCAGAGCAAACAATGATGTTTGCCTGGAATTCATGAATATTCAGTTGTGGGCAGCTCTAAGCACCAGGCTGAGTTGGGACACACTACATGGTAAGTATAATTTGTTGGAGTAAACTGGTCTGCTGTAGAAAAATATTTTGAAAGATTTTAGATGTTTGGGTAATGAGCTGGCAAAATCTGCAATCCAATTCCCATCATGAGGTAACCTATCATCAAACACTGGCTTCCAAAGCAAAACCTGACAGATCTGAAGAGTTTACCACATTATGTCTCCCAATCTGCTTTCATAGCCTTTCCCTTCCTCCAGCACTAAGGCTGCCTTGTGTTTTCCGTGCAACGCTGAGGAAACAGAACCCTCTGCCAGTGGGCTCCTCACTTTTGGCTATTTTTAAATCTCCACAAAAGTTCCTGCTTTCTTCTGCAGCCAATGCCTCTTGTTTATGGAAGCAGTTCCAATTTATTTTCTATAAGGGGAAAGAAAAAAAAAATCGACTGCCTCAAAAGCGCTGCAAGTATCCGCATTGTTCTCCTGCATTGTTTTCCTTATTAAAAAGGAATTCTTTGGAACCACAGAGGCATTGAATGGCTCCACTCAAGCTTTTTTAACCCCTCCCAACTCTCAAACAGTGGCTTTCAAGATGTGACCTTTCCCTTTCGTGAAGGCCAGGTCATTATTTTGGGTTGGATTTCCCTGCCGATTGTTCTGCACTTCCTCCCACGCCGCTCCGCCACGAAGCTGTTGCTGCTGTTCCCTGTGGGATCACCACCCTGTGCTCCTCACTCCATCTTGCTGCTCTTGGGGGGCTGTGTGCTACCATGGGGTGGGCCAGACCCCTGGCATGGATGGCCAAAACCCATCAGCTTCTGAGAGCAGCCACAAATTTTAAAATTCTGGCAGTTCTGTGGCCGCTAACCACCTTGTACACGTGGTGTTACAACCATCACTCAGAAATGCAACAGCAGCTTTCTAGAGCTGCTCTCAAAGAGTTTCACATAGGAGAACACACATAAACTGAGTTTTCTTGGTGAAACAGCTGACCCACTTCTCTGCATGGGAATAAGCACATTGTTTATACTCTGTATAACACTGAGAGTATACTCTGTATACTTTGAGAGCAATTATTTGTCATCCCTGTGTGTTCTTTTTCTTGCAACAAGATTTTCCTTAATATTACAAACCTGTTGAAAGGACATGCAGAACCCATCCTTTTTCATGTCGCACCTCTGCAGGACCTGAACTAATTTGGGTCACTAAAAAACACTGAACCCACAAACAAAAAGCATGAGACACATGTAGGACTCAGTGTGAGCTTTGAAATCAGTTAAAACCTCTAATATAATCTTTAAATAAAATCTTGGCTACCTGAAGCAGAGAGGTGCAAAGTCCACCCACTCCAGGGTTTGGTTTTTTTCGGAGAAAGATGTAAAATACAGATTTGCTGTGCTGAAGGATCTCATCTCAATTCCAAGATGCTGACACTGAGCCTGGCAACAAATCCTGTCAAAAATAAACTGGGACATCTCAAATATACTCAGCAGCAAAACATGTACATGTTGATTCCTTGAGGACTGCTGCAGGCCTAGGAATCTGGAACTCTGAGCAGGCAGGCTTTGTTTTAGGAGCAACATGTTCTGCTGTATCCATAAGAAAATATTCTGAGGAATTCCAGCTCACCAGGAGTTTGTAAAGCTCCTTGTTTTGGTCTGATTTTGTAACCCAAGTGTGAGGTGATGAGGTTTCTTGGCGTCTTGTGAATTTGGCTGCTTTTCAGCCAAAGCCTATCTAGACCCTGCCCTCAACTTGCATGTACAAGGCACAGAGACTGTAAGTGGAGTTTTCTAAATATTCATTTAATTTTGAAGTTGTTTATATTTCAGAGTTCAAATTGAGACAAATTGTATTCCTCCACCCAAAATAACTGTAAAATTTTTCACTTCTGTTTCTTTTCCATCTGCCACCAAGTGCATGAAAAATCTCAATGTCAAAATTTTAAGAAATGCTTATCTATTTTTACATCTATTTGGTAATTTCACAAACTTCAGATGAAGGAGAAAAAAAGATGATTCTAATACAATCTTTTATCTTGTGCTTGTTTCATTGAGAGGTGGGATAGGAGGCTGAAATCCTGTGCTAGCTAAATTTTTAATGCACTACACTAAGAATATAGGTAAAGCTTTAAAAATTGGGAAAATAATAAAGTAAGTGGGAACACAAAGGAGAAAATTACTCCACCCCCACCCCCCCCCCCCCCCGAATCCTTCAACCTTGGCAAATATCTACTGTATTCGGAAAACAGAGTGTGACACAGAAGGAAGGTGACAAAAAAGAGAAAAAACAACAGCTGAAATTTCAAAATGTTTTCCAGAGATCGAAACAGGATGAAAATTTAAATTTGAGGGAAATATTTTGGTGCACCAAATACTTTTTATACAAAGTCTCTGTTTTGCACGATAAATGTTTAAGACACAAATGTTGGCCATCTGTAACTGCAGCAGTGAGAGAGGCAGCAAGATGGAAAAGGTGTCATGGCAAACTGCCTTGCCTCCCTCTGGAGTGCTGCATTGCAATGAGCTGGCCCCAGTCCCAGAAGCAGCAATGCCATATTTGTGTTGTGAGAAATGCAAGGTGCTCAGGCCTGGGAAAAGACCTCTTCTTGTGTCCACACTGCCTGCTCCAGACCTGCTTCAATGCCACACTTCTCCCTGCATCCACAATTCTCACTGCATCCAGAGCAAAACATTTCCTTGTCTCTATTTCCGCTTACAGGCAAATTGCTTTTTCCTCCTTGTGAGTAATTTGGGGTATATATACAGCAATGAATATGCTACCTAGTAGGAAAAAGGGAAATAAATATGTATAAGTGGCTGTCCTGCTATTTGTGTGAGCCTGAGCACAGGCAAACACAAACACACACACCACTTATGCCTACAGAATATTTGCGTGTGTTTAGTGGCTCAGTTCCAGCGCAACTACAAACACCCATGGTCATTATAGGAAAATGTGTGGTTCTTATTTTAAAACTCTCTGAAATCTCTAAAAACATAAAAGCCCCTGCCTCACACAGAACACCTCCCCTGAGCTCATTTTATCAAGCAGTTCTTACACTCAGAGTGTACATGACACTGCTGTTCGCTTCAGACACCATTATCCAAAAATCCTCCAAAGCTTATCCCAAACCATCTGAAAAAAAATATTAACATCCTTCTTCAATCCCTCTTTCAACCAGTTCTTAGCACATCTCACCACCCCTCATCGATCCCTCTCCCCACTTCTATTCATCCCACTAACGAGACGCAGATTGATTTCCATCATTTCACCTTCCTCTGCCTTATTGATGCACTCCCTCTCCAGAGGGACGACAGTCATCCTGTGGTGGCAGTGACAGAAAAGCTCAGTCAGAGAACACTGATGCTCTGAGTTGCAAGGAAGTTGGGGATGTTCTGATTTACACAAATCCAGTATCTTTCACCTTTAGGAAGAGACTTTTTGAGAGCTAAAGCTAAATTATAAACTGATCAGAGCTTGCCGGCAGCAGCGACTTCGGGCTTTGTTTTAAAACGAACGGCTGTCTTTGCAGAATCTGAGATTATCTGCTAAGTGATTACACACATACACACATGGCAAAAGATTAGCACCTCCCCTGCACTCCGTGGCAGTGTTATTCTTAGGTACCAGCCACCTCTGTGAGCCCACTCCAGACGTGAGCCGTGAGAAACGCATCTGTTGGATTGCAGGGAAAGTTGAGAAAGAGATGTGGGGGCACATCTTGGAGCAGTTCAAAGACTGTTCAAACAGTTTCTTCTGCCTGTCTCGTTCTTTTTTTTCCACATTTAGGTTTAGTGTCTCTTTTCCCAAGGGTCCATGTTAAAGGAAGTTCAACAGATCATCAGGCTATATCCCATTTCCATGTTCTTCCAGCCTCACTTGAAGAGATTATATATTTGATAGCTTCTAGCTAGACTCTATCACTGCAAATTTCCCCCTTTTTTCCCACTTCGCACTTATGATTTGTGATGGGCAAATCTCAAAAGATTAGAAACTTGGCTTGCACAAGCAACCCTATGTTTGAAGTTTACATTTCAATTTTCAGCCATTGGGGTCACTGCAACAAGTGTATGAATTATCTACCTCAGATTCACGGGATTTGAATGATGAAAGACTTTGGCATGCTTTAGGAAGAGGAATAAGCTGTATTTCCAGCTAACATAGTTACCTTGCCCCAAAATTAAACAGACCAAGGGGATTTACTGATTTTCAGTCACATCAAAGGGAATGAGAGCTGAAGGCATCAGAGGATTTTAGAGCAGGACTCAAATGCTATATCCCATGTATAGGCTTTGCCCTTTGGATGCTCTGGCCACACTAGGGGCAGGGTTAGAGATGAATACCATGAATGTTTGTACAGGTGATGTCCTTTCAGAAAATAAAATTTGTGTACTCCCCAAATTGTGGATGGAAGGCACCTATATTTTCCTCTGGGCTGCAGAGTGCACTCTTAACTCACCCTCCCTGCAAGACTCTTATTTTTACTGTGAAAACCTTAACAGTGATTCTTCATTGACATTTGGCACCACTTTAAAATCAACTTTCCATAGAGCTAGATCGACTACAAAATTGGCCTTGACTGTATTTTCTCACTGAGAATGCAGACAGGAGATGAAAATCAAAGTTTAATCCTGTTGCCTGCTGCAGCAAAGCACAATACAATGCCTATCTGGGATGTAGCATCTCTCTTTTTATTTATCTATTGTATGTCTGTGTCTGAGACAAGTATGCTCTTGCTCTGTTTCCAAACAGAAGAGCATCACAGAAAATACTTGTGATGAACAAAACAAAATCTACTTTTCTTTGAAGGTTTTACATCAGCTGAAAAAGAAATCTGGCTACAGACAACAGAAGAGTCTGACTAAAACTGGGTGGAGGGTTGAAAGAATTTTGCTTTGTCAAAAAAGTTCTCATCAGGGAGCTCTGAGGGTTTTAAGTGGGAGACAAAGCAGTTCACAGGTTTTTCAGGTCAATTTTTGCAGACCTGAAGAAGTCTAGCTGCAAGCATTTTGGGGCAGGAGCTGGGTAAACATTACTGATATTGGCCATAGGTATCTAAAGTGGTTACAAAAAAGGAAATCATTCCTCCAGTGCCAGCAGAATGGGTGCTGAGCTCTTTGGAAGGTCTGGCCTGAGAAAGTGGTACAATGAAAGAAAAAAAAAAAGAAAAAAAGTTTCCTCAAATGGGTGGTACAGGCTTGGGGAATGAATGTTTGTAGAACACTCAGCCCCTGGTATTGAGAGGTGCTGTAAAAGTTCAAAGTGTTATTGTTATGGCATACTTACTCAGCAAGGCAGGGGGATATCAAAGGCTTTCTTCTCCCAGCTGGCTGGCCCTTATCTCAAGGAACTGCTGCTGGGTGGTGATTGCTCTCAGGCACTGGTGATGACAGAGCAGCCAAGGCACTCACTCTGCTTGCAGAGCTGCCCTGGGCACCCTCCTGGTCCTGCCAAGGCTCCAGCTCCTCCTTGGTGCTTTTGGTGTGCTCACACCCTGTTCCCAGAGAAAAGCCTGGGATGGAAACACAGAGCTCTGACACCCGGCTGATGGAGGCACTCGGGCAAGGCTTTCACTGGCAACTGCTGCATTGGGAAATAATCGCTACAAATTGCTTCAGGCACTCAAGGCTACCGCTCCTCCTTCCCACAGGCTATTTTTAGGCCCACTTAGGCAGATTAAATGACACCAGAATGAATTTGGGTGCATTTAAATGTTTGGGCTTTCTTTTATTTTTTTAAATGCTTTTCTCTGGATATATGGCAAACTTCTGAATCGCAAAAAGCAGATAAAGGGATTTTTTTCTTTCCCCCTTCCTCTACTAAGTGATGTTCAAGCACTGAAAGACTTGCTCACTGCAAAAGCACTTAGGCTGATTGCTGGGGAATTTCTTCTCATCACCTTAAACCCAAAGCAAATAACAGAATATGAAATAACACCTATTCTTGGCATGAGGCTGCACAAGAGCTCCTCCAGGTCTGTCTCAAAGCAAAGGCCACCAACCCACCCATCAGAAGATAAAATACAGTTAGCTAATTCATTACATAAATATTTTGGGTGGAGAGATATGAATTGGCTTATCTCTATTATTTTTATCATTTTTATTAGCTGCTGTTTGCTGAGTTTTTTTCAAAGCCTTCTTTCATATTAAGGAGCCCAAATTCCCACGTTAAATTGCACCCTAAATTTTATGGTGATAACTTTTGCAAGCTACTGGGGAACACAAGCAGGGAGGGAAGTACAACAGGTGAGATAATACTCATGGTATTTATCACCAGAATATATGGACAAGGTATTCCCATGTTATTTGAACATAATTCATCCATTTGGGCTAACCAAGCTTTAATAAGTATCTGATACTTAGGATAAAACCCTTCAATATATCAGAATACAGCATAAACAAATGGTTTTTTCTCTGTTATTAGTACCTTGTATGATACCACACATACCTCTCCCCTAATTTCTTTCTGAAGACAGTCCACACATAATTTTGGGGCTCGAGTTTTTTCTCACCTGTGTCTCCTAAGCAAGTCTCAGCACTAGGATGGTTGGTGACAAAGGAGCAATTAATACTTCCCAATAATAAATTACAAATCTGAGGCAGAAAAAAAATATCTCCAGCTTCTCAATATTGAACTGCTCCAATATGCATTTATTTTAGACAACACTTACCTCAAAATACTGAGTTATAAAAACTACTTAAATGAACAGAAGTCCTTATCCATTGAAAAGTCCCCTTAAGTGCAGTTTTTAAACCTAAAGTCTTCATGAGGTGATTGCCCTATTTCTTCCTCTGAAAGGGTTCATAGTACCTGTGAATTCCTGCCTCATCTCCCACTTCCCTGGTTCACATCTAAGCACCATATTCACCTTCAGATCCCCACCTGTGCTTTGCAGTGAATCTTTCCATGGCATCTCTTCAAGCAATCCCAGTTGATGGTGCTGAGACCCAGCAACAGAAAGATCTTCAGTCTGCAAAACCCTAAACAAAAAGAACAAAATATAATATTTTTTATTTATATATTTTCAGACACTTGCAAGGAACATTGGCAAATGGTCTCTAACAAGATGATGAGCCGTGAGGAAAATACTGAGCTTCCAAAATGGCAAAAATTATATGCTCAGAGACACAACATCAAGGGAGATTTGTCCTCTGCCCTTGTTTGTGACACAGATAATTGATTCTTCAAATCCCTGTCTCTCAGCAGCTTCATAGCAGGACATCCCTGCAAGGCCACAAAAAGCTGAATCTCACAGAGAAAAGTCACTTCTCCACAGTCTTTCAAGAAGTCTTTGTAAAAAGGGACAATGCAGCACAGGAAGGAAAGTAAAAACTGCTGTAAGTATCTGCAAGGGTCAAAATACAAAGAAAGCTGGAGTTTATCTAGAATAGCCTTGTGTTGACACTAGATATTCATGCATGAAAATTTTCCTGACTTTTCTAATAGAAATTACTCCAAAGGAGTAAAGGCTTTGCTTCTGTCTCATTTTTTTCATGCCCATGAACATACCAGAGATGAAAGGTACCTGGCTGAATTTGGGTAAAAATAGATGGGATTTTGAAAAGCAGGATGAAATGCCTGGGAAAAGTCGTCTCCATATGGTCTTAATCATGCCAATGGATAACCCCCACATTACCCTTTAAAAGGTCATCTGATAAACATCAACATTGGGCTTTTCTCACAAACCCAACACCTAAAATTGCTTCAGGCTACTGTAATATGGCATGAGAAGTTAAATTAGAAGCATACATTTGGTAATAGCACCTCTGAGAGGGAGTCTTCAAAAGCCTGTGCTCCCATTAAAGGATTAGAAGCCCAGCACACATATCAGCAACTACTCTCCATCCAAAGAGAAACAGAACAGGAGACAGAAATCAGCGTTTTGTTCTGATTAGCTTATTTGATTGATGTAATGTCTTAATTACCTTTTTTTAAACATTTTTTAAACATTGCTGCAAGCCTGCCACTGAGGGAAGTACTATAAAAAATACCATAATGAAATAGAACTTTCAAACACTCCCTTATCTCTCGTGGGTCTGCTAGTGATCTTTCCAAAATATCTGGTGGTGAGACACACAGAATAAAGCAGTCTCCAAGAAGCTGGCAGTCTTGGGTTCAATTGTTTTCGGGGGTACCAAATATCCAAGTTACAGACTTGGAGGTAAAACCATTCAAGAATAAGAATGGGGTCATTAAATACTTCTGGAAATGTGCTAATTCTGTATGAAACAATGGAAGAGATATTAAAAAAAAGAAGCAGGGATAATTAGAGTCAGTACATTCAAAGGCACTTCCTTGTTATTTGGGCATTTTCCCTTCTGGAAGCAAATCCATTCAATTTTCCCTGAGTGCCAGCATTTTGAGGTTATCTGCCCCAAAGGAAAATAGATCAGATTGTCCAAAAAACAAGGATGAAGGCAAAGGGCACACCCTAAGGATTGAAGACTGGCTGAGTAATTGGAGAGTTTCAGGGCAAAGAAATTCTCTGTCTGAAGGTCAATGATGATTTTAGGATGCCTTTAAGTGGTGGAGAACACTCCTAACCACAGTTTTTATACTTTTGGTGTTTTTCTCTTCTTCCTGACTCAAAGTTCAGGGCATCTCTCCACTTTCCAAGTAGAATCCTGAGTTATGCTCTGGCACTTGTGGGTCTAGGAAAGGATAGATGGAAGTAGAATTTTGCTCTGATTTTGACAGCCTCTTGCAGCCGGTTAGAAAATTTTCTGCACAGGGATTTTCATGGAATTTCCTATTTATTTCTTCCCAAATTAATCTTTTCAGTTCACAAATCAGGAAACAAAATTTCCTCAGTGCTGGTTCTACAATTCTTGCCCAAGAACTGATGATCAGGCTCTGCTCCATTCACCAGATTTCAGGATTTTTGCGGGGTACAACCTTAATTTCTGAATCTATTAAAAGTCACCAAGGTACGACAGAAGTGGCCTTGCCTCCAAACAGACACAGCAACTCTGAACTCCTAAATTTTCTCTCTCTCAAGTCCTAAGTTATCCTCCTGGGTTTTCTCTCCTAGATTCATGAGAGCAGCAGATCAGTTAAATTGTCTTTCCCACCTCCCACTGAGGAGGGGACATTTCTGAGCCCCTTTCCCCCCAGTATTTCTGTATTTAACTGGTCCCACCCCCATGGGCTCCTATCTTAAGAGCATACAAGCAGGAGCAGGCTGCTGCAGCAGCAATCCAGAAGCTGGAGCTGTCAAACCCAGCCTTATTAGACACCAAAGGGGCTAATAAAAGAATGGGTGTTGTATTTCTGGCAGGGATGGTTGCTGAAAAGCCTGGAAAGAAGGATCCTGAGACACCTCAGCCCCAAAGTTCCAATGGATGTATTTCTAGTTGATCAATCTCCCTGCCTTTGTGCCTGAGCTGCTTCCCACCTCAGAGCTCTGACAGCTGGACAAAGCAGAGTTTGAGCCCTGCCTTGCTTTAAGTAAGTGTGGAGAGATGCTTTCAGGCTGACCTTGCCAAATCAGGTCCAGCTTTGGGCCGTTTGCTGAGGTCCAGGGAAGATTTTCCCACTGAATGGCAAGTAGCACAAACTAATTCTATCCACAGCAACATGGTGGGGTCCTGAAATGACAAGTGGTGGGGGAGATAGGAATCTACCTTGTGATCTGCAGAGCCTCCAGCTTCATACAGCAGAGGGAAACACTCATACATGTTGGTTTGGTGGCGGTGGAGACAGCTACAAGCTAATTATAATTTGAGAAACAGAAGGAATATATTTAACCACACAGTGGACGTGTTCATGATTATCTTCAATATTAGAAATGAGATTTGGCAAGAGCAAATATGGGCTTTGTTTGGCTTTTCCCTCTTCTTATATTTTCTTAAGGACCATCAGATTATGAGATGTAAAAGCTCACATACAGATATAACGTGGTGCAGAATGTAAAACTAGACAACAAAAGGAATCTTCCACGTTTAAACATTTTTGTGCATTTTTCCTCTCTACTTTTTTTCTCCTGTTCTTAAAACAATAAAAAACCCCAATACAAATAATGGCAAACTCCCTTCAGGATTTTACCGTCAGGATTTGAATTCCATACAACAATAGCTCCCCTCCCTCACTTCTTACCCTGCTCTCTTTCTTCCCTCTAGTCAGAATTGTGATAATTATCAAATAAATAATTATAATGCCACTAGCCTTTTCCTGATCACTTTTTACACCTAGGACTGTTTTATTTAATATATTACTCTGAGTATTTTTGCTGTCCTGAGAAAATATTTTGCATGAGTGTGTCACATGTTCATGATAAATACAGTGGCTGATACTTTTTAGAGTCACTAATGGGCCTTTTAAGATATTGCAGAGAATTTCTGTTCTGCTTTTAGATAGCAACTCTTCAATTACAACAACAACCACAACAATAATAATAATAATATTGATAATAACAATAATATTCTCAGGCCTCTGCCAAGTGTACCAAGTTGTGGCAGAGATGGAGAGAGATGGATTCATTACATTGATGTCCTCCTTTCTCCATAGGAATAGAAATGGTGTGACAACAAAACATGCTTCAAGACTTGCTCTTAAACCCTCTTTTCAGCTGGCCATAGCTCCTATTTGGGTCCAAACAGGACAGGCAGCCAGGCACCTCAGCTTGTACAGCTCAGTACCAGCTTGGTTCCACATTTCTGTATTTCCTGGTAGTGCTCAATCAGGAATGATTGCAAAGGGGAGCCTGGAATGAGTAAGAGAAAAACGAGATGTCAAGCCTTGCATTTAGAGGATTTAGCAAAGCATGTAAATAAGTTATGGCATTGGTATCCTGACAGATTGCTCAGCCGGGGGACTGGAAATGGAAAATGAAGAGTCTATTGATTAAATGAATTAATTTTTAAATCTAAAAGTGGTTTTAGTGGATTAATAGCCTCTTACACTGAATCCAAGCTTTTCTCCCCTAGGTAAAGCCTCAGCTTGTACATATGCTCAGCTTCTCCCCTCAGCCAGTCAAGCCTTTTTGCTTTACACAGGGGGAAGCTGTGACCCTGATTTCAAGAACCACACCATGTGCCAAAGGCCAGGAATCCCGGATTATCCTAGAGAATCCACCTCCCAGACTCCCCCCTGGCATATTAAACAGGGACATGTTCAAACAAAACAGTGCAAGAGAAAAGCCAAAGGAATCCTTGCTGGTTGAGCACACCCATAAATGTGTTTTTACCAGCTCCTGTAGAGCCTTTCCCAGTACAATCCTCCTTTGGATCCCAGAGAACTGGATACTGCACTGATGTAAAAAAACCTCTGCCCCAGACAGGGTTTGTTTGCCAGATTTTTGTTAAGAGAATAACAAGCAGCAGCTCCCTTTTGGGACTTTTCTCTGCAGCAGATAACTGGGACTGGCATTCAGTACGTGGGACGTGGGCTCAGAAGATGCAGGTTCCACATCCAAGCCTGTTGCTCACCTCCTGAGCAACAGCAGACAGGTCATTTCATGCCTCTGTATAATGCACATAATGATCCTGAGCTCTTCTGGGAAGCGCTTTGAGTCTCACTGGGAGAAAAAAATCTGTAACCATCCCCAAATATTTAATGAAAAATGCACTGCAGGGATGATAATACATGAAATGTGTAACAAAGAGCCATTTAAAAGCTCAGTGCACAGCAAGTTAACAAAACATGGTGAACTGCAGGCTCAATTCTCATAATTCCCCCTCTCATCTAGTAAAATGGCTTTTTGAAGTCTGGACAAGTGAAAATGGGATTACTAATTCCATCTCACTCATTTCTAGATGGAAAGATTAATTACAGAAGCCAGGTGGGGGTTTTTTTGGCCCTTGACTGATTTCCTCTAAGTGGCCAGGGACATTAGTAGGATGCATTAGTGGGAATCACTCAGCAGTACCAGTTCTGTCTGAATCAGACAAGAAAAAATTAGTCCTTTACTCTTTCTGGGCTCAATCCTTTTGCATGTTCCACTTTTTCAAAAGTGGATCAGGTTGATCCTAAACCCACGATGCCATACTTTTCCCATCTGATGACTTGGGACTTGGGGGTGGGACTGTGTGCCTGCTCAAACCCAAGAGGGTGGCTGGTGTGGTGGGATTCTCCACAATGTTGAGTTGTCCCAATAAACACCCAAAGCCCCAGTGCTCTGCTCCTTGGCTTTGTGTGGGATTTGGCTGTATGGAGGGTGTCTTTCAGCTTGCTTTTTTGTGTGGTTTGGCCATGCTGAGGCTGTTTCACAGCTTGCTCTCACATGTGGTTTGGCTGCAGCCAGGCTGATTTGCTGACGATCTTTACATGGAGCTTGTGTTGCACTGAGGTCTGTGTGTTTGGGGATTTTGCTGCTCCTGCACTAAGACAGTGCAGGTTGTAACACTGGAGAACAATTTAGATAAAGTGAGAAGTCAAAGGCAGTCTGGCACTGCTCCCTGCAACACCACAATAAAAATCCTCGAGCGCTGTAATGCCCCAGCTTCCTCCACCACAACCAAAGCACTGCTGCCCCATCTCCTGAACTCAAATGCTTTCTGTTTTAGATGCAGGGGATTAGATGTAAATCCTTCCCTCCATTTCAGAGCAGGGATCCAAGTGGCTTCCAGCCATGTCAGCTGCTCCACCTTGGTATGGGTTGAATGTATAGTCAATAATATATCAGAAAGAATGTGAGTTATTAAACCTTTTCATAGCCAGTCATCTGCAACCAATATCTCTCCAGGCAATTTCAGCTGCATGTATTTTAAAGTGACAAAACTCTCAGAAATCATTATTCTCAGCCCACACAAAACACACTGGCAAACTTTAATGAGGAACTCTGAATTGTTGTGTTATTTTGATGCAAAGATTCAGGCATGATTTTTGTCTAATATTAGCTTCTTTTGAAACATTTTTCCACAGATGGGCTCTTTACAAACTGGGATAACTTTTGTCTGTGTAATATTAATCCAGCTACTTCCTTTCAGAGAAATAGGATTATTCACTAATTTTTCAGTCTCTGGTCTTCATTGCCTGGGTCAAAATTCCCATTACCTGCAATTTTCTTGTTTTATGCTCCAATGCAAGATGTAACAAAAAGCTTCCAGGTTTCCTATCACACAGCTGCCAGTTCTGTCCTAATTTTGATTTTCCTTCTTTCCAAGTGAAGTAACTTAGATTTACATGTACAGGTTTTGTAGCAATTGTCTCATAACTTGTCTTTACTTTTGCCTGTCAGGTGTCAAAGGAGATAAGACTGGGAAGGAAAATAAAGGCGGAATTACAGTTATAGGAAATTCACCTCCAAGCATCCACCTAGAGAGACAGATATAATTTCCAGATGCTATTGCAGGACTTAGCAACTTAACAGGGCATTAGGTGTCACTTAAAACTTTTAATCTCATACCAGAGCTTCAAAAACAGTCCCACAAACAGAATACTGTAATAAAGTAGAGCAAATGTTACTCAGTGAGTAGTTTTTCCCGAAACAAACACACTCAGCAGATGAATTAGAAAAGGCAGAACAAATCCTTTCACCTTTGCTCAGTTCTTGAAGCAGTAATCTGAGTGAGCCATCAGAAGAAATAAATATTTGCTCAGAGAAAATGCAAAGGAAACGCTCCAGCCATTAATGCTTTGACACAGAGAGACAATTTGATATAAAACATTTTTTAATGCTTGTCTGTATTGGCTTTTTGTAAATTCTGCCTTTTAATGGAAGTGTTCTGCATCCAGTCCCACTGCTGTGACCTGGGTGAGAGCAGTACCTTCCAAGGAAGTTGCATGATTGAGCACAGCATCATCTGGGTGTCACATCGGATGTATTTTACCTTTTGTATTTTCCCTCAGCTCAGAAAGCTTGGCAGTACCTCCCTTTCCAGAGTTCAGAGTAGATTTGCAACATTTCCTCCCCCAGACTGGAAGAAAGATGAAAAAATAAGTTTAGAGGAGTGTCTTGCTTTGTTGTTGTTTGCTTAGGTTTGCTTTGGTTTTGAGGTTGATTTTTGTGGGTTTCCTTTTTTTAAAACTTTATTTCTGAATTCCACGAAATAATTTTTTTGACAGTATAAATACATCTCTTTTGGTTTCAGAACTCAGATTTTTTTTTTTTTTTAGTTAGCATTTATAGAACAATTTACAATTTCACTTCAGCTTTCACAAACACATAAAAATTCACATTAGAAAGTATTTTAATTGAAATGATGATATGCTTTTGGTAGAAGAGGTGCACGTTAGATCACTTTCCGATTTTTTTTTGTTTTTGTTTGATAGAATTCATGACTTGCTGTGCAATGAGGGGACACTGGAATTTAACAGCTCTAACCATGTTTCATTTATCTTTGTGATCATGCTGTGAACAGCCCACTGGGAGACACTCAGGTCATCACATGGACTCGTAAAAACACAGCAAGGAACACAGGAGAGGAAACCTGCACAAATTCCTGCTTAAGCCTCTGAAGATAAGAGTCAAATCAAGCTTTTCTTCTGCTAAAAAAATGGCACCACTGCAGGCAGAAAAGCTCAATATTCCCTGGGATATATGAGTTAATGCTTTCCAAACCCTTCCATGTGTTGGCTGAAATGAACCTAGGGTTTCTCCACCACTGTTGTCATATCAGTTTTAATCAGAGTCCAGCATCAGAAGTACAAGGATTTGTTTTCAAATTAACCACATCTTGCATCTATTTGATCTGAAATTTTTACTGCTGCTTGTTTATTGGATCCTCAGGAGATGCATTTGGAAGTTTAAAGAGTTCAAAACCAAAAGTTTCAGAGTTCTCTCCCAAAACCTAGAACTTCTCATTGTTAGGTTTGTCTCCCAACTAAGAAAAGATAGAAGCCTCTTTAATTTATTTTGGAAAAAAAGTCAATGGCTTTTCCCTCCAAGAACATCATTCCCATCTTCAGCCACAGGAAAAGTGCTGGTAGCAAGCTTGGGATACATCATTCCCTGTGCTGGAGTGGCAGATTTTGTGACAGAGACAGTTGGAGCTGCCTGAATAATTTTTTAAAATTATTTCTTCTGACAGCCCTCCCTCCAATCCTGATGCCACCAGTGGAGTCATGTTGGCAGCTGTTGGGAATGCTGCACAGCATTGCTGCTGAGGGCAGAAACAGCCAGGAGGGATTGACAAGGTTGTGTTTTCCCTACACCTGCTGTGAGCAGAGGCCTCACTGAGCTGCTCAGGCAGCCCTGAGACACAGACATCTCAAGGGAAGGTAAGATGAAGAAAGTTCTGAGAATATTGTAATGAAGAATATTATTGTTCTCCTTTCACTAGAAATTCTCATTTTTCCTACTTTTCCTTCTGAAAACAGACTAAAGGGCTGAATGACAACTGAAAAATTCCCCTTCCACTTGGGTGTGTCAGGAAAAAACAAGCTGGGATCAGGGCTCTGCCATTCCCTGTCTTTGCTAGGAAAGGATGCAGGGAGCAAGGGTGCTATAGGCAATGCTGAATGTTTGAACAAGGAAAAAGAAGATGAGAATGAAGAGCAAATTCAACCTTGGGAGAATGGGCATCCCTAATCCCTGACAGAAATAAATGAGGGAAGTGCCTTTTCTGTGAGACATAGCATTTCTCCAGCAACCACTGCTCCACAAAAAACAAACCTCACCAGCCAGGCTGAGCCATTTATGGGAACCTTCCAGGGGCACAAAAAGATTGTGTTTTCCTCTCCTTCTACCCAGCCAACCCTCCTGCTGGACACAAGAGCTCTGTGCACCCACATATTGCTGTTAATAGACTGTATCACCCATTTCCAATAACCAAACATCCACAGCATCAGAAGAGCAGCTCAGCATGATCTGGTGTTCTTCACCAGTCCCTTAAAATGCCGAAAATAAAATTTGCCATGTCAGTAGATGAACTCAAACTTTAAGAGCTTTTCCTATTATTTTTCTACTCATTAATGACTCTCAGTTCAGCCTGTATAGAAATGATTTCTTTCCTAAGTGCTAAACTCTGCACTAGACCCTGCCGTTGACAGAGGACTTTGAAGAAATCTGTCTTCTCTCATTGTTCCTTTGCCTACAGAACTTGAATTCAGTCCCAAGGCTAACTCTCATGTTGAAAAGAAGTTTTTCACATTTTTTCATCATTGTTTGAGAGTGGAAAAGGTATTGAGAAGGGATGTCCCTGTCTTCAGGGTGAGGTTCCTAAGTTATAATCAGGAGAAGAAAAACTTTGCCATTAAATAATGTGAAGTGAAAGTAATGAAATAGAGTAAGGAATCAAGGTAGAAGATCCAATTTCTGGAGAGTCCATAATAATAATTTTTTAATTACTGAGGATAAACCACACTGAAGGTGTTTGTAGATGTGAATTTTGACTAATTGTTGTGGGTTGGCGAGGTTTAGAAATTTTTCCCATTATTATGTTAAGCTAGCCGGGATGGCTCTCCTATTAGCCGTTAAGAGCTGCTGAAGACAAAGGAATAGCTGAAGCAACCTGATGGCCCCATTAGGGAAAGGTGGAGTCCTGCTTTTGTTTTCGGCAAGTAAGAGGACACTGGGGGTAGGAGAACTCTTACAGCTCTCCGGCTGAACTCGAGGAGAGAGGTTCCTTTTCTCCTGTTGGGATCAGGCTTCTTGGATTTGGACTGCTAAAGCTTCCTGTTTCCTCTGAACAACTGGGAACTGGGACACCCATGGTGAGCAGAGTTCCTTCCTCACCCTTTCTTCCACCTGGGGCAGGGAGGCCACCTGGCCCCCTCCCCTGCCCCTGCAGCAGCCGCGACTGAGAAGCCGCCTGCCCTGCTCCATTGGAGAGCCATCGGTGACTGAAAAAGAGACTGGGACTGAATTCCATTCTGTTCTGTCACTGGTTTTTTTTTTTCTTTCATATAGCTGATGCTGTTTTTGTTTGTCTTATAAATATATCAGTAAAGAACTGTTATTCCCAACCTATACCTTTTTGTGCCTGAGAGTTCCTGAATTTCCTTTTCCGGGCAATACTGTCCCTTTAAACCGAGACACTAATATTTCTAAAACCTCTTCACCATCCTCATTTTAATTGTATTGAAAAAAGAGGAATGCAGGAACCCCAGGGCTGTAAGAACTGAGTAGGATCCAACCAGTTACATGCACAAATACCAAAAAAAGTCCTCTAATCTAGAGAAAGTTGAAGACTCTGCCCTTTCCCTTGCTACTTCTGGCCTCACGGGCACTACAAATTAGCAGTTAATGGAATTGTTACAGCAGCACCTGGAGAACACATAGTGTGCCACCGCAGAGAATTTCCAAATGAAATTATGTACTTTGGCCCAACAACCAAAGAAATTTCACACGCTCCGGGCCTTCTTGTAATGCACAAGAAAATCCTATTTACTGAATTTTCTTGCAAAACCACCCTGTTTCTGGAACTGGGATATTATTATCTGAGAAATTACAGAATGATATTAGAGCTCCTCAGATAAAAATCAACTAGAATAAAATTCTCTGTTGGTGGTGTTTTCTTCCTTCTCTAGGCTTTCTCTTTTCCTATGATTTTTAACAGCAGTCAGCACTCATTATAAAGTTTTTCATCAGTACTTAAGCCTCAGTGCTGAAATTTGAACAGGCAGCAATCTGCAGACAGAAAATCCCACACATGCAGAAATACTGGGGACTGCCCAACCCAGATGGAAAACTCCTGAGGCAAAGGAAAGAGGGATTCTAGGTGAAAAAAAAGCTGTCTGTGGCAGCATATCCCATTGGAAAATTCAGGTTTCACATCTGCCTTGGCTGGCTTATAAATAAAACAGTAAAAACAATTCGGCAGTTTGCCATCCTAGTCTTACTCAGCTGCTTGTGTTAGAAATCTAGCAGCATTAATAGAAAGGTTTTTTTTGACTGCTGAAGAAAACATCTTTCCCATTATTTACTCTGGTGTATACTCAAATGGGAACTCTGAACACAGTCCATGTTTGAGGTAGAGAGAAAAATGCTTTGAATCAAAGCACAGGATTGCCATGCTTTGATTTAAAATTCATATAAAAATTGATTTTTAATTTGTGAAAGCCCTAGACAAGATGCAACATGACCCTCCAAAAATTGTTCCTAGGTCTCAGTGGTGAAATTTTGATTATGATGGTTCCCATGCTGCATCCAATTTCAGTGAAATTTTGAGTGTGGCCTTCCAACAAAAATTATTATCTCAGCATGTTATCCTGAAATACATCTTAATAAATCACAGCCAGTATTGATACTAAAGGGGGGAGAAGGGAAAACTTTTCACCAAGTTGTAACCAGTAGCCTTGAAAACGAAATATTCCTGCTAAAATCCCACTAATTTTTCTCCTTCAATTGGATTAAATAGTTGCATCAAATTGGATTTAAATTCTGAAGAGCTAAAAAAAATAGCTGTTTTTTTTCATTAGCTATACAAGTGGATTTCTCAGTTGCATGCCCTACATTTCTCACTTCTCAACAATTTAGTCCTAATATATCATCCCTTCCTCCTGCTTAGATTTTATTTCAATCATTGATTAATTCAATTAATAATTGGTTGATAATTGTCCACATAATCTCTATATGGAGACAGCATATCCCCACCCTCTTCTGAAAGGTTTTAGGTTTTACCATAGCCTTGGAAGATTTGGGGTTTTTCTCCCTCAAAAGAAGCAGGAGTAGTTTTTCTGTCATTGTGGAAGTGAATAAATGCAGAAAGGTTTAATAATATCCTCTTTTGGCTATTGAGTGGTTTATCAATGCAACTTTTTAACACTATAATGCAAGATTTGAGACCACTCTTAATTTTGGGCCCATCAGACTTTTGGGTCTTGCTTCTAGTTAGCATTGGAACCAGATGGGTTTGGATCAGGAAACCTCAGGAAAAGCCAAAGCCTGCATTCACAGAAAAGTGAAAGAAACAAATTTTTCTCTTTTCCACTTTTCTTCACTTTATAACTTCTCTGGATTAGCATATAGAAGTGTATAAGTTATATATTCCTTTGTTTTGCCAAAATCTGTAAACAGAGGTCTGTCGTGTGTGTAAAAATCCTATATTTTAAGATCTACTATTCATAATTCCCAGGAGGTAAAAAAAGGAAAAGAAAAAGGTTGCTTTTCATAAGCAAGGACTAGAATACATAAAATTAATTGCCAATGCTAAGTAGAGGTGAGTCCAGATAAGTATGATGGGCCTAGCCTTAGGGGTAGGTCTCAATTCTTACATTATAGGGTTAAAAGGTTGCATTGATAAGCAACTCCAAATACATCTAGTTAGGAGGTAAATGGCAAAAATAATCCTTGGAACTCCTAGGTCCTGGGCCAGGATAGAGTCCAGGCTGTCAAAATGATTCATGATGCACCCCAGGCTGGGTTTTACAATCCCAAACTGGGTCTGTTAACTTGGATCCAGAGCCAGGACTAGAGGCCAGGATATGTAGGTGGCCTGTTCTGATGGAAACATTTTCCCCACTGCTGCCACATTAACAGTCTGTCCTTGAGTCAGAAGGAAATATCCCACCCTCCCTGAGCCCATCCAGACTCCTGGACAGAATCCTCCTTGGCATGTTCCTTGCTGCCCACCCTCTCTGATTTTCCCCATTTTCCCCACGGAATTCTCAAGAACCCTGGGAAATTAAGGCAAGGACTCAACAGGAGAAAATTTTGCTGGCTACAGTGAGCTTTTATAGCATCAGAAACAACTCAGGTTAATGTTTCTTTTCTTTCTCCCTCCCTGGACATGAGCCACTCCAGAGCTTGTATCTGAATATTTGGTTCTCATGTATATTTATTTACTTAGGAGTAGCATTCCTATTTTTATAGCTTTGAGTTTTTAACTTTCTTATTAGCAGCATTAACAAGGTTCATGGCATATAATGTGAGCTGTGGCATTTAAAAAATGTTGGCCTAATGTAACACTAGCCTTTTTTTATATATTTGTTCAATGGCAAACTCCTACTGACAGGCAGAATGCATTTCTATGTCTGGGCAAGTTTATAGATAGTGTTCCCACCTCTGGGCCACAAGGTCACAAATTTGTTTCTGATTCTATTAAAGAAACACTCAACAATGGTAAGTTTGTGTGCTTCTTTTCTTTTTTTTCCTCTTTTTTAATGAGGGGGGACTGTTTAACAAGATCCACAGTCTTAAAGATACTCCAAGGAATCTCTGTTGACTGCTGGGATTTTCATCCCTGTGCCCTGACCAAATAACACTGAGAGCAGATTTGAGAAGCTTTGTCTGTTAGCAGCTAGATAAGACAGATTTTGGAGAAATCTTGCATGACTTAACAAAAAAGGCATGTCATATATCCATGTGTCTGCCCTGGTTTCAATGGGGTTTCATGGGGTTTGCCTCTGCACCACATACATTAACAAGGGTATTTACTGAACTCATGGCAAGGAGAAGCAGGAAGATGAATCAGAGGTGGCTGCTGTGCCCCTGGAAACACCAGCCCTATTTTTTTAGGTATGTTCTCCTTTATGCCATTCGGTGGCTCCAGCTGCAGCTCCCTCAGCAGAAGTGTTTACTGCCTCTCACCCAGCCTCATTTAACAGGAGAGGAGGCACAAGCCAGCCTGTCCCCAGCCATGAAATCCCTTCATGCTGGAACACACACTCTGGGGCTTTGTGGCTACCAACATCCAGAGCCTTGGCTTGAGAAATGAGCAGAGGCCAGCAGAAAGATGGAGCTGATGGGGTGAAATTAAGAGCATGGGAGAGAGAGAATGATCCTGGAGGGTTTGGAGGAGAAAGGATAAACTCAAATATTTGCGGAAAGAATTCCAGCATCATCCATTACTGTCCAGAAGGCAGTCACCAAAAAAAAAAAAAAAAAAAAAAAAAAAAAAAAAAAAAAAACCCAAAAAAACAGAACAAAAAAAACCCCAAAAAACACCAAAAAAAACCCAGAAGGGCAGAGAAGCACAGTTCTTTCTGTGGGATGCTTTGGCTTGTTGTGGTTCAAGGATCAAGGCTAGGTATCACATGCCTCCACTGAAGGGAGATGCCCTGGAATAAAGCAAGGAGTAGGAATTTCCAGGCTAGGGAAAAGGCTGATGGTGTTGAAACTGAGCACAGGAAAGAGAATTTGGCTGCAGTGTCTGACTGGAGGATTTTTAGCTACATGAGAGGACTCCAGGTCTATTCTTTCTCTAATTTCCTTATGCCCTCAAGGAAGCTTCTGCTGGAAATTTGCTTCCATTTATGGGAGAACTGGAAGAATGAGGGCCAGACTGTGACTGAGCATCTGCCAATCAGAAAGAGGGTTCAAAGGAGAGGAAACTGCTCAAGTAGGATCTGAGAGTGCTGTTCTGCACTGAAAATTGACCTCTGCAAGCCACAGGCTGCCACTGCTGGTCATTCCACGTGGGTCGTTCTGCAAAGTTCAGGAAACTCTCTACAGCCTGGCTCCAGTAAGCTGACTTTGCTGCCTGAAAATTATCATCACCACAGATTCTTGTGGCCCAGTGAACTGATATTTTGGGCAGTATCACCCGCTTCAGATTCTCTCCCCCATGATTATGATGGGTCTGGCTACCAGCAACAACCAAAAAACCATTACTGAGCATCTTCGCTCAGTGGACAAAATGCTCCCTAACAAGTGCTTTCATTTTTTTTTCTATGCTGTATTTGGTCACCTGAAATAGAATTTTTTATGATCACAATGAAAAAACCTTTACTAAAACAGGTTTCAAGTCATCTTGCTTCTACTGAGAAAGGCAAGTTTTCTTTGGCTTTGGAGTAATCTGAAATCTTCCTAAGTTTTTGAAGAATCTTGTCAGAAATTCTCTTAAAATAAAGATGCAGAGGTAAGGAGCAGGTATCTCCCACAAAGCACAGGCAGACAAAGCACCAGAACAAACAATCAACTTCAGTTCCTGTGATCTCTGTTAATTTGGGTACTGTTACAAACCACTTGGACTGTTTACAGCATCACTTCTGTGAGAAAAGCAGAAGTGGGTTTAATGTGTTTGCATTTTGGTCAGAAATAAATCCAAAAGAGCTGGGATGGCTTGTCCTTGAGAGACAGGATTAATAAGCATGCAATGATCAATTGCTTTGCCCCACATTTAGGCTTTCTACTTTATGAAATAATGCAGACATTTTGATTGTCCCAGAAATGCTGGTGAGATGGATTCAAGGTAATGAAGAGCTTGTGACTGCCAAGGACCACAATCACCCTGCAGTGCTCTCTCAGACACAGCTACAAACATGCCTCATACATCCAGCCCTTCCAGCAGCTGCCCCCTGTGCTCTCAGGGATTCTCTCCCTTCCCTCTGCCCTTCCTTCCCTCCCTTCTTTCCCCCAAAACCAGCATCACTCAGCATTTTGAGCAGTTCTCCAAACTGAAAGCATCAAAGCATATCTCTGGTTAGATCTCCTCCCAACCCTCCCAGTCTGTTGACTTGGAAAGTGAATAACTAATAAGGCAGTATGCCATTGTTTTCTGTTTATGATAATGGAAATAAATTGTTGGCTCCAACTCAGGCACTGATTGTTCCTTTGATATCACTGCCAGGAAGCAAAATAAAATGGATTTTTAAAAATCACCTTTCACAGAGAGCGCCACAGGCATTTGAAAGATGAGCCTTTTTCCATGTCAAAGGCTCTACCAGAAGTGCCAAATACATGAGAACTATTTCACTAATAAAAAAAAAAAAAGCAAAAACAAGAGAGAATGTGAGAGCAGGATGGCCTGGGTGAGCTGGCACAGCACAGATGTCCTGAGAGTGCTCATGAGGGAGCAGCAGAGCTGCCTCCATGGTGAGGAGCACTTCCTGAGGAACACAGAACACATCCTTTGCATTCTTCCCCCAAAATACAAAAGCACAGGTGGGCTGGATGAATTACTCTGCCTGGTAGCTGTTAAACTAATAATAAGAGACTTTAGGAGCCAAAAAGGCAGAGGGGTGCTTTACCCCAGAACTTGAACCACTCATAAATCCTGCTCGTGTGTTTCTTTCATGGTTTGGGGTTTTATTAGGCTACATGAAGCAGCAATTCCATTGCACTTCCAATCCTTCCTAGCATTTTGGTGCCTTCCCCATGGAATTTTAGGGGCAGACTCTCAGGTGTTTGCATTTTTCTCAGGCTGCTGCTGGTCCTATCTAACATGTCAGGCACTGGCAGCAGTGTGGCTCACACAGGGCAGAGGTTCCTCCTCAGAGATTGGAGCTGGATGCAGACCTTACACCATCAGAGTAGTGTTTGGCTTTCATGATGTACTGCAGTTTGATTTGGCTCAGAGCAGAGGATGGAGCAGAGAGCCAGATTCAGACCTCAGGTCAAATGTGGATTTTGTGTTTCAGCTATCAAACTCCATCATGGTTTGGCAAAGTGGTGGTCTCACCTGCTCAGGCCATGTGGGGAGCACCTGTGATCTGCTGGGAAGGAGGCTGCTTGTGCTGTGAGCAGCTCCCAGCAGGAAAGCCAGGCTACAAGAGCCTGCTTTGGCTGGCCCTGGCTGCTGCATGTGGGCTGGGAGTTCAGAGATCCTGGGACATGCTCAGAGAAAAGCTGTGCTGTGAAGAGAAGCTGTCAGGAGCAGAGTGCAGCTCTGTGCCTTTCCTTGGTGTCACGATTCTCTGAACATTTTCATTTCCAGCAGCAGCACGACCTGAGAGCAGACAGTAGAAATAAAAACTATATCACCTTCTACAAAAGCCTGCTTTTGGAAAAAAACCCCACACTGCCTCCAGCCAGCATTGTTGTATATCATTTTTGGAAGAACATACTAGAAGACCCATTTTTTCAAAGATCAAACCAATACCACAACTTAAATGGCAAAAGATCTGTGTGGCACACTGCTAAACATTAAGGCTGTTTGACACAGATTTTAGACCCATTCTTGGCTCAAAGTGCATCCTCATTCTGTAAAGCATTTAAGCAAATGATTACCTGTAGCGGTGTCCCACAGAACGGGAAAATTTAATTCGGACTTTATGAAGTGCTTATGACATAGGTGCTGTTCTGAATCACAAGGTTTGAAGGGCTCCCACCAAAGTGCCCTGGAATAAAGTAAAGATTGGCTTCAGCCAATATTCAACTGGGTCCTAATTTTTATACTTATTGCTAGTTTATGACAGGATATTTAGAAAGAAAAAGGAAGGACCTTTTTTCCTCCACATAATGCCATCTACTCTATTTCTGAAAATTAAGGGTGTGATTACTGACCCATAAGCACTTTATGATCACACTTTGGTTTGAACTTTTACAAGTGTATGTAGATTTACTAACTCTAGCACTGCCCAGTAATTTATTTCCCAGGTGGGCTACCAAAGTCATCTGGAAGACGGAAAATAGTGTCTAAGGGCTTGCTGTGCAAAGGGATGATTGTACTAGCTGGATTTGTGCATGGATGTTTTTGGAAGCAGTTTTCAGAGGAGGGGCATAGTTTTCTAATAAAATGAAACTTTTTCTTTTAACCCAGAAGCAGTGATTCAAATTCTTGCTTATTTCATTGAAAGATTGATGATCTGCTGTTCTTTTGAGGACAAAAACTGGCTTCAAAGGCAGCAAAAAGCTATTCAGACCCCAAAAGCTGCTGTGACAGAAGTGGGGAGAAGCTCTGAATGTCTTTGCAGCCCTGTCACCCTTCTTTTCCCCAGAGGACAACCAACCCCAGGGACTTTGCACTTTCCTGTATTGAGCCCAGAATTGTGGTACCCCCAAGGGCAGCACAAAAGTTTCCTTCTCTGTACTCAGTGAGTGTCCCTTTGCTGGTGAGAAAAGCTGGGCCAGTGATGCTCCCCTGAGGCAGCTGCAGATGCTGTGGCACCCTGCAGGTTGGCTCTTTAGTGCTGTTTGAGTCCCAGAGCACGCTGGTTTGGCTGGCAGCAGCTGGAACACCTGGAAATCACTTGCTAAGCATTGATCTGCCTTGACTGAAGAGGTAGAAATTAAACATCAGACCTGAAAATGCAGTCAGCATCGATGTTCTGGCACATGAATTATTTACAAGTCCCTAGAGACCAAGGAAGTATTACACTGTGCCATTCAAACCCAATATTAAACGAAATTTCTGCTTCTGCAGCTGATGTAGCCTCTACTCATTCCACCCAGCGAGTTCCTGGGAATACTTCAGTGCAAAGAAAAATCTACTTTGTTCTGCTAAAAAAACCCCTATTTGGCAAATCTATGAAACTTCAGGAAAATGATTCCCAAGGAATCACCTCCTGGACACAACAAGGTTCAGATTGCTGCCACACTCATGCTAAAGTTATCCTGGTTCAACTTTAAAACAGCACCTCCCTGAGTTCCCATCAATTCTGGCAAGAGCAATGTGTCTGTGTTCTGTGAGAGTCTGGATTATTTTAAATCTTCTGGACATGTTACAAAGATCAATTTATAGTCTCACAGAGACAGTAAGGACAAGGGTTTGGGGCGGACAAGGGTTTGGGGCAGGCAAAAGGGGGGCTGGTTGTTGGTGATTAGTGAATATTATTATTTCTTAAAAAAAAAAAAAAAAGATATTTTTCACAGCAACTTTGACTTCCTTGCATTCCTTGCTTCATTTCAGAGAAAAAGTTCTGGGAACTGGCCCAGATGCATGGACTGCAATGCATCCACGTTCCCTTAGCCCGGCAGAGTTTGATCAATACGTTACAAGCTATACAAGTCCTCACAGCTCTGGATAAGTGCTGTGCACTAAAAAAGTATGGAAGATAATAACAGCAAAGCTTTCTTTTACTCTATCTGTCACCATTTTATATGTACTATAAGAAATTATGCCAATGATTTTGTTCCCAAATTACTTGAACATGGAAGAGCACATTGCTTGTGATTTTGAGACATACAGCTTGGTAGCATTTCCAATATTATGCAAGGCTTCCAGTGAAAACAGCAAGGACAGAGTTTGAGCAAAACTATGGTATGTACTTCCCATAATATTCAGCAATGTACATTTTAAAATTCTCCGTTCATTCATGTGGCAGACCCAGCTGTTCAAATATTTATCACAGAATACAGCACAGATATGCAGGCTGAATCTGTATATAATTCAGAAGTCATAAAAACCCATGAGCAGAATTTTTCCAGTTCTACTTAAATCTCACTTGAACCTTACTTAGTAAAGTCCTATTCCTGACACTCAAAGGGATCCCAGTACAATTGTTGCCTTAATTTTGGCTGATGAAAAGCAAGAACCACAGAGTTTTGTATTTCCAACCAAAAGAGTCAAGATTTGCCCAAAGTTTCACAAGCACTACTGCAAGAAAGCATGGCAAGGCAATTTTACAAAATGCTGGTAATGTCCAGAGTTGCACACTCCTGAATTTCAAGCTTTGCCACATTTATTTTTTTTAAAACTCCCACCATGATTGTTTTCAGTATCCTTGTAGGTATAGCCAGGACTTTTTAGACCAGATCATTTTCCAGGAATTACAACAAAGAATTTTAGCTTTTGGAGCAGAGAAACAGCTTTTTCTTTGGGAAATGTCATTCCTGGAAGTGCCATTCACCAGTGTTCCTTCCTGGCAAGAAGGGAGTCACAGGAAGGGCTGAGATGTGGTGACATTGCACAGGTGGCAAACAGGGGAGGTCCCTTGGTTGCCATTTCAAACCATTTCAGTTCTTGGAAAGACCTCAGCGACACAAAGAGACATTTAGGAATGTGGCACATCACCAGGCTATGCTGGACTCTCTGTGGGAATTTACTCAAGTTCTCCACCTCCATATTTTGTGTTTCTGTCCCCGTGGAGATGCCCAGAGTTTGGGGTGGTGGGACAGTGCTTGCCCAGGCACTGTGAGTAGGAGGGGTGGCAGGGTCACTCCCAAAGTTTGCTCCTGATCTGAACTGTGAACCAGGATGGAAATGCTCATGGAGATGCACCCTGAGTGGGAAAATCTGCTACAAACACAAAATAGATGCTAAAGGCTTGAGCAACATAAACAAAGAATAAAAGTGACACTTTCAAAACCAGGGTCAAAAGCAGGAGCCAAACCAGGATTTGCTCACTTCCTCACCATTGTTTTATCTAGACTGCTGCTTCTTGAATTTAATCTTAAATTTTGAAAATTCATGGCCTTTCCTGGATGTCTTTTATGCCATGGTTAGCACTCTGTAATGCTGAAGGTTTGACTCAAAATAAGCATCCCAGCTACAGACAGGTATCTGACCTCAGTGAAATGGTGAAGCTCTTATTCCCCAAACACCTGTAAAGCTTTCATTTTCCCTCTCCAGCAAAACCAAGATGAACTGCTCTTCCCCTGATACTTCTCTTCCTAAGGCCCATGGGGCTTTCTTGGCCTGTCTTAGCCTCAAATCAGAAGGCAGATGGATTTTCAATATGAGCTTTATGGTTAGTAGTACCCCTTCCCACTAAAATAATGCAGATTTCTGTGGCAATTCTACTTCCAGCATTGTCAAAAGTATGTAAAAGCCAAGCTTGTTAGATGTGAACAAAATTTAATGGGATAAAAATCCAGAAGGGAGTTGTTTTTTATAAAGTTAGAGTTTTACTGAGATATGCTATGATCCAGAATTGGAACTTCCTATAAACTTCTCTTGTGGGTTTTCTCTTGTGGAGGTTAGCATGTTCTTCAGTCATTGAAAACAACAGCCCTTACTCTCTTTAATAGCTAAAATATTGCCAGTGGCATTTAAATTCCCTCAGTAAGAGCTCTGACAAGAGGCTTTGACTTCAGCTTGGCCCAGAGGTCATTCTTGAAATGATCATTTAGACGGGGCATTTCAAGCATCAGTGGCTCCAGCAAAGAGGTGCACACTTCGGTTCATCTTGGTAGGGTGAAAAACACACTACCCCAAGCTAAAATGTCACCTCAGAGCCTTGTTGGCCCCTTTCAGAAGAATCATATCTTCAAAATAATCATTGGACCCTATCCAAAATCAGACCCATCTCCAGCTGGTCCTTGCCATGTTTGCAGCAGCTATGCTCATGCACTGCTTCCATGGGGTCCCTTTTCCTTGGCCTCATCAGGGGACAGCCCTGCTCCTGCTGCTCCCTGGCAGCAAGGTTCAGGCATATCCTTGAGAAAGGCTGGGATTCTGGCTGAGAAAACAATTTCTTTTGCCTTCAGCCCTGGCAGGGGTCCTGTTCTCCATTGTTCCGCGTGTACAAGCTGCAGGGATGACAGCTCTGTAATTTTCTTATAAAGCAAACACACTTGGTTGTAGCCCTGACAGCAGGCAATCCAGGGCCAGTAAATTACTGGCAAATGCCTCCTGTATTCATGTCTTCAAGTGTTTTGGCTTTTCTTCACTTTTAATTTGCCTGGAGGCAGACATTAGAGATAACAGCTGTTATGGTGATATTGTCAGCCAATCTGCGTGTCAGGGAACGCCAGGAAAATGCCTGTGGAGCATAGCTCTGGGGTTTTTGGTTTTGAATGCTCTGAGGCAATTCCATTCAGGTCAAAACATGAGAAGAGAACATAATGGGACTGGTTTCTACCCTCTGATAGTGAAGAAATGTCTTTTCCTGCTGATAGAGCACAGGTTCCCTTCCTGCTCCTAGAGCAGTTGTTTGGCAGACCACACCACATTTTTTTCTTGCCATTGAGCAGTGCCACAGCACATCTGCCACCAGCAACATTCCCATTATTATCTGGTGATTTGCCTGCTGTAGAATAACTGGGAACACCCTCACTCTATCCATCCATGGAAGACCCTGCACTGCTTTGTTGGGCCCAGTTATAATGTTTGCTGGGGAGGAAAGTTTCTTTGCTTCCTGAGGTGGAGGATCAGTGTCAAGAACCATCAGCAAATAGGTCTGGAATTCCCTCTGACAAAGTTGAGCCCTCTGCAAGAAGGCCAAAAAGATTTATTGGTTCTTTAGAGAAGATGCCATGACACCACCAGGAAGGTGTTGGCTTGGGAATTATTGCTCTGCACTTTTTTTTTTCCCTACAGAAATACAAGATGACAACTCAAAATTTTGTAGCCTTGGAAACAAGCTGGGATGTGCCCCAATTTGGTGCACTAATGCCAATAAGCCAGTTTTCCCTGTTAGTTTGATGAAACTCAACATGCTTTGCACTAGACAAACTTATTCAATATGCTTTGATTGAAAACAATTTGTATCTGAAGATCTTAAACCACTTTACTGACATCAAACCTGTGGGAGGATGAGTAGTTACACCTACGGAATGACCATGATTCCAAAGAAGCAATGGAATACAGGCATTTTGTGTGTCTGTAGTCCCAAAGAAATGGAAAATAAACATTTCTGCTCGCATGTTTAGCTGCTTTCAAATTTCCTAATATCTCTTAATCATGTCGTAACAGCAGAGATTCCTCCTTTTCATTTCCTTTACATTACAAAAAGCTGTTTTGCTGGAAATTATGAGCCCAGTCTACTCTGTACCCCACATCTCCTGACTAACTGTGGTATGTTCCCTCACTTGGAAAATAAGGAGACCTCATAAAAACAGAGTTAAGCATTCCAATACCACAGAGACAGAGCTCACACAGGCACCTGTGCAGTAGAAGAAATGCGTGTGAAAGAAAAAGGTGACTTGGAAGACAAGCCTTGAACAGACATCACAAAGAATCCATCTAGGGAAATTGTTCCCAAGTAAATTTTGTGGTGTTTCCTAAAGGCAGCTTTGGAACACCTGTTCCCAAGTATCATCAGTTTATTAAAAGAAGCTGGCATTTTTGTGGGCTTGGAAGATGCACCAAGTAGGTGTGTGAAATTTATTTTCACCCATGGCACTCAGGTGCAGTAGTTTGGAACAGTGTTAAATGACTGCACAGGAGGGCATACCTCATGCTCCAAAAATTTTCCCTGAGCTCAAAGAAAGTATTATTTATTTTTGGGTTCTTCCAGAGACAAGAAGAACGTGCTGCCTGCTCAAACATGGTGGAACCCAACCAAGTAATCTGTACAACAGGAATTTGCTAAGCACTGCTTTGCCTATGTGCTTTCATCCCTGCTGATGTGGTAACATCAAGGATCTGTTCAGCACCGGTGAACTCCTTCTTCCAAACGTCTCCAGGCTTTTGGGAAATTTCAGTTTCTGGAACTGAAGTGTCTCAGTGAGTAAGCTTTGAGTGATGGGAAAGCAATTGAGAATTTCCTGTATCACTGCGGCAGGACTGTTGGGGCTAAATAAACTGGTTGGAAAATGGGTTTATGTGAAAAACAATTTTGTATTTCTCGTGAAAATCTTGGTAGAGGTTTTGTTCATGAGATTTGCGTTTTCACACAGATGGACTGCCAAGAGGGGAGGGATAAAATTTCCTGCCTGTGCATCAAAGATTTACCATGGCTGAAAATAGAGGTTGGTCTTTAAGACCTGATATCTGATAAAGGCATCACACACTTGGAGTTGAGCTGCCAGAAACAAAGGTGACAAGAAATTCAAGGTTTCACGACTTTAAAGCTACTGGTTATTACTTATGGTTTCATTTGGATACTTTCTCTCTGATATTACAGTATCAAATACCCTCCAAGCAATCTTCCACTAAGATTGTGGTTTGCTGAACAACAGACAGTGCCTTTCTCTGGACTCATCACCTGGAATTGAGAAAATAGGGCTGTGTAAATCTGCAGCATGGAAAAATATAAAAGACAGACAAAGAAATGTCAATTAAGATTGAGAAGATAATATGTGGAGTGACTGGCTTGGCAGTCGTGCATTTCCTTTAGCCTTTTCTGTGTAATTCACTTCTGTGAGATAAATACAGCCATGAAAGGTAAGAAGGGATGACCAATGAAACAGAAATTTTCATTAAAAAGGTGTCTTTCACACTTTTGGATTTTTTTTTTTAATCAACAGTAACCTATCCTTTGCTAGGCACAATGACAGCCAAGTATCCCACATCCAGGGGGTGGAGTGGGAATTCAAACATCCAAGAAGGTTCTTGAGCACACACAAGCAGTCGTCGTTGGTGGCATCTGTGATCTTCTTCCTGAGGTTTTTGGGGCTCTAGAGGAAGGAAGAGGGGTCTTAGAGAAGGGAATCTGGGAATTATGACTTTATCTCTCTGGAGAGGAAAGATCTCTTCTCCAGAAAATAATTATGAGTTTCAAATGTAATCATCTTTAGACAAAATATGGAAACAGTCTGAGAGAAGAAACCAAAAGAAGGTGTCTCCTGCACCTCCTTTCCCAGACAGCATCCCTCATCACCCATGATTATTTTCACCTTTCAGCTCTAATCATTTCTTTCAGCACAATGGCACCACTCACGATGGAACTGGGAAAAAAAACCCATCCTAGCCCAGCTTGTATCAGGCTGTGGGTTTGAAGCCCTGAGGCAGGGAGGCCATGGATCTGGGGCTCCCAGGTCTCCCAGTTGGCTCACTGTGGGATAAGTCCATGAAAAAATAAAAAAGCTGCCTGCCAGGATGGCTGGCCAGGAGCCTTGCAGGGAGGCAAAGCCCTGTGTTGTGAGACAGATGTGCTGGGAATTCAGGTGTCTAAATTCCTGTAGGAAAAGAGGAACTTCCCATTCCTCTCCTATCTGATCTATGACATGTGCACACTGTTTGTAGGGAGGGAGCAGGAAAAACACATTTTAAAGGATAAGCAGCTGGATGCCACTCTTCTCATGCCTGGAATTAGAATGAAGTGCCTTATCTGCTCTGAACCGTGCTAAGAAACATGGCAGATTTTAGATAAGCTATTTAGATCATTCTTTTCCCTTTTAACAATTTATTTTAGGGGCATTTTTCTGCTTGATGTGTGTGTAGCTGTACTCTTGTTCACAGACACAACTGCACACAGGAGTATATTTTAAAGAAATAAACCTATGAGGCTCTAAGAGGCTGAAAGGGAGATGTGTAGAAAATGGATAGCACTAACTGAGACCTCTCACTATTAGGATGGTAGCCAGAGAAGATTTTGGCCAAGAGAAACAAAGGGCTTGCCACTCAATTAAGCCATGGAGTCAGACATGTTGTAGCCTTGTTCTGGGAACCTGAGTGAGGGCCTGGAAGACAAAAACAGTGTAGTGCTGTGCTAGACACCACCCCTCCTTGGGAACACCAGAGCACTTTAACATCAGCCTACATCCCGAAGTTCAAGAGCATTCCTGTAGGGCAGGCTGACACTTCACAGCAGTGCTTCCAATTTCTCTTTGCAGATGTGCTGGGTCTCATTCAGATCTCTTTCCAAGCTTGGCACAGCTCTGATGTGGTGGGTCTGCACTGCCCTGCTCTGAGAGAGCTTTTTGGGTTTCCAGGTTCCCCTTGTAAGGTTACTGTGCTGGTTTTGGGAGCACAGCAGCCACGCAGCCCCTGGGTGCTTTCTTTCCTTTGGAATGCAGTCTGATTGTCTTTTTTATTGACCAGAGGAATAGAGAGGCTTCAGGGACAGCTCAGAGGGAAAAGGGGATGTGTGTTGGGGTGGTTTACCAGCATGGGATGGGCCCGGCTTCCTGTCCTGGCTGGCACAGGGACTGGGATATTTCTGTGCTACTCCTTTTGATACAAAAAACTCACAAAACCTGTGAGCACACATTTTTGTTGCCAGAGACGATGTCGTTCTCCCTTGCTTCATCCAAACTACCCCATTATTCCTCAGATCCTCTCTCTGAGGGCTTTGTCTGCAGTGGGTGACCCACTGCTTGTTTTTGTGCAGTTCTGCAGGCAGGAGATCCAAGCACAACCCCATGTTTACATGGCAGGATGTGATGGCCTCGTGCTGCCTGCAGATGTGTTCATCTCACTGCAAGCCCAAGGGCAAATCTTGGTGATGAGTGGAGTTTCTGTGCTCCTGCTATCCCTGCACACTTTTCCAAACTGGGCTGAATTTGCCACAAGCTGCTAAAAGGAGGCAAATCAGCCTGGCATACAAGTCCTGCTCTGTTCTGGCTGTTTGTTTCGTGTGAGGCAGGAGTGCCACTGCAGACTGGCAGTGCTTTGGAGCAAAATCCATGATCTAGCTAAAACACTGGATGCATCAGACTTATGAACAACCACCTGCAAAGATGCACTTACACCAGCGGGAGGGTGATTTCTTGGAATGGATCTGCAAGGCTGATCCTCCAAGGTGCTACCAAGTGATTTCATATTGACCTCAATAGTAAGAACACTCAAATATTTGAACACCAGGGGAGGACAGTGTGGCATTTTAAACAACACCTTGTCTCTGAAAGTATTTGATCTGTGAGGGGTAAAATCAGCACTTAATTGGAACATATGTCTGAGGCAGGCATGACAAAGAAACCATGCAATGCATATATTTTAATTTTAAATAAATCAATATGATAATTTGGGATCAGGTGGGGTTTTGCAGCTGGAAGAAAAAAAACAAAGGGAGGCCATCAGTTATACTTTTAATAAATCAATTTGTTAATTGGGGATCAGGTGGGATATTCCAGCATGAGACAGAGGACAAAGAAAGCTCATTAGCTGTGTTTAAAATAGATTGATGTTTTAGTTGTTGTGGCGTTCTCCAGGAAATAAATGCAAAATAGAAAATATACCAAACCCTATCCCTGGAGAACATATCTGATAAGAAATAACATTATCCAAGAAAGTGAGGCAGGAAGGAAGGGAGAAAAGAGGGTTTAAAAGGATGGTGTTTAAATGACCAAATTTGATAACATTCAGCCTACTTACTCTTTGACGCTGCAGTGGAAGAGAGGAAAGCAAAGCCATCAGGACATGCCAAACACTACAGGAAGCAAAAAGTTTCATCATAATCAGTGTCCACTTGTTCCCCTCTGTGCTGCACACTTAAAAGGAGCTTTGGAGGGAACTTTGCTTCTGCAGCTTTTCTTCTTGTTTTATTTCAGTTCTCCTGAACTCAGGCAGTGCTGCTTACTGCTGATGGAAAATATCACATCTTGCAAGGTTTGTGATTTCCTGAGGATGCATCTTCTCTTGCTGCCTGCACTACAAGATGAACATGAGAATTATCTCCTAGGAAGGATCAGCTCATCTGTGTCACTGCCACATTTGCCCATTGCTAAAAGTTGTGCTGGACTTGCTGTGAATTCAAACCCCATCTCATTCCAAAGGCCATAAGCTCCGATTTTGTTGGGCATTACCAAAGTGTTGCTAAGTGCCCCAGCAGGCTCCTCACCTGCCATACTCAGGAGTTCATGAGCAGCTCAACTCATGGTGCTGTTTCCACAGATACACAAAACCAGAGACCCAGACAGCTGCAGCAAGACATAATAAAGATATTGAGTTTGCACACAATCCTCAAAGATTTCCTCAAAGGGTCTTCAGTTTATTTTCTCACCTTAAAGCTGAGATTTAAGAAAATGGCAGCCAAACAGGTGATTTAGCCCTCAGCTTAGACAAGCTGTTGTGATGGATAGTGATACTATTTCCACAAAGAAATGGGGCCTCAACTTTTAATCAACTATGGAAACTAATTGAGCCTCACTCAAAATGTTTTTGGCCCTTGCTTTTTGAGCACATTCTCCACAGCAAGTAGGAAAACACATCCTATACATGACTTACAGTGCTACTCTGAGTCACTCCGGAACTTCTGAAAATGCTGCTGTGCTTGTACTCAAAGTCAGCAGCCAGACTGAGGCTCTGCTGAAACCTGATCCAAAAGAAAATGAGCAGTTTTATTTTCCAGATTTTTCAGTAAAAACTTTAAAGTAATTTAAATTTCAAGAACACAAATAAAGAGCTGAAGATTAATATTTCAAGACTTTTTTTTTTTTGCTCGAAGCAGTAACTTAAAGAGCACTTCACCTCTCCAACTGAAGATCCAGATTCTGTTTCATCACTAAGAAGTTTGTCAAGGAGATTTCTGGACACTGGCAAGCTGAGACACCAAAGGTGTGTGCCTGGCTCTTCTATAAATCAGAAGATAGTCAGGGGTTGAACTGGTGCCTCTTATCCTGTGCACACAGAATCCAGTGCTGGCTGTAGGCAGTCAGTCGCTCCCACAACAAGAGACAAACCTCCATAGACAAGCCCCATCCACCACAGTTCTGCTCATTAATTCACAATAATGTCTTCCTCTTCTTTGCAGTCTGTGATTAGAATTTGAAAATCAAAGCCATCAACCTCCAAAATGTTACAATGGCAGATACTCCATGAGAACACAATGGGTCTCACTCCCTACAGAATCCACCAGAGACAAACATATCCTGGGTTCCAGCTCAGCTTTATCCAAGTTTTCCACTTGATATCCTCTTTGGTGATGTGAAGCTCTGCTGGATGGCTTCAAATTTGCCTCCAGACTGCTCCTAATTGTTCTCCTTTATTTTTTCTGCAGAGTTAGCAGAGACACACTGGCAGTGGAAGCTGCCACTTTGGGAAGAGTTCTGATTAAAATATACATTGCTTTGATCGGTGGCTTCCCTGTAGTGTAAGATAAACACCATCAGCAGTTTTGGTTGATGTTCATTCCTGAGGTACATGCTGTGAAGTTACTGCACTACATTAAACAAAAGTCTAAAAGGAAATTATTGTAGCCAGCTAGTACTTGGAATTATCCTGATACAAGAAATCTTAAAATCTAAACCAAAGCAAACCAGCACTGCATTTCCCCCTCCTTCAAGCAGGGTCTTCCTCAATGGCAAGTCCAAAAGATTAGGGCTGAGAGTTTTTATAACTGGGCATTTTTTTTTTTCTTTTTCTTTTTGCCTTTAATTTTTTTTTTTTTTTTGTGAAGCCAAAATGATGTATATTACAGGAAACTAGTATTAGCACATACAGCCTTTGTGGAAATGGTTTTATTTTCTGCACTACAGCTTTGTATGCAAAATTTACATTGTGGAATTTGTTAAAAATTTTCTACAGCTTGAAGCCTACATTTCTAGGCAAGGGAATGCAAAAAAGTTACATGATTAAATGTGGCAAAAGAATGGAGAGTAGCTTAATGGTGCTACTTAGAAACTCATAAAAGAAACAGGAAAATGTAGGGTTACACTCTGATTTTTAAAATGGAACTTTCAATGACATTTTATTATTTCCTAGGAGAAGGAAATTTCCCTGCTCAGGGTAGGAGCCAGCCTATCTTTCCTTTTGCCATCCCCAGATCCTCAGTAAATACAAAAAGGTTGAGTATCCCCAAAACCAGTGAAGCTGCCCCAAAAGAGATCCAGGTGATGGATTCTCCCACTCCCTCCAAAGGTGGGGGCAAAGTTGGGGGCTGCTGCTGTTGAGTTTGGCCCAGTGGCACCAACACCTCTGTGCACCCCTGCTCTGTCCATTTGAGGCCCTTTTGTCATAAACATGCCATAAAACTCTTTTACAAGCCAGGTCTCACTCTGCTCTCCAGCTTTTCCTCATTAAGGGCATTGCAGCTTCAAGGAAGTTCAAGCTGCAGCACGTTTCACATCTGCATTCCTTGACATGTTTTGAAATTATTTTAGAGCAATTGGGAGAGGAGACCAGGTCTGGGGAGGGTATGGGGGGCTGAGCGCTTCAAAGAGAAAGTACATCAACGTGCAAGCCCTGAATTACATAACTAGCCCCACCAAGGAAATAAATTCATTTGTTTCCCAATGGCTTATTTATATAACCCTTTAATTATACCAAACTGTATCACCAGTGTTATACCATGGGAAAATGTAAAAATGTTAAGCAACTTGCCCCTCCACCCTCCCCAGACCGACAGCACAATTGTTAAGCAACAACTGCATGCTGGGGCATCACCTTCTCTTTTGTCTTCCAGAGGTACAGTTCAATAATGTGGTTATGAAAATGTAACTTCAAACCTGGCTCCTTCTCTAGGGCTTTTGTGTGCTCCTAAACTCCACCTCCCCCTGGGCCGTAAAAATGCGACAGCATCTGACCTACTCACAGCACAAAAAGGGATATTGTTCAAATTTTTGCTCTTTTCTCACTCTGCCCGTGAGTCATAATCAGCCACTGAGTCCTGTTAACTGTGGGTGCTGCCCAGCCTGTGCTGGCTCCTCAAATGTGGCAACTTTAGGTGGCTCTGTTGACTTCAATTAAAGCATTTCTAATTGTTCCTAATTCCACAGGCACCAGCTGAGCCCCTGCCTTTTGCCCTACAAAGGGCCAGTGTGCTACAGCAGCTCTCTACAGCTCTCAGAGCTTAATGAACACCACCCATTACGAGCCAACACATCCACAGTGCCAAACAGCACCTCAGCAGCCACAGTGAAGGTTTTGCAGGTGAGAAATGGCAGAATTTTCTGAAGCTGGAACATTCCAAGCTTCTGTTTGAGAAGACAAGATGAAAATACTTGTAACAAAAATAATCCTGGTGATTGGAGACGATTCTGGCTGTGGTGGGGTCAGTGCTATCCCTTCAACCATGGGGCTGCAAGAAAGGTTTTGTTATAAAGGATGGGAATTCTTTCTAATGTTTCTGTGTTTGGATTGTCTTTCAGTGCTTGCATTAGTGGAATCTTTCAGGTACCATGATCTTCTCAGGGAAGGGGTGAGCCTTGGTAATATGTAATATGAACAGCTTTATTTAGGGACAAAGATAACTCATCATAATACTAGGTCTACCTACAGAGACATATATTAATGCCCTATATATGGCCAAATTAGAACAGATTAGCAGGGAGGCTTTGGACCCTCCATCAGTTAGACTCTATCCATCAAGCTGGTTATCCTAAAGAGAGGAACCATTCCCACCATGTGTCAACAGGCTCAGTGCAGCTGTGCCAGATGTTTTGGGAAGGCATTCTTTGATTAGAGGAGTCTTTCCAGTCACTATATTTAAAAATGAAGGATGCTCTGTTCAAAGTTCAAAAAGAGCTAAACACAAAGTGCATGCAGGAGTTACCCATGAGAAGAAGCCTCAATTAACTCAATAAATAATCCTTTCTTTGTATTTATATTTAATTTAAAGATGAAATGAAGTGAGTTTTAATAAACCATTCCTGCACAGAGAGATGAAGCAATGCCCTAATTCTATCCCTTTGAAGCAGCACGGCTGGGATGCCTGAGGATGGACTTTAGACCAAGTTTTGTGTTAAAAATAGATCAGAAGAAAGTTGGTCATGTCCTTCAAAAGGGTTTAGAGGCGGTCTTCTCCCCTTTCTCACAGAGCTGCAACAATGAAGAGTGAGGAACATCTTCTCTAATTCTGTATAAATGTTTTGGCTCACAGTCTCTGCTTTTCAGATGGGAAGAGCAGGTTACCCAGTTCAATGGACCTTAATTATCTCAATCTCAGTTCTGAGCTAAGAATAGGGAAAAATGAGGATTTCAAGAAAAAGTGGAAGTTTTGTATTAAGCAAAACCTAAAAACCTCAGGCTAGCTGCTAATATACCAGAGGCATTTTATCTCAGGGTTTTATTATGATGGAAGAGAGATAGAAGATTACTTTAAAATCTTAGCAATGGCTGCAATAAATAAAGAAATAAATACATTTCCAGCCCTCTCTGTGATAGAATAATGCCATCGAATGTGAGCAGTGTGTATCTGCCCCAAAAGCCTAAAAACAAGAAAAAATAACAAGACAGCAACATTCTGACCAGCATTCTGTAATTCTGTGATTTCTCATGCAGACCTAATCAAGGCTTGCAACAATGAGATCTGTATGGACCCATACACCTCTTGCTGACATTTCAGAAGATATCCTTACACAAAACACAGTAACTGTGCTGAGATGTAGATGATAAGATTGGTCTGGAAGAAGCCCAAACTGGTCAAAATCCAAATTCCTGAATCTTTACAAAAGTTTAGTCAAAATATATTTATATATTTTCCTCAGCAAATATCCTTTCCTCATTTTGGCTGGAGATAGGAAAGCAGTTTGACAAAGATTATTTGCATGCTGTGTTTAGCTCAGCAGAAGCCAAGACCTACAAGAAATCTCTAGGAAAAACAGATTTTCCTCCTTTCACTGGTTGGTCATCAACCTTCTCATGATGATTCTGCATGCACTTAGCAACATAAAACCTTTCACTGTACTTCAAAGTCTTATTTTACAACAAATGTTCTTGTTCAGAGGTGCAAGAATAGAAAACTGAGGCTCTCCAGGCCTCCCAGGTTAGTCTAGACACACCTGGCTGGAGCTCTGCAGCTCTGTGACCTGGGCTTTAATTTATTTCTGCGCTGTGACTCAGTTGCTTCTTGGCATCTTGTGATAGCCAGAACTGAGTGGGAGCTATGAGCACACAACTGGCAGGCAGATGGGACTTCTTATAATCTGCCCTTCTTTTAGGAAATGTAAAGGAAAAATATCAAGTAGCCAAAAAAATAAATTTAAAAAAAAATCTATTAGAAGACCCATAGAGACATTATCACCTGGAAAACAAGGATATGATCTGGAACTGATTTCCATTCTCCCTAAAATTCCTCAGCAGGACAAAACATCTGCGAGCTGGATTGCTGTAGACAGCTGGTTCTGGAGAAAGGCTGGAATCCACCCCACCAATATATAACCTCCAGTGGGAATAATACCACCACAAAACACATCAAAACAGAATGCTCTTGCAACTGTTTGCAGCTCAGGAAATCAATGTGCTGCACTGCTATTTGTAGCCAATATAATTTTATCTCCACTCTGTGCCCACTTTCTGGTAATGCAGCACAGTCACATTGCTGACAGCGTGTGCAAATGGGGATTTATGGTCCTCTGTGCTATGGATAATGAAGTTAACAAGGAAAAGGAAAATCAAAACCAAATTCTGTATTATAATTATTTGGGTTATGCAACTGCACAAATGATACATCGAAAATATTAAAAAAAATAAGCCCCAAAGTTTTTTAACAAGAAAAAAAAATGGAATCCTTTTGACTGAAAAGTATATAGTTAAATTCTGCTAGAAGAATATTTTCAGTGCAGAAAAGGCAAAATTAGATCGTTGTGGGCAAAATTTACCAATAAACAGATTTTTTTTATAGTTTCAAGGGAAAATTCTGGCATTTTCAGTTACCACATGAAAAATTTACAAAGAAAAAGGAGCATTCAAGCAGCACAGGCTCTTTCCTGTGAGCACCCATGTTCAGTTGAGGTCCATTTTCTGATCATAGCAAATGTTGACAAATAATTTTGATCAGTCTAGGAGGCTTTGGCACCACGGGTATAAATGAGGTGCCACTGGCAGCTTTTATTCCCTGTGTGCCTTTTTTCTGTAGCCCAGAAATGTGTACTCACATCTGACAAGGCTGTGCTGGTGCAGCATTGCTAAAGTACTGAAGTTTGGTTTTTTTTCCCCTGAATCCTCACTGACCCCATAGCAGAAGTGTTTAAGCTGACAGCCCTTCATAGCAGGCCTTATTTCAGCCTCCTTGACTTAATTTTTGGCATGTTCCTGCAAGTGGGCTGGGACCGTGCCAGGGCGGGGGTGAAGGGAACAGCATTCCTGGGCTCTTACTAGTGTTGACCATTGTCTTGATGTGAATGCACAGAAACCTTCAAAGGCAGAAAGGTGACTCCCTGCCATGTGCAATGCTCCTTCCAGCCCTTTCAAGGCAGAGATGTTTAGCACAGCCTGTCCCTGAACAGGGATGGAGATTATTGTGGTGAATGGTAACTGTAGATGAGGTGCTATCTTCCCCTCTAAATTGAGCCATTCAATTTGTCATGAATGGCTGGGTATTCCTTGCTGGCATCTGGGACTTAGATTTCAGCGCTGGGAATAGAGTGAATAGGATCAATGATGAAGCTGAAGTACAAAAAGAAGGAGCAGAAAAGGGCAAAGGACTAAAACCGATAGAGACAAGCAATTACAAGGTGTATTAATATACACTAGGCTAGGCTGGAAAGAGGGAAGAACTTATTGTTATTCTAGGGGATTTTTTTTCTATGGAAGATAAAGGGGTTGGGAAGTGAACATTTGTTATTTGTGCAAAGCTGTAAAGAATAAAGAGACCTTTAAGAAGATGGCAGCTGCCTCTGATCCCAGAGCGTGGTACTTGATACTCCAGTCTCCCCTCCTGGTGCTTTTGGGCCAGCTTTTGAGAGCTGCAAGGAGGGCATTCAGAGAGAAGACAATGACAAATGTCAAGAAAGAGAGAGGAAACCTGGAGTTTAAAAGACTATTGAGTGACAGGTGGGTTAGATCAAAGGCAGCCATTTAGCAGGTATTTATAATTGCAATGCTAATCAGGTTAATCATAGAAAGCAGAGCCCAAGGGCGGGTTCTCAGTCAGTCTTGAAGCACACACAAATATATATTTAATGCACACACATACATAAAAACCACACATTTGTGTATATCATACTTCAAAAGCCATTCAATCAGGCAGTGCCACCCATTCTGATTTTTGCTGGGGTTTAAAGGAAAAGAGCATCTGAATTTCCTTTTGTTGCCAGTGCCAGTGTGAGGGCACACACAAGATGGGGCTCATGTATAAATCACTGGGAAAAAAAGTCAAAATTTTTGTTTTTTTTATAAAAAGGAAACAAATCCCCCAAATCTGCCCAGCAAGACTGTCTCTGTTTTCATGGCTTTTAACACAGAGAAAGGAGAATCCTTACTAAAGGATTTTTTCAGCACAATTTCTTATCTTGCTAATTTGGAGGGCTGGATTTTCCAGGAGCTCAGTACGAAATGAGCACCAGCTTTTCTAAAGGCTGCAGGATTTTGCAAACATGGGCTCAACTTTGAGCATTTTGCTTACCAGCCCTTTTCAATCTTATCTCTCTCGCAGACATGCTCCCTCTTGTTATTATTCTTCCACCCATTCCTTTCCTATGCCACACAGATATCAAGAAACAAAACAAAGACATTTCCTATGGGAGTCTCTCCACACTCATTTTAAGAAAAGGCTGTTTTTGTTCACCCTCTGTGGTGTGCAGCAGTCCTAGCTGTGTATTGCAGCAAGTACAGATACAACAAGACTTAACTGTGTCTAGAATAATTCCTAATACCACAGCTATGTCTGATTCTACCAGCAAAACCAGTTCAATGTCCTGCACTCCCAGATCTAGAAAAAGAAATGTTACCTATAACACAAAATACCACCCACAGACTATTAATGCAGGAGTGTAGCAACACTGAGTAATTGTATTTATATCCAAATCTCTTCTCCCAAAGACTGCCAGTGACAGAACCTTATGTCTATAAATCAACAACAGAAACACAAAATCTTAATACATGTCTGGACCAATTTCTGAAATTATAGTGTCTTTGTCAGGAGTTTTAGGAACATGTACTACAAATAAAGGCAAAGTCATACTAATTATCTGGGAGGCATCAGGTCTATAAGAAAAGGTGGTTCTGGTCATGGGCTATAAGATTCCTAGCCAGCCATCATCACAAAGCAGTTTTCCCCATATATAGCAACTATATTCATACTTTAATAATGTGAATTTTGCTTCTTTTGTGCTAGATCCTGTAGAGATGTTAACTACCCACCTTGTGGGCAAAGGATGCTCATGCTGACAGTGGATTTGTTGCATCCCCACAGCCAAGAGCTGGGATTAGATCCTGGCCTGTGGCTTCCCAACCTCCATCCTGGCCATGGGGTGGAACATGCTGGAAGGGTAGCCCAGCCAAGAGCAGAAGGACGGGGCTGGGTGACAGCTGGAGGGATGCTGGTGCCCCAGAGGCTGCATGGGCAGATGTTTGGGGCAAGTCCCAACAGCCTCTGCAGAGGTGCTCATGGTGATTCTTCCTCCTGCAGGACTGCAGGGAAGGGGAATGGTGAGAGAAAGGCAGGGAAAGACACACAGAGCAAAATAAATTTCTGGTGTTTGCAGTGGAATCACAGCAAGGGTCCTGTGGGCTCCCTGATTTCCTGAAGCCAAGGGACCATCACCTATCATTTTCATGCACCATTTTTCACAGGGGTTCATCAAGGACACAGATCAGATAACACAAATACCAAAACCTGAATATAAGGGTCTGTTTGAAAATCTTTTCCAATCGATGCAGCTTAGATGTGTTTCTACATGTCTTTGCTAAGTGAAGGCCTGTGACATCATTACATGAAACAGGGCTTTAAAAGGTGAAAAATGGGCCAAAAACCATAATATGTCAGTTTTTATCTGAAGCAAGATTCAGAGGTTCAGGTCTGAGATAAAAGTTTGGGTCTGTCAGCATAAGCCTCCCAGGAATAACTGAGCCAATATTCAGCCCCAAGAGCTGAAAGATTGTAAGTTCATTTGGAGATAGTCTGGCCCTTCAAGGGTTCTGCTATTTTGGACAGCATCCAAAAAGCTAGCAAAAAGAGGCCCCTGGATGATTAAAAAAATATCATTATTATTATTGTCATTAATATTATTATTATTATTATTATTATTATTATTAGTAGTAGTAGTAGTAGTAGTAGTAGTAGTAGTAGTAGTAGTAGTATTTAAATCCCACTGTGGGTTTTAAATAAGTTCAAATCTGGGCAGACATACTGAGAAAAAAACACTTTTCATTTTGGGAGTAGGGAAGATATGAAACTCCAGTTTGGACCCATCACTACTTTAGTGATATCTTCTGAAAATTAATTTTTAATTAATTAAGAATTGCTTAACAGCAAATTCTTACCTTCTCCCAGCAAACAAAAATACTGCTTGGATTATTTTGCAGTTGTTGAAAAGTTAAAGGCTTTTTAGACAATTAACAGGTTCAATTACAAACAGTCAACACTGTTTTGCCATCTGCTGGATCACAGAATCTTCCATGTGCATCCTTATTTTCTTCCACTGTACCACCCTGCACAAAGGAGCCACTCCTGGGATGAAGCTTCTGCTTCTGTCAGGCCATCAGAGTGTCCTTGAAAAATCAGTGCTCTCTGACCATTTGAATTTCACATAATTGTCAAGACTTCTCCCTTCAAGTTATTTTGACTTTTAGTCACTCTTCTGGTAATTTTAAAGTATTTTTGCTAATAAGAAACTGAGAATGTGGTTTATTGTCTCCCCTCTTTTATTTTACATCACTTTTGGAAGGAAAAAAACCATTTTTCTGGCTTGAGGCTGCAGAAAGGATGAAAAAAATCTGGAGCTGAGTAGATTTTGCAATTTTATTTCCCATCTCAACGCAAGGTAGGATACATAAATGCTCCTGCACCACCTTCCTCATGTATTATTCTGCTAGAAGGTTGCCTAACTTCCAAACGTCTATGTATTAGAGAAGTGAAGGGTCACTGAAACCGCAAGCAAAAATTGATATCGCCTCCCTTTTGTTTCTGTTTTTATATGGCATGGTTATATCCACCGGGTAGGGAACCAAAACTTCCTAAAAAAGAGGACTGGAGGGAAAATTTTCTCTGTGCTCAAGTGAACAGGTCAGTCCTTCCAAGAGGTGACACCTCCCAAGTCTGCTGTAACAGGGACCCAGAAAGGGAAGGCAGTCTGGATGTTCTTCTTTTTCCCCTAGTTCACTCTGCCTTGGAGTTTAATGTCACTATTGGCCTTATGGCACCTTCTGAAGTCACAGCACAGCCACTCATAGTTACATCCACCCCCTGCTCATGGCCTCGCACTTCTGCTCACCCAGACAAAACTGTGTGGCTTGTGGAACTTCAAATAAAAGAACTGAGTTCCGAACTACAAGCTTCCATTGGCAGCCTCCTCCTGGCTGAAAACTGTGGCTGCAGAAACACAGAGCTCCTGTTCCCTGCTCTGTGCTGCTATTGCCACATCTGAATGTTAGTTACTGCCTCAGTAGTTCTCCCCTCACCGCACAGATGGAAATGAGGTGGCCCAAGGGGTGGGATGCTAATCAGCCTTTCTATTCAGCTGTCGACGCTGTGAACTGTGCAGAGTCCTGCAGCTCAAAGGCATGACTGAGTATCAGACAGACAGCCCTGTTCCAGCTCAGTCAGAGGTGGCCTTGCTCGTGTCACTGTGGCTCTCTGTAGTGGCACTTGGCCCAAAAACTCTGCAGCTCCCAGTGAACCTCTCCCCAAATCTCAGTTCCTGTGTCACCACACCCAAGAAAAGCAATTTAAAGACAGTGCAGGTGTGGGAATGCCTGCCAAGCTCTTGACTGCAGTGCCAAGCATTGCCAGTGCCCATCTGCTATGACAGACACAAATCTTTAAAAATCACAAGATCTTAACCTGACTGAACAGTCTCTTGAGGGCTTTTGACTAAACAGAAGATCCAGATAGGGAGGAAAGAGGAAATTCCTTAATTCTGAAGTATTTCAAATCTGGAAGAAACTTCTGGTTTGCTTTAAGGTCGAGACTGTCCCATTTTATAAGCAAACAAATTCCCAATCCTGTGTGTTACAAAGAGGGGACATTTCACTCAGACTTGGCTTATCTTGCTCTGCCTTCCTCAACCATCATTAGCACCACTGCAGCTGAATGTTGTTTCAATAGGAGCTGTGGGAGACAAGTGTAAGAGCTGGAGTGACCAGAAATAGAGGGAGAGGGAAAGGGAGGAAAAGAAAGAGGAGGAGGAGGGAGATAAACATGTGGATAATGGGAATCTGGAGAGCAAGAAGTGGAAATTCAGGGGTGAGCTCTAGTTGTGAGAGGGACTGGAAACCTGGCTGGACAGATGCCATCTGCTCAAGGGCCACCAAACCTTGGAGAATTCCTTTCTCTGAGCCAGTGGCAACACCAAGTGCCTGATTTAATTAACTTTTCTGTCATTAGCACACATCAGCAAGGAACAAGAAACACACACACTGTCGTGTGATAGATTCCTGTTGTGTCCATGGTATGCACAAACATAAAGCTGTTGGCTCCCTGAGAGGCAGCACACAAAAGTCCCATCCTATCCACAGGATTGTGAAAAGTGGGAAAGAGAAAACCTAATTTTTTATTTGCTTCTTACTTTTTATTTATTTGCTTTTCTTTCTTTCCCAGGCACTTTCTTCCCTCTAGGTCAGCCAGTTTAAATTGGAGCCTGTAGCAAGAGATCCATTTCTCACCAAACAAACTTCTCTACAGGAAAGCTCATGTTTTTAAATATATTTTTGAGCAAATTTTCCCTCTCCCCCCTGGTCTGAATTTGGTTGTTTTATTTGTCAGCTGATAAAATGGACAAAATTGTGTCTGTCCCCTACAAGGGAAAGTCAGTAAACGAGCTTCTCAGGAGGGGCTGGAGTAGCTTGGGAATATGTCTACCTTGGCACAAAAGTTCCAATTCCTCCACTTTTTGAGGCTTACTAAATTCCTGCTGTCTTCAGTAATAATAAAATGAAATCAGTCTCCTGGGGAAGAATCCACTCCAGCAGACTGTACTATTTCAGTCATTCTGAGCTTTCATTGGTGGGAGATATAAAAAAATGGGATGAGAAACTCTTCCGAAAAAAAAAAAATAAAAATAAACCCATCCTAAAAATGGGCTCCATCCTTCTGCCCAGTCCTTGTATGGAGTTTCTGTAATGGATGATTAGCGTGTGGATTGGAAGCTGTGCTCAGCTGAGAGCACTGGGTGTCCTCAAGGCTCTCCAAGGTAGAGATTTGCAGTGAATACACTATTTCAGGGTTATAGAAGTTGCACGTTGGATTTATACCTCCCATGGATCCTCCATGGCACTTTTTAAACAGCTTGTGGTTCCACTGCCACGTCTATTTCACACACAGTCCTGTAGGAAATCCAGGATCATATCTCTGCTCTTCCCATGTCCCACCACCCAGGTGAGTTTAGGAAGGAAATGGAAGCAGGGTGTTACACTCTGCACAGACTAAGGATGATTTTGTGTCTAAAAGCTCACATTATTCCCAACTGCATGAGTGAAAAATTTCCAATAGTTGGAAAAAATCCATAGGTTTTTCATCACAGAAACCCTGGGCAAGAAACTGATTCTCTTCATTCACTGACAAACTATTTTGAGCCAAAAAAAAAAAAAAAAAAAAGGAAAAAAAAAGAAAAAAAGGAAAAAAGTTAAGCTTATAACAAATAATACTGCATTTTAGGGATAGCATTTCACAAAGACACTTCAAAATCCAGTTGGAACTGTGGTGCAATTTTCCTGGAAAATAGATTTTACTTATATATATTAGTAAGGTTTAGGTAAATATATCAGTAACTTCTTTTGTTTAAATAGGGAAAACATACAGAAAGGGCCCCTTTTCATGAGTTGAGAGCATGGGCAATGTATCTCCTGTTCAGCTGCAACATTTTGTACAACCCCACCATGTCACCAGGAACAGGATACATCCAGGACATTAGAAATGAACCTAAACTGCAAAACTGGAAGTATTACCTCAGAAACTAAGAGGAGGACTAAGAAGTTTAAAAACCGGACCATTTCCCCCTCTCCTGAATTCCAGTATATGAATTTCTGTGAATCAAAATTTGAATTCAATAGTCAAAGGTTAAAAGAACTGGAGGGTATTGAAGAGCACTACTTAATGTCAGTTTGGCCATTAAACTTCCTAAATATTTGTGTATGAACAGCCAGTATATTTAAAAATAATGGAAAATGTCCTGAGAAGGACTACAGCTGCCTTAGTAGGTGAAGTCAATATTATGAATATGTCAGTAATGAAAGACTGAAGCTAATGCTCTTAAGAATTGTTTCAAATCCAGACAGAATCCTACAATAAAAAAAGAAGCACAGATCTCCATCATAAACACATTTATGATTTCCACATGGTGTTTGTGTGTGTTTGTACAGTATATGCAGTCGAGCTCGCCTTCACAAATTGGAAATGATTCACATTCCGTGGACACAATGCTTGCTCACACGAGAGGCCTCAAGGTTTGTTTTCTGACACACTGGAGAATCCAGGAACCTTGAGAAATTCAGTGTGATCTGTTTAACAGCCCCTCCTTGGAGGTGGGTGACTGGCACAGGGTGTTTGCGCAAATGTCCCTGAGCCAAAGCCCACCAAGGGATGTGGGGCCAGACCTCTACAGAATTACAGGGACAACTCTGCTCCCATCCATGGCTATCAACACTTCCAGGACGGCTCCTGGGAACAGTGGCACAACAGAGAGTCTCAGCTGACAGGGAAGCCAAGGTGTGAAAGCTGCTGGTACTGACCCAGGAGATCTGCTTACAGTAAATTCACGAATACAAGCCGCACTGAGTATAAGTCGCATCACCGGGTGTTGGCAAACATTTTGCTTTTTGTCCATAAATAAGCCGCACCTGAGTATAAGCTGCACCTGAGTATAAGCCACTCTGTCATTTGCAGCAAGGACCCGCGTGCAACAAAGTTGCCAATTAGTAACAGAACCGCGGCAGGGCGGGGTTTACTGGCTCAGCTCAGACTGTGCAGGCTCGGCCCGCTCAGGGCTGCCGACGGGGCCAGGTGGCCCAGCCCAGCGCTGCTGCTCGGTGGGGCCGCTCGTGGCTGGCCGCCACCTCTGGGCTTGCTCGCCCTGGCCCGGCGCTGCCCCGTGGTGGCAGGCAGGGACGGAGCCCCCTCAGCTCCCGTGGCGGCGGAGGCGGGCGGGGACGGAGCCCCCCCGCCTCTTCCCCGAGCCGCGGCGATGGCGGCACGGGGCCCCCCGTCTCTCCCCCAGGCTGCGGCAGAGGAGGGAAGGAGAGAACTCTCCCATCTCTCTCCCCGCCCCCCGTGCTGCCTGCAGGGAGCCAGGCTGCACCCGCGGCGCAACAGAGTAACAATTTGTAACAATCGCGAAATGCCGGCTTTTACTAGCAGGTGCTCGGCTCGGCACCCTGGCTGGCACTTCTGAGGTTGTAAATGTCAGAAAATTATTCACATATTAGCTGCTCCTGAGTATAAGCTGCATTTCTGGTGTGGGAACAAAATTTTAGTCAAAATGGTACAGCTTGTATTCGTGAAAGTACTGTAAGCCCAGAAGTTCACTTCTAATGCCTGATGAAATAACTCACTTCCAGGTTTTAGCTGCTTTTAGACAATAATGCCTCATTGGCTTTGCTTCTGCTTGAGCTCCCTGAATCTCTGTAATGATCCAGACAACTCTACAAGGAAAAAGTATGGATCAGTCCACACCATCAGCATGGGATAGGGAATGGCTCATTGGTGAGCAGTGCTGCTTTTGGTGATGAAAGACCCAACTTGTGTTTATAATGAGATGTCTTTATGATGGCTAAGGAATTTAAAGTAAACCTTGCTCTTTTCTGCTCATGTGTATTGTAGCTTCTTGTATTCTTGGATCTGCCTTAGCTACAGGGCTCCCCATCCCTGGATTTACCCTGGAATAACAGCTAAATGCTTTGGAATGAGATGCCACACAAGAAGAACTGTGTAGAAGCAACAAATGGTTTTAAAGTAGATATTTAACCTCAGTCTCAGAACCAGCAAAAAGCTTTGAGTTGCCATCCCTTCAAACCCTGAAGACAGAATGCACCAGCGTGATGCTCTTTTAACTTCTGGGGTGAAATAAAGTATTTTTTTTTGGCTATAAAATTGAGCCTAACAAATTTCTAAAGTCCTAGCAGTTCTAAATATTTTCTGCTACAGTATTTTCTATGTGTGTGTGCAGAGTTGTGAATGCCAAGTAACCAACCACCTTTTTGACTGTGTAAATGAGCAAGGCAGCTTTGGAGGATTCTCCTGTAACCCTTTTCTTCACCTGCCTGTGGATCGTTTCTCCTTTATTACCTTTATTACATCCCTCTGAGGCAGAACTTTTCAAATGTCAGTTCCTCTTGAGGGGGGAAGGTTTTAATGGAGCAGAAAATGAACCATTTAACTAAGAGGTCTTAGTACATTTCTTTCAAACATTTTGCCTTCTATTTTAATGATTTAGTCGGGGTTTTTTTCAATATCTAATCTTCCTAATTCTTTTTATTATGGTTGTTTTTTCTACTACCACTCACAGTACTCACTTCTAAACAGTCCCTTAATTTAAAAACCAAGCAGGAAGGTATTTTAGGCATTTGTCTGATTTCAAAGATTGTTTTAACCTTTTTGTCACTGCTCTTGCTCTGCACCTGCTGATCTACCCACATACCTCAACATTGGAACCAGTGGGAACTCAGGACAAGTGACTGATATATTTAAAGCAACACAGAAAAAAATAGCACCTTTTTTAGTGGGATTTATCCAAATACTGCCTTGAAACAGTAAAATAAAATATTTCCAGTAAGACTGCATGCTTTGAAACCACAAGCAAAGGCATCACTCCAGGGCTACTGGCTGTGGTCACATGAATCTCTCAGAGCAGTCAGGGAGCAATAATGTACAGCTTCCATCAAAGTCTCTGTCACCACTTTTCTACATGACCCTGGAAAACTCTGTGAATATTCAACTTTTTTCCAAAAGGATTCAAGTGGAAAATTAATAGAAAACAAGATTTTTGATGACCATTTAGATGCAACTTCTGTCTCAGCAATCCCCTGACCTGCCAACTGGAAGATGCTACAAGGGTCTATCACAAAAGATTAAAGCATTTTCCCAAAGAGTCTTTCCAGCATAACAGAGGGAAGGTTTCAGTTCCTGCTGAAAAGCTGTTTACTGTTGGCCACATTGGACTGTGGAGGTAAAGAAACCTGAATTTCATTTGACATTAATCAGCCCAACTGTGGCATCAGAAGGTCACAGCCAGACTGCTACTGGTGGTTTAGAACTTCAAAACAGTGGTTGGTCTGTTTTTGTGTCATTTAGATGGCCACATTCCTTTAAGATCTTCTTGCACTGATGCTGTTGCTTAAAATGAATAATTGTAGCTTAAAGCAGCCAGGTCAGCCCAGTAGTGAGTTCTCAGTTCTGACACTTTTATCCCCAAAAGTACCTTAATCCAAAACCAGTCACTCAAATTAAAAGATGTGCCTTCACTAGAAGCAGCCAGCATTTCTGAAAGTTCAAGGGTTTCACCTAGTCTTACTGAAACGTCCAGGAATTTTCCCATGGATTCCATGGAATCACAGAATTGTTAGTGTTCTGGAAAATATGAAGTCCAGTTCTCCTGCCAACTCAGGGTCACCCAAAGCAGGTGACACTGGAATGGGCCCAGGTGGGTTTTGAATTGTCTCCATTTGAAAAGGGTCAAGCCAAACATTTGAGTGGGGGCACAAGATCAGATGCAATTTAGAGTCCAGATGTCCAGGGATGTGTGTGGAAGCTGCTTGCATCCTCCACAGAGCAAAATCCAGCCTGGAATTTTTCCCACTTTGCATTAGGAGCTGATAGGAATCTTTCCTGCCTATGCAATAGATGTCTGACCATCAGGAATGGTGCCAGGGATGAAGTTTGTAAGTGTTCAGGGGCTTGCTTCAAAATGGTTTTTAAAAATATCAAAAAAACAAGTTCTGTTTCCCTAAGATGTATTAGTGAGAAAGGTTAGTGGATATTAACACTGTACTGCTAGGGCAATGGCAGCTTGTAGAAAATAAAACTAGACAGATCTTCTTGGAAAAAAGTCCCCTTCTTGAACAAAGTCCTCTTGGCACACTGCTATACCCTGAGACTTAGCAAACAGAGAAGGAAATTCCCTTTGCATTGGCCAAGATTTTGAGGGAAAAAAAAAGAATCCTGATTCTCAAGGAGAGACAGTGTACACTCAGATAAGTACAGGTACAGTTGTGTGCAAGAACTGTACTCAGAAACAAAAACTACATCATAGTCCTCCACCTTTCAATAAACCTGAACTTAATTCCTACTTCAAGATTTATTTAGCAGAAGCTGCCACTTGAGATAATTTGTGCACTGGGTAAGAATTACAAACAGTGAGCAAAGCAGTGCGGGAGACCCTTAAGTGCAGCCCTGGCTGGTTTGGCAGGTGCATCTCTGGGAATGTGTACTTGCACTGCTGGATAGAGGAGCAGAGCTTGGGAGAATCGCTCCAGTGTGTTGTGAGGTGCAAATATGAGTGAGGTTTTACTAGACCGGACTATCTTGGGTGATAGGTGTGGGGTGCACATGTATGACGGTGTACCTGAAGGGACAAGCACTAGTGAGGCTGTAAAATATAAATATTGGGGTGCTGAGTTAATGCTGGGTGAGTAAATTTCATTACCAGGAGCTGGAGTGCTTGGACATTACTGCCTAGAAAGTGTTGTTTGTATAAGAGAGCAAGCCATTTTCCCAATTTTTGCATTTTTGAATAGTAGGTGCATTATTCTCTCCTGTATGTTGTGAAGTTCAGAATAAAATTAAGATCCACACCTTACGCCAGTTGTACAGCAGATGTACACTCCACCTTTATTTTTACTCTTTGCTACTTATGACATGATAATGCTGATGTGAAATATAGTGCAGTGCTGGGGAGGGGGCAAACAGAGGACAAAACACGGAATTCAAAAGAATACAGATGT